>NC_061118.1:34868099-34952016 GCF_002878395.1 Capsicum annuum | reverse complement strand
GGACCTTATAAAACTAGACTATATATAAGGGAGAACATCTCATTTTGATAGTCCTCACATGACTGTATTTTGTCTATATTATCTTTAATTAAGTTTTAATGACCTTTCATGATCTCATCCATTTTAGTTAGTATGAATAATTACAAGGGCATTCAAAATGCTATACAAAAATGACAAGTCATAAAGAAGTGATAGTGATACTATAAAATATCTATTTATCCAACTAAATTTAAAATTAATTCAAAATTTTACTATCATCTTTTATGTGGGATAATAGTAATTTAAAAAAAAAAATACTTTTTTAATCCTCACAAGAAATTTGTGAATCTTTTAATAAATTTGTAAGTACTCATTGAAGAAACATCTACAAAAAGTATTTTATTGAGTCTGATTTTTAATTATTTAATTTATCATAAATCATACAATAGCTTATAGAATCAAATATTTTTATATTAATCAAATATTATATTATTTTAAAAAAATTAGCTAATGTAAAGTTTAATTGAGAAAAAATAAGGAAATTAATTATACATAAGGCAAAAATCAATTTAGATCGTTAAAGGCTTTCATTCAAAAACTTTCAGTAAAATAAAAAGGAGAAAATTTTTCGTGTGTGCATTTGTTTGAAAATTTTTAAAAAGACTAAAATATACCATAGGAAAAATTATTATTATTAACTTATAAAAGCTTTTACTCCCTCCGTTTTAATTTATTTGTTTTTGATTTTGACTTAATACAAAATTAAGAAAAAGTAACGAATATTTTTGAATTTTTTGATCTTAAACTAAAAATATGTAGAAAGGACCAAAATATTTGTTGATCTTGTTGTCTTAAACATGCCACGTGAAAGCTGAAATCAACCCAAGAAAGAAAGGAGACATTTTTTTTAAAACGAACTAAAAGAGAGGACAAAAATCCAATAAATATATAATTTAACATTTTAAAAATATAAAAAATAATCAAACTAGACCGTTAACTAATATAATGGTACAAACAAAATAAAAAATAAAGTAGCAAGTTAAAAAAATTACAAATATAAATATATATATAGTTTGGGCCCAGACTTAGCACAGGCTAAGCTACACTAGTATTATATTATAGGAAAAATTTCAGAAATAGCAAATATAGAGCATTAATTATAACTTTTATACCAACAGTTTCATAATTACAAAAAATAACAAATTACATTTTGTATTTAAGTAAACTGTTGCTATATAAATACATATACAATAAGATTTACCGCCCTTGTTTTACTCAAATTATTTGAGTTAAATAAGGAATAATTTTTTCATCTAATTAAATTTTCATAAATTACTCTTATTTAAATTAGTAGATTTCTTTTCCAAATCAAACTCAAATATGAAGATTATTATTTCCTTCAAACTTTCAAAATATCATTCTCTTATATCTCTAACTATTTTTTCTTGTTAGTTTTTTCATTTCTTTTATTCTTTTTTTTTTAAATTTTAATTTCTTTTTCTTTTCCATTTTTTCTTTCCACTTTATTCTCTCTCTTCTACTTCTCTTCTTTATTTATTTATTTTTTTCTTTTTTCATTTTTTCCCTTTCTCGTATTTTTTTCGTTTTCTTCTTCTTTTTTTTTTTTTAAAGTTTTTTTCCCTTTTGTTTTTATACTTCTATTTGTAGTTTCTATTTCTCTTTCTTCTTTTTTTCCCCTTTTCACTTCTTTTTTTTTTCTAATTTTTTTCTATTTTTTTTTTTACTCTTCTATCTCTATCTTTTATTTTTAAAAGACAAATATCTATATCATATATACATATTCACAAAAATATATAAAATAAATAGACATATAGATCTGTATATATATTTGCAGTAAAAAACATACATATATATATATATATATCTGCATATGTATTTAGAAAAATACATATCTGACTCACATGTATATATAAACATATAGGACACGAAATCTTTATAACAAAAATGATAATTATATATATACATATACAGATAGGTAATAGAAAAATACATGATACATATCTTAAGCAGTAAAAGAAAACAAATAAGTACATATGTTATCTTCTAAAATGACATAGTATGTATAGTTCAAAGACAAATTCAACACCGTATAAAATACATATAGGTCTACATATGTATTTACAAAATGCATACCTAATCCATATGTATATTCCTATTTTATACGAGCCACCTTTGTATTTTGCAAATACATATGAAGATATATAGTATAGTAAATATGATATGTATTTCGTAAATACATATATATGTTTTGTACTGTAAATACATATCTAAATCTGTATGGCTATGTATTTTGTATGTTTTTTGAATATGTGTATGTGATATATATATTTGTCTTTTTAAAATAAAAGTTAGAGATAAAAGAGCAAAAAAACTAGAAAAAAATAAAAATATAAAAAGAAAAAAATGAAAAAAGAGAAGTGAAAAAGAAAAAAAAGGAATAAAGAGAAATAAAAGTGTAAAAATAAAAGAATAAAAGAAACAAAATAAAGTATAAAAAAGAAGAAGAAAATGAAAATATAAAAATAAAAAAAAATATGAGAAAGAAAAAAAAAGAAACGAAAAAGGGAAAAAAAGAGAAATAGAAGAGAGAAAATAAAATAGAAAGAAAAAATGAAAAAGAAAACGAAATCAAAATAAAAAACAAAATGATTAAAAAATTAGATGAAAAAAAACTAATAAGAATAAGAAGGTAGAGATATAAGAGAGTGAAAGACAATAATAATATTTTTATTTTGAAATCTCGAAGATCATGGAAATAATTATCTTCAAATATGAAAAAGGGGAAAAAAAGAAAACAAAAAATAAAAAAAAGGAAAAAGAAAAAAAAAGAGAAATAGAAGAGAGAACATAAAGTGAAAATAAAAAAATTAAAATAAAATAAAATAAAAAATAAAATGATAAGACAAATAAGATTAAAAAAAAGGTAAAAAATATAACTATATTTGGGGGAGGTGAAATAGTGGAGTGAAAATAGAAAAATGTAAAGTAGTGAGAGTAAAACATGCACTTGCCTAGTTAAAGAGTAAAATAATATTATTCTTGCTATAAACTGTAATTTTATAAAAGTGTTGCTATTTATTGTAATTATACTCTTAAGTATGCTACTTTCTGTATTTTTTCCTATATTATACTTATATATAAGAGAGAATAAGATAAGATTTGATAATCCTCACAAAAATATTTATGCAATAGAATTGCTACATGTGTCTATTATTTTTTCAATACATTATTATTTTTGTGCTCATTCATTATTTAATAATTATTTTTATTTGAATCTCTATAATTGCATTATATATAGTATTTTTTCGTAAATCTCTTCTTGTTTCCTATTAGATTACTTGTTTTTTTTCACACATATTTCTTATATTGAAATTTGATTATTTTTTAATTTATTTTAGAGAATTTATTAATCTCTAAAACAATGACGTGTGATTGATAAAGATGAAGTATTTTCTTCTTTCCACATGAATCTTTGCACTTGGTGGTGTGTCATAATATGAAAAATTACTATTGAGTTTTTCATTGTATTTCAATAATTTAATTTATCTTTTTTTTTCTAAAAAAAATTGGGAGTAGAAAAAAATAATTTAATAAATAAGGAAATTTTAAAGATGTTTTGCAGGACTTAAATTCAACCTCTAACAACCCCCCCCCCCCCCCCCCTCTTGTTATTACGTGGTAAATATGTATGTGTTGCAAGTATTTTTTTTTTTTATAAATGTTGTAAAAAAAATTAATCTCAAAAAATATATTGATTAACATAGGAGTGAAACTATTCCAGAAATTAATCTAACATATGATTAAGTTCAATTAGAAATATTGTATGCTATATTCTCAAAACATTCGATGAAAACAACTTTTATACTGCATATCGATCCGAAAACAGAAATAAATTCTCCTTTAACTTACAAATATATTTATACAGTTGATTTAATTTTTAAGAGTTTGCAGAAAATTTTGAACTACTCTTCAATAACTTAATGTCACAAAAAGCGAAAGATAAAAAAGTAATTACAAATTTAATTTTTTATATTAGTTTGAATCCAGGTTTATAAGCATCGGTAAAATATAAAAATTTAGTAGTTCTGAAATTTTAATATTTAGATATGATTAATCTAAATAACATCAGATTAATTATGTAGTTGAAAATATGGAATAAATTATACTTACTTGATAAATTACATGCTACTTTTATATCTTGAGGTTGGGCTCGGCTTAGCACGGGTCACCAGAACTAGTATTATATAAGAGAGAATAATAAATTTTGGTAGTCTTCACAAGGCTACTTTAGTAATATCAATTAATTTATTAATCTACTAAAATTATGACATGTAGTTGATAAAGATAAAACTACTTTATTTCTTTATTTGCCAAATAGGACTTTGTATGTGGTATGTCATGATATGAGAAATCATTATTGAATTTTTCTTGAATTTTAATTGTTTATCTAATTTTTTCTAAAAAAAAATAGAAAATAGGGAGGAAATTATAAAGTTGAGGATCAAACCTTCGCTAATAAGGTGAGAGTTCAGAATGACAATCAACTGAATTATTTAGATTTCTCCGTTGTTTAACTAATCAATAAATCTTTTAACTAATTGTAGAAAGTTATATTTATTTATGATGAACTGAGTATTACTCAATATTTCCTCATTACTTTTATGAATTGAATAGATTTTTTTTAATGGACAATTTTATCTTGCTTTGAAATTATCAATAAAATATTCCACATGTTGAAAGTTGAGATTATTGTTAAAGTTAAAAATGAAGGTAGTGGTATCAATTAAGATCACACAATTTTTAAAATATCTTTTTTGATTAATTGAGAATTAATATTCTTAAGCATAAACTAAATATTAAGAATTAATAGATTCTCGAGGTTCATTTTGATGAACTTAGTTTTTTCCCCTTAATTTAATGTATTAGTTTTTTTCCCTTAATTTAATGTAACACTAAGCTCAAATTACCATATATCAACTAGCTTAATTCTTGTCACGTGAAATTATGAATAAAATTAAGACTTGATAAATATTTGAAGAAATACATTTTTATTTATTACTATAAAATTAGAATATCCCGTATTTTTTTTAGCTTAAATTTATCCCTAGAAAGCCAAAGATTTTCTTTAAAAATGAATACCTTTTTATTTCAAGTGAAAATTTTCAAATTTGGACTTTCCATGGTGTGGGAAACTAAATAAGCTTTCCATCGATACCAAATTTGTCCAAATCCGACACTCGGTTGAGAAGTTAGGGCTTTTTTGTAAAGCAGTGTGCCATTAAAGCAACCACCGTATCGCGGTGAAGGGTAAATTCCCAATCGTCAAAATTTGGTGGACCTTCGTAATTTTTCTGCGTCGCGGAGAAGTCCAATTTTCAAATTGTCAAATTCTAGTAAGCCAACGCGATTTTACCGCGTCGCGTTGGTGGCCAAATCGACATTTCTATAGAGCACCGTGATAGCTCCACGTCGCGGAGAACTTTCAGTTCGCACTCATCATTTTTCAGTGAGCCACCGCGATAGTGGTGCGTCACGGTGGCCTACAAAATGGGGAAAATATTGCTTTTTCAGTTTCGATTAAAAGTTTAAAAAGGATACTTTGGTCATTTCCCAAGACCCCAATTCATCCAAAACAAAGAATTTAACCCATTCTAAGCCTATTAAGCGTAATTTCATCCATTCTCTTCAAAAGAAAAAAAAAACTAAAGCTCAAAGCTCCTTCTCTAAGAAAATCAAAATCCACCATTGTTTCTCCAAGAAAGCTCCAAATTGAGGATTCCAAAATCAAGATAATCAAGAACTCAAATAGGAATCCAAAATACAAGATTTCTACATCTAATCATCTATTAAGGTATGTGGGGTTTATGAACAAGGATCTCCTTTCGTCCTCGTGCCCAAAATTATATTTTTCAGCAAATTTCTTATTATTTGAAAGTAGGGTTCATACCCAATCATCAGTATTTGAAGATTATGAATGTTACAAGTGATTGAATGTTGAATTGCATGACTATTTTCATATCTTTATGCGTGTAATGCGATTTTCTAGATTTTTCAATTGAGATTAAGCATGATATTGTGATTCTTGATTTTATTATTTTAATATTGTTGAAGTATTTTCAAGAAGCATATTGAGCATGATGATTTACTATGAATTTACATGAGTTTGAAGCATGGGTTATTATCCCAAGATTGAATATTATTATTTCAAGAAAGATGCTGCTTTAAGTATTTTATGATATGGTTTATTACAGATTTATAGTAAAGCTTTGACCTTTTGGTCCTCAGATAAGATTTGAAATCCACTTTACAGATTATTAGAGATTACAGAATTAAGAACAACTTTATTTACAGATTTAATCAGATAGAAACATAACTGGTTTCAGATAAACCCTTATGCTAGTTTTAAAGTGGATTTCCAACAGAATGAGCATACATATTTAAAGGGAGTAGTATTTAGCACCGAGCGAGAAGTGTGGAATTAGCGTACCTTATCTTTCACAGAACTGTGTAGAGAATGTAGGTACAGATTATCAGATTATTCCCATTTCTATATGGATGACAGATTTAGCTTGTGATTGATCACATGGACAACAAGTTATAGTCCCTGGCTAGAGTATGACACCTCTCCCCAACGTGAGGTTTCCTCTTTAGAAGGACGAGACATTGGAATCCATGTAGCTCACATGGTTTATGTCGGTTAAGAGAACCTCCCTAATAGTAAAGACTTTCAGAATAGTTTTAAAGTATTTTTTCCTTACACATAAGCTTCATATAAAGTATTTTCCCTGCTAGTTAAAGTAAAAGAATAACAGAAAAGCTTTTAGAAAACTAAATGTAAAGGCTCGCAGCTTTATTCAGATTTTGTTTTACAGCTTTATTCAGATTTTGTTTTACAGAAAGATATTAGCTACAAATTTCAAATACAGAAGTGAGCCCTTTTTACACTTAGACAGTATGATTTACAGACAGAACATTAATACAACTTTCAGAACTAAAAGTTATGACTCACTAGATTCACAAAGTATGATTTGTTATTCATGATCACAACTTTTAGTTTTCTTTCAGATATTACATCTTATGTGAGTCATTTACATTTAGCATGCACTGTTTTACAAATTATGATGATTGATATTATGTTTTACGTATGCATTTCACCCCCATATACTCAGTACAACCTCAAAGTACTGATCCACATATATTTCTATGTGCTATATTATCTCATAATGTAGGTACAAATTGTAGTATGTATGGTCAGAATCAGACAGTTGCAGATTTCATCCAGTAGATGATGAGTCCTCCTACTTTGGGGACTTCCGTTAGATGTTATTTATATACTTTACTTTCTTACTCTTATGTATTGATTAGTGGTAGTTGGATTCATGTCCCAGCTATCTATAGTCGGTATAGTAGAGGCTTCATAGATGTCAGTTAGAGTCAGTCATGTAATTTTAGTCCCTCTTTTCAGATTTTATCAGAATGTACCATTGTATCATTATTGTATTTTCACAGATTCCATCATTATTATGTTTCCGCACAGTAAACTCAGTAATTTTATATATATTTAATCAGTTGCTTAACAGTATGCCAGTTCATGGGTTAGCTTGAGATCACTTGTGGTCCTAAGCACCGTGTGACGTCTCGGGACCATTTTTGGGGCGTTACAAAAATATATGTTCATAAACTCATAAAAATGTCAATAATTTATGATTGTATTGTTAACTATTAAAATTCAAGACGAAGAACAAAGTACTTTTGTAAGCTCGAACAAAGAGAAACTATGTATACAGCAACTGAAAGAGAAGAAAAATTCTGAGTACAAGTGTTAATAACTGCTACTCCTCAAGCTCCTATTTATAGACTCTCTTAGATCATTGCTGTTACACGTATCTTAGTACTAAGTTAGATTAACAAACTAACTAACTGTTTCTAACTGACTGCTATATACAACTTAGCTGTCAATGGACAACTGTACATTTTACAAACCGTTTAACACCCTCCCTCAAGCTGGGTGTATGAAACACATTATTCATGCCTAGCTTGGTAAGTAGATAAGTATGTTGAACTATTGTAAGACCCTTGGTCAGTAAATCTGCAGGTTGCTCTGGTGTATGTAGATATGTTGGTTGAACTAATCCAAGCTGAATCTTCTCCCTGATGAAATGACAGTTTATATCTATGTGCTTAGTTCATTCATGGAACACTAGATTAGCTGTAATTTGAATTAAAGACTTGCTATCACTGCATATGGACATTGGCAAAGCAACATCAACTCCCAATTCCTTGTACAGTCCAACTAGCCACACAATCTCAGCCACAGTAGATGCCAAACTCCTGTACTCAGCCTCTGCTAAGCTTATTGAGATAGTATTTTGCTTCTTTGATTTCCAAGAAACCAAAGAATCTCCACAAAACACAAAGTATCCAGTGGTTGATTTCCTGGTGTTTGGGCATGATGCCCAATCTGCATCACAAAATGCTCTCAACTGCTTTGCACCTTTAGAAGTCATAAGAATTCCTAATCCTGGTGAATTCTTGACATACTTAACCACTCTCATTGCTGCTTCCATATGAGATATTTTAGGTTTATGCATGAATTGACTCAAAAGTTGAACTGCACATGCAATAACTGGCCTGGTTATAGTCAAGTAAAGTAGTCTGCCTACAAGCTTTTGATATCTTGTAGGATCTTCTAAGAACTTGTCAGTGCTTCCAACAGGTGGAAAATATGAATCAAATTTTGATGTGGTAAGCTTCTGATTTAATTCCATAGGAGCTCCAACAGGCTTTGAGTTGGACAACCCCATATCTGATATAAACTCTAGACAATATTTTCTCTGGTGCATAAGAATTCCAGCCTCACTCCTTGCAAACTCAATGCCTAAACAATATCTCAAGTTACCTAAATCCTTAATCTTGAATTTATCTTGAAAAATCTTCTTTGTGTCCAATACCATCTCATGATCATTTCCTGTTATCAACAAGTCATCAATATAAACTAGTATTACTACCATACTACCTCCATGGTGTGTTGTAAATAAAGAGTAATCAAAGTGACTCTGTTGAAAGCTAGCATCAAGTAAAGATGTGGTTAGCTTAATGTTCCACTGTCTACTTGCTTGCTTAAGTCCATAAAAAGACTTAGTCAACTTGCATACTGTTCCCTAATCACTTTGATGATCAAATCCCAAGGGTAATTCCATGTATACATCCTCATTCAAGTCACCTTGAAGAAAAATATTGAACACATCCATTTGATGGATGTTCCAACCATTTTCAGCTGCTACTGAAATGACTACTCTGACTGTTACCATTTTTACAATAGGTGAAAAATTTTCTTGATATTCCAAACCTTCCTTTTGGTTGTAACCTTTAGCAACCAACCTAGCCTTGAATCTATCAATCTCTCCATCAGCCTTATATTTGATCTTATACACCCATTTACACCCAATTGCCTTCTTGCCTGCAGGAAGTTGTGTGAGCACCTATGTATTATTATCTTTTAGAGCTTGTATCTCATTATGCATAGTTGTAATCCATGTTGAATCTCTGATAGCTTCGTGATAGAAACTAGGTTCCTTTTCTTGTGACATCTTGGTAACAAAGCTTCTATATGAAGGAGAAATGCTCTGGTAATCAAGCACATTTGCAATGGAATATAGACAATTCCCAGCTGATGTTTTCTTTCCAGGAAAAACATAGTCTGTGTGGCAAAGGGGTGGCTTTGCCTGCCTGTTGGACTTTCTAGTGACAACGGCTGCTACGAGATCTTTTTCTTCAACCACTGCAACATCGTTTCCTGGAAAAGCATGATCATCATTATTTACGATCTCAAGATCAGAAAAAATTATTTATTTCTTCATGCACTGGAATATCTGTTTCTGCAGGGACTATAGAAGTATCATAATTGAGAACAGCTGCTTCTGTAGGGACCGCAGAAGTATCAGCTGGTATAGGTATCACACAAGGGCTATGGTAACATGTCGGAGTAGGTGGTTGTGGCATAAAATGCAAATCATCCTCGAATTTAAGTCCTGGTGTTTGGAAGGGAAAAACTGTTTCATCGAACTTCACATCTCTACTAACAAATAAAGTATTTGTCTCAATATCAAGCAACTTGTACCCCTTTTGTACTATAGCATAACCAAGCAAAATTGCCTTCTTAACTTTAGGAGCAAACTTGTTACCTTTCAATAGGTTTGTAGCAAAGACAATACATCTTATCACCTTAATGTGAGATAAAGCTGGTTCCTTCCCATAGAATAGCTCCTATGGTGACTTATTTCCCAAAATGGATAGAGGTATCCTATTTATGATATATGTAGAAGCTTCAACATATTCTCCCCAGTATTTGCTACGTAAGCAGCCTTGAAATTTGATAGCTCTTTCAGTTTTTAGTAGGTGTCTGTGCTTCCTCTCCACAACACCATTTTGTTGTGGAGTGTAAGGACAAGATCTTTGATGGATAATACCATGCATAGTAAATAGTTCATGACAATTAGCATTAAAGAATTCTCCTCTATTATTTGTTCTGAACACTCTAACACACCTATTAAACTGGTTCTTTATCATTAGTAGAAATTGTCTCAGAACAAAAATTACATCAGATTTTTGAGTGAGCAAAAGAGTCCATGTCCATCGAGACTTTTCATGTACTAAAGTAAGGAAATATCTCCTTCCATAGTGAGTAGGGACCTTGTAAGGTCCCTAAACATTCATGTGAACTAAATCAAAAACAACATTTGAACTTGTGCTACTAGCAGGGAATGGAATTCTGGTTTGTCTAGCTTGAGGACAAATATCACAATGATCTATAGCAAAACTATCATTATTATTGAATTCTTTTATTCTTCTAAGAATATTCATGGGAACATGACCCAATTTTTTGTGCCAAATAGCTGAATCTTCAGAATTAGTAACAGCAGATATGATTTTGCATCTTTCTTTTTGTTTCTTCCAGTTTAGGACATACAAGCCGTCTTCTACATCACCAATCCCCTTGACCTTCCCAGAAAAAAGGTCCTGAAATATACAATATGTGGGGAAAAAGGAAACACAACAATTCAATTCCTTTGTCAGTTTGTTAACAAAAAAATGGTTAAATTTGAATGTTGGCACACACAACACATCACTAAACTCGTATTTTGTATTTAATTGAAAGTCACCTATATGAGAAACTGATGCCGAGTCACCTGTAGGTAATTGGACTTTCCCTATTTATCCTACCAGCCTTTCATTTTTTAGGTACATATTATTAACTATCATGTGATCTATAGAACCAAAATCAACAATCAACTTTAGTAAATCAGTATTAGACTTACCTGCCATATTGGCATTGCTATGTGACTCACCACTGCTGTTTTTATTCAACACCTCAGATATTTGTTGAAGTTGATTAGGAGTAGCTTTGTTCATCAAATGAACCAATTGATCTTGGGTCAACAACTGCTCTCCCAGCACTGTATTTACTCTTTTTAAGCTTTGTTGTTGGTCATGTATTCCCTGCTGCAGCAAATGACCTGCTCCTACTGCTGTTGCATTCACTTTCTTCTTGCCCTTCCAATTTTCTGGATAACCAATTAGTTTGAAGCATTCATCCTTCACATGACCAGTAGCATGGCAATAGTCATATTTTTTAAGCTTGTTACATCCCTCTCTAACATATCCTTTCATGTGGCAGTAGTCACAGTAGAGACTATTGAAATTTTTATTCTGAAATTATTGTTTGTTGATGTTCCTGCCTGTGTATAATGCCATAGAATCCACTCCCTCAGGACTAGGACCATCAATTACTTTGTTCCTTCCTGTATACGTAGCCATTGATTCCATCTCTTCATGAATATTTCCAGCAACGCCCTTTTGACTCTCATCCTGGATAACTAGGGCATACGCTTGATTCACAGTAGGCAGATTATGCATTATTAGGATTTGGCCTCTAGCCTACGAGTAACTATCATTTAATCCCATTAAAAACTGCAATAGATGCTAGTATTGAAATTGCTCTACATACTCCTTTGCTTTGGCACAATCACAACTAGGTGGAGGCAAAATTGAATCGTACTCATCCCAGAAGTTTTTCAACTTAGTGTAGTAATTCGAAACAGTTGATACTCTTTGTGTAACAGTAAAAATTCTCTGATGCAATTGATACAATCGCGATCCATTGATTTTATCAAATCATTTCTTAAGATAGAGCCGTACCTGATGTGCAGTAGAAGAGTATAAAATTCCACTAAATAAATTCTTGCTCACATTGCAGGTTAGCCATGAGATGACGATCGCATTATAATGATCCCAAATCTTCTTCAACTCTCCATTGTAATCACTCCTTAGAACAGAGCCATCAATGAATTCGAGTTTGTTTCTTCCAAGCAATGCGATCTCCATTGTTTTAATCAAATCATTCCTTAAGATCGATCCATACCTGATGTGCACTAGAAGAGTATAGAACTCCACTAAATAAATCCTTGCTCACATTACAGGTTAGCCATAAGATGACAATCGCATTACAACGATCCCAAATGTTCTTCAATTCTCCATTGTAATCACTCCTTAGAATAGAGCCATCAATGAATTCGAGCTTGTTCCTTCCAAGTAATGCGATCTCCATTGCTCGACTCCACAGCGTGTAATTCTCCATCTCTATTAGTTGAATCCCAACTGACAATGCTCCTGGTACATCAGCTGAACTCAAATACAATGGATGATAATGATCAATTATGATCGAACTCCTAGTCACTGGTTCTCCTCGAGCTCTGTTATCTCCGCTATCCTGCGATACTCCGTCGATCACCATTTTCACACAAAATCTGTAGAATTTCTTGTGTGAATCATCGAGATAATCCTCTAGATCTGCCCAAAATGGTCTGATACCATGTTAACTATTACAATGCAAGAGGAAGAACAAAGTAATTTGTAAACTCGAACAAAGAGAAACTATGTATACAACAACTGAAAGAGAAGAAAAATTCTGAGTACAAGTGTTAATAACTGCTACTCCTCAAGCTCCTATTTATAGACTCTCTTAGCTCATTGCTATCACACGTATCTTAGTCACTAAGTTAGATTAACAAACTAACTAATTGTTTCTAACTAACTGCTATATACAGCTTAGCTGTCAATGGACAGCTGTACATTTTACTAACCGTTTAACATGTATATTTAATCATATTATTATATAAGAAATTAAATTACTTGAGTTTGGGTCCGGACTGGCACAAACTTTATAAAACTAGTTATATTTATAGGACGAGAGCAAAATTGCAACCAAACATGAATAAAAGTTATGCAGAATTCAATGAAGAATGTAATTCAAGCAAATAAGTACTTAGTACTTCTGTTGAATTTAACGATGATATCAATTCCCCCTATACAGGCAACGAAATTACTTTTAAGGGCATAACAACTTTTATGCCAAATTTTCAAAGTTTTGACTTTTAGAGTATGTCTAAATTCACTTATTTTTAAGTCAAAATAACCTTTTAAATATTTTTTAGGTATTCGGTAAATAAAAAAATATATTTGAGCCAAAATGATAAAAATAAGCCGAACACCAGACAAACATTGTATATTACAGACATAACAACTATCGTAAGAAAGTAAGATTGATACAAATGCTTATGCAGCAACTCATGATGAATCAATCAAGCTATTATCTCATCTATCTTACACTCTCTATACTTGACATCAACCTTATTAGATCCTCTCTCATGAGTTACGTTGCAACATTCACATCCATCAATCTAAAAATAACATAGAAAAGATGAGTTAATAAACATATAGAGTTGGAGTAGTGAATTTCAAAATATTCATACTAAATTACTAATATAAAATAGGTTGAGTAGAACATCTAAAGTTGAGTGACTTTCTGAGTAAATTTCAAAGTTAAGTGACTTTCTGAGATAAAATTCTAAAGTTAAGTGATTGTTTAAGTTATTAACTCATGAATATGAGAACGATAGGATTTCCAAGTAAACTTACAATAATAATATCCATGTGTCACGATCCAAAATCCCTAAGGATCATAATAGCACCTACATTCTTCCCGGTAGATAAGCCAAACCACCACCCATCATATTTGAAAATAAAGTAATTAATGCAAAAGTAAGATATTACCTACTATTGTTAATATAGAATAAAATAAAATATCAACCGGACACAATTAGAATGTTGCTATTGTTTAAAATTTACCCACCAAACTTACATACATAAATTATTTTTTATACGACTAACCAATATTGCTTTGGTTTAGTGGTCATATTTTCTAATTTCCCCAACCTATATTATATTAGTAATATTTTATACGAAATGTTATTGTTAATCCCTTCTGTCAAATGAAGCTTATGTGTATTAATTACACTCTTTAAGAGACAATAAATAATAAAAATTATCCCTTATATTGGTATTTCTGTGATTAACAATCTCATGCTTGATTTGAGATTATTACCATCTTTTTAACTATTTTCTTAAAATCAAATTTAAAAACTTACTTGATTTCTCTTTTTTGATGTCTTGGAAATTTTATGCGAGTAAAATCTTTTCTTATTTAAATTATTTCATAATTCAAGAAAATATGCAACTGATGAAACTCACCAACACTTCTTGTGTGTTCCGTGATAGTGCTGATGAAACTCACCAACACTTGTTCTTTGAATGCTGCACCACAAAGGGGCTGTGGAAGAGAATGCTAGGCTGGCTAGGAGTACAAAGAGATATTGGAGGCTGAATGAGTGAGGTTGAATGGGTTTCACAACAAGTGAAAGGGAAAGCTCCCAGAGGTGCCATCCTATGCAGTGTGTTTGCCATGATGATCAATACCATATGGAGAGAAATGAACCATATCAGATTCCAGCAAGGAGACTACAAGGTGGATCGAGTGTGTCGAGAAATTGCCTACCACATCCATGTAAGAGATCAAATGTATGCAAAGTGAGCACCAGTGCTACTGCAGCTTCCGGCAATTCCATGATAATGAAGAAGAACTGTTGGGTACGATGTAGTTTTGATGATTGACAAACTGACAAAGTGATATGAAACATGTCAATCAAGCTGGGTCACAGACACATTGTCTCATATAGCTGAAACTTGTAGCGAAATCATCGATGATTAAAAACAAGGGTGGAAGAAATCAAGAACCAGGTGAGTGGTTAATTCTGACAAACTCAAGGAAATAAACATGTGCTAATTTGAAGAAGTTGAATTTGATTCAAACACTTGATGATAAGGGAAAGCAAGTTGAGTTGAAAAAGGAGTCCTATGGAAAGAAGGAATTTCACTTCTGAGCATATCCTGAAGAGTCCTATGTCTAGAAGGAGAAAAATTTTACAGATTGAAGAAGTCTTCGCAAGATAGGAAACATACAAATTGAAGGACTCTTTGTTAGATCAATGAAGTTTTTGATGACGACACATGAATGGACCATGTTACTTGAGTTGGTCCAAGCATAGGAAGACGGGTTTCAGATTTCACTGATAGATGCAGACAAAGATTGCTTAAAGTCAGGAATGAATGAGTGAGCCTAATTCTGATATACTCTAGTTACTGATCATGTGAGAAATTGAAGAAGTTGTGGTTGAGTAAAATACTTGAAGATAAGCTGATTTAAAGAGTTGTAGTTTGACTACAACACTAAGGAGACAAGAGTTGGAACTGAAGAAGGAATCTCACTTGAAGTAGAAATCTATGCAATGAGAGTTCTGATTAAAGGAGGAGTTTGAAATAAAGAATGACTCTTTGGAGAGCTGTGCTTAAATAGAAGATGTATCATTCAGAGTCGAGCGTGCACTTACAGAGAGAGAAAAGGCTAAACATGATCAAATTGAGAAAGTTCATAATTGAGAGAATTTTGACTGAAGATTCAAGTGCTGCCAGTACAAAGGAACATATTTACGAACCTGTTTCACAGGATTAAGCTTTACAGTTCATGAGTCAGTTTAAATGTATTATTCTTATTGAGCTGTAATTTATTGCTTTCCTAGATTAGTTGTTTATGAACAATACTGAGCTAAGTTAACTTCAAGTTTGGGATAACTCGAAGTGGGTTCAACAGTCAAGGGTGATTGTTGGGTTATAGGAATTAAAGTTTATAATTCCTAGTTATTGAGGAATAGGAATTAGAGTTTACAATTCCTAGTTGTCTGTTACAAGTGTTTTGTAATCAGTCGTTGTTGAGGCTTAGAGTTATTTAGTGAAGTTGGGGTTAAATCCTGTAGAGGTACAGGTCGTGGTTTTTTATACCTCTTGATCCAGGTGTTTTCCACGTAAAAATCCACTGTATTATTTTTTTTATTGTTTTAGCTAGTTTGGAACACGTTAGTCAACATGTTCCATCGATAGGCAACAGTTAGGAGAAAATAAGAAAATCAATAGGGCACGTACTCTAACAAGTGGTATCAGAGAGAGGTTGTCTTGAAAAGGGTTAACACCTAAGACAAAGATCACTATGATGTATTCCGCACCACCTACTCATTACAGTGAAGGCCAATCTACTACTAGACCTCCACTTTTTGGTGGTTCTCACCTCATTTGGTGGAAAGCTGGGATGGAAACATATCTTCAAAGTGTAGATTATAAATTATGGGACAGAATTACTGATGGACCAACAATTCCCATGAAATTAGTGGATGGAGAACAAATGAAAAAGGTAAGGAGTGAATTCACCCCAGAAGATCTTGTTGCACTTCAAAAGAATGCAAAATCCAAAAACATTCTTGTTTGTGTTCTTGGTCTAACCGAGTACAATAGAGTGTCTAATTATAACACCGCTAAACAAATCTGGGATACATTGGTGAATGAACATGAAGGCACTAACCAAGTGAGAAAATTCAAAATTACATTACTTTTCACCGAATATGAGGCTTTTGAAATGGAGAAAATGAGTCATTACAAGAAATGATAACTAGGTTAACTTTGTTGGTAAATGAGTTATCATCTCTTGGAAAGGTTTTATCTACTGAGGAACAAGTAGAGAAGGTCTTGAGAGTCCTACCAAAGTCTAAGTGGGATGTCAAAGTTATAGCCATAAGAGAAGCTAAGGATATCACTAGAATGTCCTTGATGAGTTAGTTGGTAATTTGAAGACCTATGAGATGGACATGGAAGATCTAAATAGAGCATCTGAAAGTGATGAACTAGATGATGAAGAATATGATAAAACTGCTCTCATGGACATTGGAGATTCCAACATGGAAGAAGATAATGAAAACTCTGAGGTAAGTATTCTTGAACTTAAAGAGAAGTTGCATTTATTTTTTAAAAAGAAACTTGTTTCCTTAATGAGTGCTCTAATTGATGATCTCCAAGAATTAACTTCTGATAGGGATGGGTTATTCAACAATCTTGCAAGTCTCAAGTTTGATTTTATTGATCTAGAAACTTGTAAGAACACCGTTGAAATGAAAAACTGCACTCTTAAGGAACTGGTTAGCAGACTTGATTCATCAAACCTGACCCTCAAATTTGAAGTTCTAAAACTGTATCTTTCTAAAAAGGATAAAAGGCCAAGAGTGAGAAACAAGAAAAAATTGAGTCAGAATTGACTAAGATTAAACATGAATACTCTTGTGAAAAAAAAAAGTTAGTCAATTAAGTCAAGAAGTTTCTAAATTAAAACTTGATCTTGAAAGAGCTAATAATCTAGGTCAAAGAATTCATAATGAAAAGGTTGGGTTGGGCTTTTATAAAAGTTCTAATGCTATTAAAGATCTATGTTATATTTGTGGTAACCTGAAATATCCAACCACTAAATGTCCAGTTGCAGCAAAAATCAAATCAAGAAGCATAAGCCTCGTAAAAGAATTTGGTTCTATGTTAGCACAAGATAACAAGAAAGTCAAAACTTGTCAGAGAAACAGGTCGCATAACCTCTTGCCTCGATGGGCTAGAAGGAACCTTATACATCTTTTTTCTCATAAGAAAAGACCCAAGTTTGTCTGGGTTCCTAAAGTTAACCCCTAATTTATTTTGCAGGTGAGAGTGAAAGGAGGCAAGCAAAATTAGTACATGGATAAAGCTTTCTCAAGGCATAAGACTGGAAGCAAATAAAGTTTCTTTCACTTACCATATTTAAAGGGGGAATCGATCTTTTGGAGATAGTAAAAAGAGAACCATTACTAGATTTAAAAAGATTGAGAGAACTAAAACAAAAGCCTTTTTAAAGATGGTCAGATTTAGAGTGCTCGTGTAAGGGGAAAACAAGGGAGATCCTCTTTGAAAAAGGGGGGTGACAGTGAAACTGATGAGCATGCACAGAAACATGTTGTACTACCCGGTCCAACTGTTGTACATACTGAGGGCATATTGACAGGGGGAACAACAAATCAAGAAATTGATGTATCAATAACAGTAACACAAGCTGCTGATAATTTTGTTAGTAGTTCATAAGAATTGGTTTTGTCACAAGAATCTTTAGATATCTCATGAGAATCAATGGCTTGAGACTATGGTATTCAAAGGAAATCAATTTTACTCTTGAGGGCTATAAAAATGTTGACTATGTGAGTTACTTAATTGACTGTAGAAACACCAAAGGCACTAAGTAGAGAATATTTTGAAAGGAATAGGTTAGACTTGGAGATGATTAAAATTGCATGAACTCCCCTCAATGATTGACTAGAATAACCATTTTACTTTTTAATCTTATTAGCTAAAATGTTATTTGATTCAGTCTTGCACATTTAGTTGTGTGTCCAAATTATTGATTTTTGACTCTTTTAACCTAATTTTGTATTAGATTGTGCAAGAAAATAAGTACAAGCAAGCAATTGTAACCACAAAGTTCTTCGTATCAGGTATGCTCTACACTGACATAAGCATAGACTGTCTAAGTTGAAACAATTGAGCACACCTGTTCCATTCCTTACACTTCATCCTCCCCTTGTCCTATAATGCTGACGAATTGGTTGACCAAATTTTCTTTGATTCTCTCTAAATAGTTGTGCACAAATGTGTTAATTCTACACCAGAAATTCCTTCTTCTCTCTCAACCAAAATATTAGTTTTTGTATCATGAATTTGCAAAACTTGATCATCAATCACATGCAACATATGTTTCTTAAGAATGGAAAGGGACATGCTCTCTCTTTTAGTTCCTAATTGGCTATTTTTTTGGGGACTTCTCAGTCCTAGTTCAGGGTTGACTTATAAAACAACAATGAATGTTCTTGAACAAATGAATCATGCTGCTCTACCTATTTCAATAAGGAGGGCTAACACTTATTTGAAAAATATTGCTAATAAAGAAATGATTTAACTGAGGAAAAAATATCCAAACTAGAAACTGTACAAGATAGTCATGAAGTGGAATAGGAGGTCCTTAAGGCTAGGATCATGACTTTGAAGCTTGACCTTGATTGATAGAGGGATGAAAATGTTGAGGTCATTCGTCAATTGACATAGTTGATATTTCCTGTTCCACCTTCCTCATCAACTCCTTACTATTTGTATCCTTAGTCATGTCCCACTTTTATATCGTACTCTTTTTTGATTAATACTTAGTTGTTTTGCTTTGTTCAGTACTAGCTTAGTTTTAATATGGAACATGCTCTTTCAGTTAAATTGAATGGTTATCTTTGCTAAATCGACTCATATTTTTGCTCTCTTTAATACATTACTATGTTGGTTAAAGTCTTTGTCTGATTGTTTTGGTGATAGCCCCATGGCCATGAATAGCATAACAAGTCACTTTGGCTAGTATATTATTGCATTGAAATGGTTTTTTGATGATGCCAAAAGGGAGAAGATAAAAGGGTTATGCAATGTTTATAACTCATTGACTAACTTGTTTCATTCTAGTATTTTATACTTTAGTACCTACAGGTGAAGATGGTTGAATGCAAAAAGACAAGGGGTTTGACATCATCAAAAAGAGGGAATTTGTTGGGTACGATATAGTTTTGATGATTGACAAACTGACAAAGTGATATGAAACATGTCAATCAAGATGGTTAACAGACACACTGTCTCATGTAGCTGAAACTTATAGAAAAATCATCGATGATTAAAGACAAGGGTGGAAGAAATCAAGAACCAAATGAGTGGTTAATTATGATAAACTCAAGGAAATAAACATGTGTTGATTTGAAGAAGTTGAATTTGATTCAAACACTTAATGATAAGGGAAATAAAGTTGAGTTGAAGAAGGAGTCCTATGGAAAGAAGGAGTTTCACTTTTGAGCATATCCTGATATGTGTAGAAGAAGAAAAATTTTGCAGACTGAAAAATTCTACGCAAGATAGGAAACATACAAATTGAAGGACTCTTCATTAGATCAATGAATTTTTTGATGACTGACACATAAATGGACCATGTTACTTGAGCTGGTCCAAGCATAGGAAGACAAGTTTCAGGTTTCACTAATAGATGCAGACAAAGATTGCTTAAAGTTAGGAATGAATGAGCGATCCTAATTCTAATATACTCAAGTTATTGATCACGTGAGAAATTAAAGAAGTTGTGGTTGAGTAAAATACTTGAAGATAAGCTGATTTAAAGAGTTGGAGTTTGACTACAACACTAAGGAGATAAGAGTTGGAATTGAAGAAAAAGTCTCACTTGAAGTAGAACTCTATGCAATGAGAGTTCTGATTAAAGGAGGAGTTTGAAATAAAGAATGACTCTTTGGAGAGCTATGGTTAAATAGAAGATGTATCATTCATAGTAACGCGCGCACTTACAGAGAGAGAAAAGGCTAAACGCGATCAAATTGAGAAAATTTTGACTAAAGATTCAAGTGCTTCCAGTACAAAGGAACAAATTGACAAACCTGCTTCACAGGATTAAGATTTACAATACATGAGTCAGTTTAAATGTATTGTTCTTATTGAGTTATAATTTATTGCTTTCTTAGATTGATTGTTTAGGAATAACACTGAGCTAAGTTAACTTCAGGTTTAGGATAGCTCGAAGTGGGTTCAACAGTCAAGGGTGATTGTTGGGTTATAGGAATTAGAGTTTATAATTCCTAGTTATTGAGGTATAGGAATTAGAGTTTATAATTTATAGTTGTTGGTTACAAGTGTTTTATAACCAGTCGTTGTTTAGGCTCAAAGTTATTTAGTGAAGTTGGGGTTAAATCCTGTAGACGTATATGTCGTGGTTTTTTACACCTCTTGAGTCGGGTGTTTTTCACGTAAAAATCCACTATATTATTTTCTTATTGTTTTACCTAGTTGGGAACACATTAGTCAACCTGCTCTATCGATAGGAAACAGTTAGGTGAAAATAAGAAAATTAGTAGGGCACGTACTCTAACAAGAACGAAATATGGAGACTTTAGCTTAGCACATAGACCTTGTTAATTGTTGTTGGTTTTTTTCTATGCTAATTTTACTTTGGGGATCTTTTAGTCTGTTAGTGAGATCCTATTAAAGTTGATAGTCGTAAAAACAAAGAAGCAGGGGGTCTGACTGTAACGCCTCAAAATCTGAGTTCTCGAGACACCACACGGTGCTTTGAGCTATAAGTAGTCCTTAGCTAATCATGGCTGCCTTCTACTAAATCTGAATCTCAAAATAGGGAATATGGATACAAAACATGATAAATACGGAAGTCTTATCTGAAACATACTTTTCTCATAAGTCTTGGTAAAACAATACTGAAAATCTGAATACTAAATCAAAAGTCTAAAACTGAATCTAGTAGTTCGACAAACCTCTACTAATTGAAACTAGAGAGCCACTGGGATAAGACCTAACTGACTCAAACTGTCTGAAATGAATATGGAAACATCTATAAATAACTGAAAATATGAATAGCTAAGTCCCCGAACTATGAGGAATCACTAACTACAGAGATGTAGATGAAATGTTTGGAAATCACTCGCGTTGCTGAGGCTGAGCTCCTGAACCTATATTATGAGACAATGTAGCAGATAGACGTATATGTGGATCAGTACTTTGATGATGTACTAAGTATATGGGGGTGAATATAACATGTAAACAATATCATCACAATTTATAAAATCATGCAAGCTAAATATAAATGGCTCACATAGGCTCGAGTAAATCTGAAATCTGAGGATCATGAATGATAAATAAGAAAGCATATACTGTAAATCTTGTGAGCCATTATACTTACTTCTGAGATCTGTATTTTGTTCTTAATCTCAAATCATATAGGCTAAGAGAAATATGAAGACTTATTCTACAAGATGATTCTTTCAAATCTTTAGAGATTATACTCTTGACTGTAGGGAAAATACTTTTAAACAATTCTGAAATTCTTTATTGTTAGGCTGTAGGGAAAATACTTTATCTGAAGGCTTTAGGGAGTTCTCTTAACCGACATAAATCATGTAAGCTACATGAAGTCCAACGTCTTGACCTCTTAAGGAGGAAATCTCACATTGGTGAGAGGTGTCATACTCTTGCCAGGGAGTATAACCTAACCCATGCAATCGATCACAAGCTAAATCTGTCATCCACATAGAAGTGGAAATAATCTGATAATCTGTACCTACGTTGGCTACGTAGTTCTGTGGAAGATAGGGAACGATAATCCCTCACTTCCCGCTCGGAGCTAAATACTACTCTCTCTTAAATCTGTATGCCCAAACCATTGGAAATTCACTTTTAAAACTAGCATAAGGGTTCATATGAAAAAACAATTATGCATTTATAAGAATAAATATGTAAATAAAGCTATCTGAGTTCTGTAAACTGTAATAATCTGTAATGTGGATTCCAAAGCTAAACCAATGATCGAAAGATCAAAGCTTTACTGAAAACTGTAAGTAATCATGCTCATAAGATGCTTAAAGTATCATCTTTCTTGAAATCATAATAATCAAGACAATCTTAGGATAATAATTCATACTTCAATAATATCAAGATAATGACTTAAATCACAATATCATGCTCAATTCAATTGAAAAGTTGTAAACAATATCTTAAATCATGCTTATGGTAGCCAAAATCATAAAAGAGCATTCTTTAACTCAAAACAAACATGGGATTTCATAATTCAATCATATCATACTCATAATCATCAATAAGATACTTTGGGTATAAACCCTAAATTCAAATCATAGGAAAATCATATAAATTGCAGTAAATTTGTAATTAAAATAAAGTTTTGGGCACAGGATGAAAAAATTATCCTTGTTCAAACCCCACATACCTTAATTGATGATCTATATACTAAAACTTGAATCTTGGATCTCTATTGATGCTTTGGAGATGACTTCTTAGAGTTCTTGTACTGGGAATCCTCAATCTTGAATTATCTTGGAGAATTAATGGAGGAATTTTGAGTTTCTCGGAGAGGAAGTATGAATCTTAGGGTTTTGTTTGAGAGAGAATGATGAATAAAGCATAAAGTGCTTTGAAATATGTTTAATCTTTTGTTTTTGGATTGATTGGGGGTTGGGGTTTTACCAAAATACCCCTTTACGCTTTTGAACGGAACTGGAAAACGTACATTTTCCCGACCTGGGTGGCCACCGCGATGCGCCACTATCGCGGTGGCTCGCTGGAAATCAACGAATGAAAGTTGTGCAGACTTCGTGATGCGGAGCCATCGCGGTGTCCCTTTGGAATGCCATTTTGGCACATGGCGTGACGTGACATTATCGCGCTGGACCTCTGGAAATTGACAAATGGGAAATTGGCCCTCTCCGCTACGCGCCAATATGGCGGAGGGCCACTGGAATGGGACAATTAGGAATTTACACTGCTCCGCGACACGCTAAGGGTCCAAATGACGGTGTTTTGCTACTGGAACTTAAAATAGCCATAACTTCTTACCCAATTTTTGAATTTTGGCGAATCTTATATCGTTGGAAAGCTAATTCAATTTTCTACGCCATGAAAAGTCTAAATCCAAAGAATTCCACACGAAATGAATACTATTCCTTTTTGAAAGCTATCCCTTAACATTTTAGGGGCGAATTCAATCTAGGAAAAATCACGGGGTATTACACTGACCCTGCTTGATGCTGTAAATTGCTTGGTGAAATAAAATTTCTTTATTTACCAAAAAGAATATGGCTAGTGTATGTATATGAATGGTAGAGTTGAATGGGTTGAGATGGGCATATTTTTATGACGGATCAATTTAAATTAAGTATATGATTTAAATTGGACCACCAAAAAGAAAATTATCAAAATATAAAATAAAATATTTTCTTATTTGAATATAGTTCTGATATATATCTCGGTTACCAAAAAAAATTGTTCTGATATACAATGATTTTATTATTATTTTTTTTTTATGAAATGGGCTTGCATTTAAATAACAAAAAACAAAAAAAAAATACATAATAAATAAATTCCCTGCTGGAGGTTAAAAACCGAGTGGCTTGGGTTAATCCCAATACTGTCTAGATACATGATTTAATCCTTCTTTCAAAAAAAGTTCCTGCATTGTCTGTCCAAACTGCATTGACCGCACCCACCGGCAAAACTTCAAAAATCGTAACTTCTCCAAAGTCCGTTGAGTTAGCATCCTCCTTTGCCATGATGCCTGCTACGCCATTCTGTTCTCTAAAGCAATGAGACACCTCTGGGCTCCCTAGCTTTCTTAGTCTTGACCTGCAAGGCATCATAATATAAATTTCCTATAGCTAGCATAGATATAACCTCCGCGGAATCAATGTTTATCTCTATAGGAAGAGGATTTCTTTGTTCCACAATTTTCAGGCCTTCATTTATAGCTACCATTTCCATATGGTTATTGGTGGATCTATGGTAGCTTTTGTAGAATTGCACTATCCATTTTCCAGTATCTGATCTGATAAACCCGACCAATGCCCTCTTTTCCTGGATTTCCCGGACATGAGCCATCTGTATTTAAGTTTAAACCACCTGTTCCTAGGAGGGTTCCACTTAATACTGATGATTTCATATGAAGGAGGGGGATTTATATTAGGGATGGTGTGTTTATATTCCACATCTAGGCTTGGCTAGGAGTAGGCTTTTCCTAATATTAGGGGGATTTATTATCTTTTGTTTGTTAACTAAACAAAGTACAATCTTTCAAACAAAAATGTTATGCACCAGAACCAGTTCCTGCCTGAGTGACCAGAACCGTATTGCCTTGAATATGTTGTTAAATCACTGATTCCTGATCGCACGTAAAAATCATTAATTCACAAGCATTTCCAGATTCAGAAAACATGATTTCATCTGTCAACTCTCTCAGTTTCGCATAAATATCATCGCAATGAGGATGTGATAGGTCCTCTGCATTGAAAGCATGCACTTCGTTTTGAACTTCTATCCAACTCCAACCAGGTACCTTAACGACACTCCTTTCCCTCATCAGCCTCTTGATGTTAGCTATTTTATCCCACCTTTTAAACTGTCTGTACATGTCGGAGAGCAAAACATAAGTGCTATGCTCTCCCGGCTCCAATTCAAGCAAACGACTGGCTACCTCAATTGCATATTCAATATCACCACATGATCGACAAGTACCTAGCAGAGTTCTCAAAACCATAGCATCAGGATCAAATGGCATCCTTTTAAATAGTTCCTTTGTCTCCTCAAGACGTCCAGCACGCCCAAGTAGATCAATTGCACAAGCATAATGTTCCATTCTAGGAACAATTCCAAAATCAGCTTCCATAGACTTGAAAAAAAGGCAACCTTCTTCAACCAAACCAATGTGACTGCATGCAGTCAAGACAGCAACAAAAGTGATATGATCTAGCTTCACTTCCCTTTGTTTCATTAGGAAGAAGAGGTCAAGCACGAGCTTACCCTGCCCATGTTGTGCATAAGCAAACATGATCGAGTTCCAAGATATCGAACTATCTTTTGGAGAAACTTCAAAGGACTTCCAAGCATCTTCAATGGTTCCACAATTGGAATACATAAGTATCAAAGCACTGCTCACGTACTTATATGACTCGGACCTCAGTTTTAGTGCCAAGGCATGAACTTGTTGACCGAATCGAAGAGTAGCCAAATCTGAGCAGGATCTAAGGGTGGCAGAAAAGGAATACTCATCCATCTCCAGGTTTTCCACCCTCATTTTTGAAAATCTTTCGAAAGCAATTTCACTCCAACCCTTCTGTGACAATCCAGTCAAAATGGAGTTCCAAGAAACAGAATCCTTTGCATCCTGATTTTCAAATACTCTCAGTGCATCATCCATAGAATTTGTGCCTGATTTGGCATACATGGCAATCAACGCATTAGAGATTATAGTTACATTTTCCAATCCTCTCTTCATAATCAAAGCATGCAAACTCTTTCCTCGACTGATATGTCTACCCTCGAAACAACCACTTGTTATACTAGTATATGTATAAGAATCCATCTCCAACCCAAGCCTTTCCATGTCCAAGAATAGTTTAAATGCCTCCTTCTCCTCATCATGTTCTAAATAAGCTGCTAGCATTGAATTCCATGTTACCAAATCTCTACAATTAACAGTACCAACAAAAACACTTTCCGCACTTCCAATATTCCCACATTGGGAATATGCAGTAATTAAAGCATTAAACACTTTGACTTCACAACCTAAACCAAGTTTTTCGACTTTTGCATGAACCTGCATAGTCAACCTGTAAAACCTCTCCTCATTTAGCAACGTTAAAAGCGGAGAAAACGTTCCATCATCAGGTTTCACACCCCATTTCTCCATAGCTCTCAACAACCAAAAACAATACTCCACATCCCCCTTCCCAGCATACCCTGCTATTATAGCATTCCACGACACATAATTGCGTTCAGGCATGCATTTAAACACCTCATTCGCATCGTCAACTTTCCCACACTTAGCGTACATATCCAATAACGCACTCGCTGAATAAACATTCCGTACATATCCCATTTTAACCACATCACAATGCACCTGTTGTCCCAAGGACAACAAGCCATTAGAAGCAACACCCTTTAGTATACTTCCAAAAGTATACTCATTTGCACAAAACCCATGTTGTTTCATCAAATTAAGGAACACCCAAGAACTCTGAAACTTCCCAGAATTGATGTATCCGGAAATCATGATGTTCCAAGAAGCAGTATCTCTGTGGGGAATTTCGTCGAACAGTTTGAGGGCAGTACCAATTTGTCTGCATTTTGTGTATCCGTTTAAGATGGTTGTGGCAGTGTACGTATCAGTTATGTGTGCTGACTTGATAGCTCGACAATGGGTTGCTGTTAGTTTTGACAATGATGGGGCTGATGTTTCAGCAAGTGAATGCAATAGCTTCATTCATGAGTAAACTGAACTCAACTCAAAATCATATCTTGAAAAAGCTAGTTTGTCTTAACCAAATTCAAGACCAAATTATCATTAAGAAGTTGACCTTCTTGCAGTTCAAACTGAAGAAGTTTCTATATTCCGTGTACTTTAATTTTTCAGCAATTTTTCCTCAAGAAAATTTCTTGTTTATTAAAAGACAGATTTTGAATTATTCTTTTTAAAAGATTCAACTGATCAGGCGTCGTACCAAGTAGATATGGGGTTGTGCTTCTGTCTGAAGATGGCCATTGGCTGGTCTTTAAGGGTAACTAAATAGTTTTAAAATGAAGTGTAGCTGATATAATTATTTAATATTAAGAAAATTGGAGAAGTTTGAAAATCATTCACACGTTTTTAAATTTATATTTTGATTTAAATATTAGTTAATATAATAGGAAAAAAGGCGTGTTTCTCTTTTTTTCTCATCTGTTGTTGTTTTTTCTCTCTTCACAATTATTGTTGTACATTATTGCTGCTGTTTTATTCATCATTTTCTGTTTCACTATCATTATTTTCTACTTCATTATCATTTTTTTCTTGTCGATCATTGTTGTTGTTGTTGTTAATGCTACTGCTACTATCTGATCAATTTTTTAAGTTAAATTTTATTTCCTACATCATTTTTCACTTTAGCATTACTTTATAGGTGACTTTGATAAGTAAAATTATGATTTTTATTCGAATTGGTCATCTGAGTACACAGTAGAATTCGATCATTAATCCAACATAAGTGCCCACAATTTAAGCAGATCACTCACCTGGTGCATCTGATGAGTAATCTGTTGCGACGGATGAGTAATCGAATAAATGGATAATCTGTTGCAACCGAATATTTATCTGTTGCAATAGACTAGTTATATGTTACAACAGACTCATTATATGTTGCATCAGACAGATTATCTGTTGCAACATTTGAGTAATCTGTTGCAACTGATGAGTAATCAGTTTGAAACAACACAAATCAGCGTCTACCACAAACCCAACAGATAACTAATATGTTTCAACTCTTGCTGTTGCTAATAGATTCAAATTATTCCTTACGTCCAATTGTCGACATGTTTGTTGAGAAGATAATAGACAAAATGAAAATTAAATACTCCCTCCGTCTCAAATTACCCATCCCAAATTTTCTAATTTAATTTTCATTTTACTTGTCTTTTTTCATTAATCAAGAAGATTTTTTTTTTCATGTTTTACCTTTGTATTAATTATTTTTTCTTCAAATTAAAATGTAAACATTATTTAATAGGGGTATTATGGTAAACTAGGCATGTTATTAATTATTTTTCTTAATCAATATACCATCTCAATTTGGGACGGGTAATTTGAGACGGAGGGAGTATGAATTAAAATGTCAAAGCCGTGCAACAGACTAATTATCTGTTGCAACAAACTAGTTATCTGTTGCATCAAACTGCTTATCTATTGCAATATATGAGTAATCTGTTGCAACAGATGAGTAATCTGTTTGGAACAATACAAATCAACTCCTGCCACAAACCCAACAGATAACCAATATGTTTCAACTGCTATTGCAACTAGATTCAAAATTATTCCTTACCTCCAATCGTCGACATGTTTGTTGAGAAGATATAATAGACAGAATGGAAATTAAATATGAATTAAAATTACGTCAAAGTTGATCAAACATAATTTTTTTATTACACAAAAATAAATAAAAATACATAGACTAAAAGAAAAAAGAAATCTAATTATTATTATTATTATTATTATTATTATTATTATTATTATTATTATCATTATTATTATTGTCAGCCGGTCAATCTTCAACAGGTAGTAGCAAGGCCCTCCTCAGCCTGCGGATCTCACGGAGCATCTTTGCTCTAACGGCTCCTAATTCCTATTGCAGGTCACGAATTTGCATTTGAAGTTCATTCACAATGTCTTGAAGAAAAGCAGCGTTCCACACTGGATCATCCATATCTAGAACATATATGAATTGACAAAAAACGTAAAACAAAAGTAAAGAAAAGAATATCCGAATGTAGTACAACGTATACTATAAATTGGCAACAAAAAAACTTACCTGAATCAGGGAAGAGAAAGTGGTGGAACGTGTAATATGAAAGACAAGATGCAATAAATAAATAGAGTGTTGTTCAATAAACGATTGAGTAAGGAGGACCTATTTCCAACCACTTATTATACTAGTATATGTATACGAATCCATTTCCAACCCAAGCCTTTCCATGTCCAAGAATAGTTCAAATGCCCCCTTCTCCGCATCATGTTCTAAATACACTGCTAGCATTGAATTCCAACATTCCCACATTGCGACTATGCAGTAATTAAAGCATTAAACACTTTACTTCACAACCTAAACCAAGTTTTTCAACTTTTGCATGAACCTGCAGAGTCAACTTGTAGAAACTCTCCTCATTTAGCAACGTTAAAAGCGGAGAAAACGTTCCATCATCAAGTTGCACACCCTCTTTCTCCATAGCTCTCAACAACAAAAAACAATACTCCACACTCCCCTTCCCAGCATACCCTGCCATTATAGCATTCCACGAGACATAATTACGATCAGGCATGATTTTAAACACTTCATTCGCATCGTCAACTTTCCCACACTTAGCATACATATCCAATAGCGCACTCGCGGAATAAACATTCCGTACATATCCCATTTTAACCACATCACAATGCACCTGTTGTCCCAAGGACAGCTAGCCATTAGAAGCAATACCCTTTAGTATACTTCCAAAAGTATACTCATTTGCGCAAAACCCGTGTTGTTTCTTCAAATTAAGGAACATCCAAGAGCTCTGAAACTTCCAGAAATTGACGTATCCCGAAATCATGATGTTCCAAGAAGCAGTATCTCTGTGGGGAATTTCCTCGAACAGTTTGAGGGCAGTACCAATTTGTCTGCATTTTGTGTATCCGCTTAAGATGGTTGTGGCGGTGTATGTATCAATGATGTGTGCTAACTTGATAGCTCGACAATGGGTTGCTGTTAGTTTTGACAAAGATGTAGCTGATGTTTCAGAAAGTGAATGCAATAGCTTCATTCATGAGTAAACTGAACTCAACTCAAAATCAAATCTTGAAAAAGTTAGTTTGTCTTAACTAAATTCAAGACCAAACTATTATTAAAAAGTTGGCCTTAAACAAAAAGTAGTTGGAGTTGTGATCCTAAATTTGACATTAATTTTGACAGTGCATAAATATGACCTTTAATTATTTAAAATAGCACAAATATAACCTCCAATCTTATATGGTAAAACGCGTATTCAATACGCAAAATTGAGCGGATCCAGCTTAAAATCTTAGGATATAGTACATAAATAAGACCCTAAACTTGACACCAAATTATAACTTTAACCATAAACTTTGACAGTGTACAAATATGACCTTTAACTATTCAAAACTGCACAAATATAACTTTTTACTATTATTTATTCATTATTTTTGGGCAAAATGCTCTTCTGGATCCCTGTACTATGTCGGTTTTGTAAGTTGGACATTTCTACTTACATGTTTATCATCTGGACCCTTGAACCCACTAAAAAGCAACATTTTAAACCCTATTTTGGTGGGTGTAACATACTTGCCTCCACGTCAGCTGCCACGTCATTTTAAATATTATATTAAATTCCACATCAGTTTTCACATCATTTTCAATATTACATTAAATGCCACATAAGAAAATAAATATTTAAAAAATAAAAAACTAAATGAAGAATTAAAAAAAAATGATGGGGGCTGGGCTTTCTCCTCCATCTCCATGGCAGCACCTACCTTGACACCTTCCAAAACCTGTAAATTTTCACCACCACCACCACACAAACACAACACCATTGCAGGGTATCTCCCATTGCAGCCTCAAGTTGTTCCCATTGAAAAACAGATCCCACACAACACGTCATACACACACATAAGCTGATATATACACACAGCAGTCCACACATACCGAATTCATAGATTCACACACAAATTAAGCGAAAAAGGGAAGAAATCAGAGAAGACGCAAAAATAATAGAGGGAGAGTAGAGAAAAATCGATAAAGGAATTCAAAGAGGGAAAGAATTGAGAGAGAAAGGGGAGAAAAGAAAAAAGAGTGACCGAAGAGAGACGCGAGAGAGGGAAAATGCATGGAAGCTCACTATTTTTGATGAGTTCTCGCCGGAAAACCATACCATCTACTCCATCCCACCAAAAATCCGACCCAAAACTCCATTAACGATCTGAAACCGCTAAACCCGATCACTGTTGTCTATTTCGATGTATTATTAAGCTTTACTATGCTTCCAAAATAAATAAATTTATCATTCACAATGTGCACCCACGAAATCCTTGAAAAAATTTATGTTGGCCAAATGTTTGTTGCTCCTTTTTCTTCAATTCCATTTAATTCTTCTAATTTTTTTTTTAAGAAGGATAATTCTTGAAATATTTATGGTATAACTTGTTTCTGTATTAACTTTAATAGCTTTTGTAAAGGTGGTGGATGGGGACGGTGGTGGTGGACGGGGACGGTGAGGAAAGAAGGAAGTGGGGGTGTTAAGGGCTGACTGCCCTATTTTTTTTTAAAAAAAATTAATGTTACTTTTTTTAAAAAAATTGTTTTTAATTTTTTTAATATAAAATTAATTAAAAAATGACCCCACTCGCAGCTCACGCGCGTGTGATCACACTCTTTATCTTAATCAGTCATTTCAATGCCACATGGGCAAAGTTAACTGTCAAATGATGTAAAATGTTGTTTTTTAGTAGGTTCAAGAGTTCAGATAACAAACATGTAAGTAGAAGTGTCCAACTTACAAAACCGACATAGTATAAGGATACAGACAAGCATTTTGCCATATTTTTGGTTCAAAGATGAAAATGACATCTAATTTCTTTTATCATTGCGGAAAAAGAGCAATATTGAAGATTTATTAATTAGAAAATCGCGGCTAAGGGAGAATTTATGTTATATAATATATCTAAATATAATTTATTTAAATATTAAATTAAAAATAAAACTATACTACTAATAATAAAAATTATAGTTTTAATAAAATATTATTAAATTAACGTTATTAAAGATAGTAGTAGTATATTAAATTAACGTTATTAAAATATAACGTTATCAAAACGTTATTAAATTAACGCAGGGGCGGACCTACGTGGTTGCTATGGGGTTCACCCAAACCCCCTCGGTAAAAAAATTACGTTGTATATATAAGGTAGAAAATCTATATTTATGTACGTGTAATAATGTTGAACCACATGAAACAAAGTACTTAGATAGTCCAGTGGTGTTATTTGCTCTTCTTGGGTGCTTCCTTCAGCCTACTGCGCAGGTTCGATCCCTGCTAGTGGCTTTTTTTTTAATAAAAAAAACTAGGTGTTGCTGCTATAGAAATAAATAAATAAATAAATAATAATAATAATAATAATAATAAAAATAATAAAAATAAAAACGACCCATTTTAACACAAAAAGCAAAGCTTTGATAGTGCACAAATATTTTTTTTAATAAAAAAAAAAGCTAGGTGTTGCTGCTATAGAAATAAATAAAATAATAATAATAATAATAATAATAATAATAATAATAATAATAATAATAACCCGTTTTAACACAAAAAGCAAAACTTTGACAGTGCACAAATATAACCTTTAACTATTCAAAATTGCACAAATATGACCTCCCTCCAAGTCAGTCCTTTTAACGATGTGACACTGTGTGATTGAATTAATTTTTCACGTAGGCGTGAGTTTTGTAAAATCGAAGATCATATTTGTTCAAATTTTAAATAGTTAAAGGTGCTATTTGTACACTATATTATCAAAATTTAAGGTTAAAATTATAATTTGATGGCAAGTTTAAGATCACAGGGATTATGCCAGGTCAAAACTGAAGTCGTCTTTGTAATGAAGTGATTCTTTTTGTCATTTTTAAGCCTCTTTTTTTAAAATAATCAACTGCAAGTTCTATCTTCTGTGTACTTCAATTTTTCAGCAATTTTCTCAAGAAAATTTCTTATTTATTAAAAGACAGATTTCGAGTTATTCTTTTACATGATTAAACTGATCAGGCGTTCAAGTAAATTCATTTGATTGGCTGATTTTACAGTAGAGAAAAAAGGTAAGTATCAAAATGAGTTAGCTAAGCTGAAACCAATAAAATACTAAATGGCAGTGTATATTTTTGGAAATACTTCAGCCATTAATTTGTCACATTTAACAGATAAATTGAGGTAAGGATTAAGTATAGATTAACCATGATCAAGTAATTAACCTTGTATATTGTTCATGCACTTATTATTTGGGTACAAGCTGGGGTGGATACCCTTTCGGATATGTGCTTCCCTTGGAATGGTTTTAGCAAGAAACTACACAAAGATGGAGATCTTCCTTCGTCAATAATCTTTAGGCTACTGATTCACGATAGTTCTCAAAAGTACATAGTCTTCTCGTGCCCTTCGTGTCAACCCAAGTCCGTTCTTATACTTGCCCCGACAACCAGTGGTGGACCCAGCATTTTTAGGTTGTAGATGCCTTAAAAAAAATTATTAAATGATGCAGTTGCTGGGATTTGATCTCAAGATGTGAGACATGAAAGTTATGCCTAAAGCCAAAGCACCCAACCATGTTTTTGTTCTTTGGGTGTTTTTTTTTTTTTATATATTTTACCATTTTTTCACTGTTTTTTATATAATTACACGTCTTCTACGCCCAAAAATACACGTGGGTCCGCCCCTGCCGACAACCTTCATGTCTTCTACCTGTGTATTTTGCAACAAATTAGTGCACGTAATTTCAAAAAGAGGAGATTAGAAACTAATTGAAACTTGTAGAGAGTCCAAAAGTCTCCCAATAAGAAGTTAAATGTAACTTTTCAGGTCTCACAAAATGAAGAAGCAGGGTCTAATTCTTGCATTAACCTAATCGTCACTCAGCACACACAACATGAAACACATCTACGGTGTTCTTTTACTCATTCAACACCATTCAGATGTGTTTACATACCTCCCTGATGTCTAAATAAAAGCTTCTCACTTCAATAAATCCTCAAATTCATCTTCTTAGAGAAACTCTCATTTGGGTTACAAAACAAGTCATAACTTGATGGTCGTTTCCGGTGTCCATTTGAGCGCACTTATGATCCTGCTTAGCCTAGAAGCATTGATCGCAAGATCCTACCCACCACTGCAGGAGCAAATGAGATCATACCAAGTGTTGTAGCTAGAACACAAATCTAGGATCTCCGGGTTGTAACTCCTATGCATAAAACCACTAATTACACCTAAACTAGACCAATCCCTTCTGATCTTCTTTGTATATGACACTGTCCATTTATATTCACTTCTCTATCCCTCCTCCGTTTCCCCTCAATCTATCTGAAATCACGCCCTTAGAAATGAAACTAAAAGATGAAATTGATATCTGGGTTATACATGAATACCTTGCCAACAGTCAGAAAAATTACATTGGCCAGCCTAGTACTGGATGAAATTAAAAGGTGCTAGTTTTACACCTGAACTATACCTAAACTTTATCGATATCTTCTTCCTGCAGGACTTCATCCATATATAAGCATTTTTCTCTCCCTCAGCTCCTACCCTTTAAGATCAAGTGATAAGGTTTGCTAATGAGCTTCAAGCATACAAACACATTACAAGGTTCTAACACGCCTTATTACTAATTTTTTTTAAAAAAAGAGTTTGATTTTGTGATTTTTCCAATCTAATGGAAATAGGAGAGGAAGAAGGGATCCTTTCCGATGATAAGATGACCTAAAAAAAATAGAAAAAGAAGAAAAAAAGAATATGTGATCCAAATTCCACAAAATTCATGTGCATGCATGATGCAACAGCACACTTATAAAAAATGAGCAAAACATTGTTTCTTTCCACACAGCTCCAATATCATATGACCCCACAAAATGACATGAGATATCAGTATAAGAAACACAATGTCGAACCATATAAACCATCATGTAACTTGTCAATAGCTGAGTACTTTTCACCTAAGTTGCTCGGACTCAGGTGCGGGTATCCGAGACAGGTGCGAATTCGAGAGTCAGATTCGTCAAAATATAAATTTTAAGATTTGGAGGTGCGAATCCGAGTGTGGATACGAGTGCGGGGACTCGGCTAATAAAAATTAAATATTATAAATATAGAGTTATAAAGATATTCTAAGATTTTTTAGTTAATTTGCTATTTTTAGTTATTTTTGTCTTCTGATTTTACTTTTCAATTAAGAATAGTATTTGTATTAAAAATTTTTCCAAAGTTATAACTCACGTTTATTTACTAAAAATAAAAAATAAATATAATTAAGAAGTTAAATTTAATACTGTCAAAGAAAAATACACTCACCGACAGACAGTGCTGGCAACAGATTATTATTAATTAATTATTAATAGTAAAGGAACTAATTATTAATTAAAAATGGTAAAAAGAAAAGACAAAAGTTTCAAAACACACTTTGACTTGGAAAAAAATAACCCGTCACTGTGTAAACACGAATGCGCGGATGATAGAGTACGACGATGATTTCCGGTACCCTGAGGTGGTACGACGTCTGCGCCGATGATTTCCGGGGACGGCACATCGACAATGCCGTCTCTATTCCGGTGGTCGTTGGTCGGACTTTTTCAGGTAAGTTGCCGGTTAAATATTCAATGTTTCCAGTTAAATTTCTTCTTTATTTCGGTCAACGTCTCCGAAATCGGTTGACCAAATCGGAGACGGTGGAAGCACCCGTCCCCGCCTCAGTCTCATGTCGAGACGGGTTCGGCGGCAAAGCATCCGAGTCCGAGCGACATAGCTTTTCACGAACAAGAGCACGTCCAATTTGTAACACATGTAAAAGAATCAATCTGTTTCTACTTTCCAAGACCACCATCAACAACAATTCCCAATCCCAAGCAAATTATTCTATCCAAAAATGTTACTCAACCATCGTTCTAACTGTTGCTTAGAATCATATGCAGGCAATAGACATCCCACTATTCCTTATCGTAAGGATAACTAAAAACTCGTTCTTCATATCACGAGGAAATATGTCTTGGACTTGAAGGCCTGAGCTGTTTCCATAAGCTTTCAATACTTTTTTGATGAAGCATAAGCTTTTAGAACTTTACCCAAAATGCCACAGCATATCCTAAATACTTCCAGGAATTTGTATCAGTTGAAGTGAGATATTGCAGTAACTGGCTATGTTGCTCGGACTCTCAAAAAAGTCATTGGGCGTGTGTGTTAGATTCTCCAAAAGTAGTGTATTTTTGGAGAAACCGACATGGGTGCGACATTGAAAGTGAAGAGCCCGTGCACTTAGGTTACTGGCCATACAGGATCTGCAATTCTAATTGAGTACTAAAATTTTCAATTTTCAGATGATGGAGAAACCTAGAGCTATCGAATGTGGAATTTAGACTGATCGACATCTCATGGCATACCAGCTGCTGGATGACTTAACCTACTAAATGCGTACTTACTAATGCTCAGTTAGAAAGAAAGATCTGTAGGACATGAATTTGGGCCACATTTCCAAACAGCAGTAAATCTACAAAGGTACTGACTGTTCATCTCTCCTTGAAATGCTTTCCTTGTTTATCTAACTCCTCCCAATACCCTCCATTATATATTTCTACATGGAATTGGATGCTGAATCCCTATCCCCCCTCCCCCCCCTCTTTTATTCAAATACTTGTATAAGCAGAAGATTTCTAGCACAGAAACCGAATCTCTCAATGTCATCAAGCACTAAGAGAGGCTGCTTTCAGAAATTATTCCCTGTAATGCAAATAAACTTCATTCCGACCTATAACTAAAGAAATTCTTAATGCCTTCTTGATGAACAGTCAGACTTTATGGCCAAAAAACCTTACTAATCATTCCAAATAATTGTCAGTCAGATCTTGTATTCTTACTATTACATATTCATTACTCTAATTATTAAAGTTTTTAACTTGAACAATAAACTTCAGAAGTCTGGATTCTTCACCTAGACATACGTAAAATGGGAAGGAACCCGGACAGCTGGTCATATCTTAGCTAACTAACATACAAGACAATGCACAATAACACTATTATAAACCTCAATTTTCTTTTCCAATCTTCCTTCTTCTTTCACAAAAACAATTCAAAATAACCTTCAGCATCAAGATCCCTACTTGAATCAAGTCAATCTAATACCATATGATCAATGCAAAGTCCCGTTTTAACAAAGCAGTTATTCTAAATTCAGAAGCTTAAATCTGCTTTATTTCAACCCCTTATGTGTACTCTCTTAATCTCAATTTTCTGTCACTTTCTTCTTGATTCTAATTTTCTTCGACAAAGAAAGTGGCTTTTCGCGATAATAACTATTTGTTCAGTGATCACCGAGAAATTAACTCACCAATTGGAAGAATAAAGTCTGTTTGTTTTGAGTCAAGTGAACTCCAAAAATATGCTAATAAGAAATGACAAATTCTTAAGCGCATTAAAGAGGTAAAGAGAAAAGAGAATTTACGGAGTAAATGCCGCAGGCGCGAAGAGAAGCCATGGAAGCGGAAGCAGTTGCGCCGACGAAGGCTTTAAGCGGCATCATTTCACATTCACCGGAATAACCTCTCCTATAAGCGTAAATTCCCCATAGTAACTGACCTGTACTCGCGGCGGCCCACCACCGGTAATGGGCGCCGCCGCCGCTAGCGGCGTTTTCTTCGTTTTGGTTCATTTTAACTTCCGATCGCCGGCGTGTAAGGAGCTTAGTACTCGATTTCGGAGTTGTTCTCCATGGGCTTTTCGTTTGGGCTCGTTGTTGGTCCGCTGTAGAAACAAGTTTGGGATCTTTACATATGTATAGCCGATTTAGAGCCCGTTTGGATAGATTGAAAAAAAATGACTTTTAAAAAATTCTTTAAAAGTACTTTTGAAAGTGCTGAAACTTATTTTAAAAATAAGCAGTTACGTGTTTAGATAGAAGTGTTGAAACTGAAAAAAAATTGTTGATGTGTTTGGTAAACAAGTGCTGTTAAGCATTTTTTTTTATCAAAAAATCTGAAATACCTCTAAAACTGTTAACAATATGTAGAGTTGATTATTATTATCTAAAATGATTCAAATTAAAATTAATATATTTATTTTTAATTCTGTTTCAATATATATATATATATATATATAATATTTTCATGAATGACTATTAAATATGTGCGCTAAAAAAAATCTTTTTTCTTGGTTAAGAGAGTTTAAATCATCAAACAAAATAATAAAACATATGTTAAAATCTACAACGGCAAGAATATTTTGAGTCGAATAACCTTTACGACCGATATATGGATAACATTAAGTAGCTTTCGCACTCCTCAAATTCAATTTAGATCAATCTATTTAATAAGTTGGTAATTTTGTATATCAAGATACAAGTAGAGATTAAATCATAAATATTTCATGATAATAATAGTGATAGTAAGATTATGTTTCTAACCCCCCTCATCCCAAAAAAATTTGAATACTGATAAAAATGTGAATACTGATTATATTTTGAATTCGCATTAATTATTATAAATTAATATGAATTTAAATTCAACTCCTATTAATTTAGACTTTAATAGTGCTGCAATAAGTTGGTTAAAAGTTGAAAAAGAGAAAGTGTGGACTATAGTGAAAGAGGAGTGCGTTTTAGGACTACAAGAGGGTAATTTTGAAATAAGTGAAAATTATAAGGGACACAAATAATTTTTTAGTTGGTCAACTTTTAATGGATTATAAGCTTAAAAAAAGGAACAAAAATAGCATCTAAAATTAAAATAATATCCTAAAAATAATCCCTAAAACTAAAAACCCGATAAATAGTCATTCATGCTTAATTCGGCTGAAACTAATCTCAAAAAATAGCCAAATATTTAATTTTTAATTTATAGCCGCATTTATTGACCAAATAGAGACTAACTTTGGTAAGCTTCTTCTGCTTCTTCTTCTTTTTCCTTTTATTTTCATTTTTTATAGTTGTCATTTTACTTCTTTTCTTTTCTTTTTTTAAAGCTTTTTTTTTCCAATTTCATTGTTCCTGCTGGTTTAGTATAAAAAAAAAAATAAAATTTACTTTTTATTGTTTAAACAATCAAATATAAGTTTGTGGTTTATTCTTTTCTAGCTAGTTGATGATGCTATTTTTTTTTATGTTTTTATATAACAATGATAGAATTTGTATACACCATACAAAATATATTTTGTACAATAACTTTACAGTTTATATACCTATTCTATATGACAATTACATAATTTCTATACATGCTATACAATCTTTAGTTGCAATTATTGTATATACTTGTACAGATTTTCTCTGTAAAAGGTGTATTTGTGTGGTATATATACTGTATCGATGTGGTATTAAAGTGTATCAATTTGGTATAAGAGAGTATCAATTGGGTATATGGACACTGCATATACATGTATAGGTTTTTCTTCTGCATATGCATGTATAGGTTTTTCTTCTCACTTGTTATAAAAAGTGTATCAATGTGGTATAAAAGAGTATCAATTGGGTATAGCGACTGCATGTGTTTGCATAAAAAATCCTTTTCCTTTTTTAGAAAGTGTATCAATGTAGTATAAAAATGTATCAATATGGTATAAAAATGTATCAATTGAGTATAAAGACTGCATATGTCTAATTGAGTCAAATGACTAAAAAAGAAAAATAAATTGGGCCAACTGGCTCCAATTGTCCACATTTTTAAATTGTAGGTTATTTCTTTTCAAAGTGGCCATCCCATGTCCTCTCCCCTCCAAAAAAAAAAAAAGTAAGGAATGGACAATTTCTAGCTTTTGACTTTTAAAAAGCCAAAATTGATTTTTTTAAACCAAATTTTAGAATTTTCAAACACTCCTAAAAGTAAAAAGTGACTTTTAGGCCATTTTGACCAACTTATAATCTTATTCAAACACCCTCTTAAACTCCTCTTTACTTTTTCTAGCCACAAGTACAAACATAGGCTATTTTCAGTTTAAGCCTTTTTTTGGAATGACTATTTAGGTTAATTCTTCGATTGTGCTCATCAGAATTAGAATGGGGAAGTGCACAGAGCCAATTTCGAGACCCCATTTAATCAGTAGCCTAAATTTATAAAGTTTTGCAAGTTTAACAAGATGCTCATTTTTACAAGTAACATTTGTGAAAAGGTCATTTTCTACTATTCAATTTCTAAATAGTGATAAGAGATCATTTCCTCTAAAATTTTGCCTAAAGTTTGATATATTACTTATACGAGCAAGCTTCAGAAGGATTGAAGCCAAACTTCATATTAAAGTCCAACTTCATGCGCAAAATTTAGATGAAAGATTAATATTTTTCCATTTATTAGTACATTTTAACAATATAGACATTATATGTTGGCAATAGTTCAGTAGGCGTCAATCATGGAAAACATTGATTCTTCAGTGAAAGAATCAGTTTTTGGCCAACATAGATGTTCTCATGTTCATATACAACAAGATGTATACATGAAGTTTCCACGGTATGCATGCCATCTCTCACCAACAACAGGTACAAAGTAAATTTGTTTACGAAACTTAGGATATATGGGAAGAAATCAGGGGATTGAACCTGAGAAGTCATGGTTCTCAACCCACATTGTTGACCACTACACAACATCCTTGGGTGATTACGAATTTTTTCAAAAAGAGAACAAGAAAACAACAGACAACCCACAACTGTTACAGTAAGAAACAACAAACTGAATACAAAGAAGCCACTCTGATTTTCAGCATTAATCATCTTCTGAAAGGGAATGCTATAAGTTGCTTCTTTGGATCTTGAAGAAGTAAAGCTTCCTGATATTTGATTATTAGCCACGAAATCAAATTATTCTTGGTGGATTTATTTGATGTATTTCAAAGCAACATAGCATACCAAAATGTGAGAAAGGGAAGTGAGCCTAATGTAACATCATTAATTAATCTAGAGAAACATTCAGCATTGATTTGTGGAGCTAAACCAAAAAACATCAGGCTAACTATTACTTTGACATAAATTAAAGTTTGATGAACTACCTTTGATATAAAAATAAACTATAAAACCGAAATTAAACCTAAAAGAAAGATGATGAAGTAGAGATAGAAACACAAGATGCAATAACAGACGGATTTAAAAAACAAAAACACAAGTACTTGCATAAATGAAAGATAGTGAGACATAACTATCACAATACAATAGGAACCAAGGTGTGTATCAAACACCAAAATCCACTAATGCTTGTAATAGAAACACCGCACTCTTACGTTGACACAAAATGAACTCAAACGTCCTCGAGCACCAACGTTTCTAAGACAGATTGTCAACTCAAGTGAATCCATACTCAAGCTGTCACGACCCAAAAATGAGGGTCATGATAGCACTTGTCGCGACGTACCTTGACAAGTAAACCTATTACCCAAACTGATACAAAAAGAGAAAAAGACCAAAATATCAAGGTAAGACTTTTAGATACAAGACAAACCATAATAGTAATCATAACAATGCAGAAAGAACTTATCCAAAATACCAATCATGCCCAAAATCAGGTGTCAATAGTGTAAGAACTACTAATACAATTCAAAAGTCAAATACATCGGAAGATAACCGTAAAGGAATAATAATTGTCTCCGAATACTAATAAAGACATAACTACTATAGAAAGATAGAGGTGAACTTCGAATGCATGAATGTCCAACGGCTACCTTGAAAGCTCCAACAATCGCTCGAGTCAATCAAGCTGAGGCGCACTCGAGCTAGGACCTGCACCGAAAGGGCGCAATCGACATAAGTACGATCCACTTGTACTTAGTAGGTATTATAGGCCGACCAAGCAAAGTAGTAAATAAAGCATACAAAATATACACTAAGGGTACGTCATCTGGAATTAGAAAATATCCCACAACGGTAGCCTACACCGCTTGCACTAACAGTTCTAATATATCTCACATATATTGAAACATCACACCAAGATAGAACAAAAGTACGTATTATATCACATATAAAAAGAACAAGGGGAACATACATATATAAGATCATCAAATACAAGTAAAAGAAGATACGATAACCACATAGAAGACAAGTCAATAGGCCAATACAATGCATCATAACACAATAAAGTAAGTGCAATGTGTCACACCCTTTTTTTAACCAAAAGATCGATTTTAAGTTTCGAAAGAGTTTTTATTATTAAGTGACAAAAATAAAAATTTATTTCAAAAAGGATTGTTTATGTTCAAGACTTAGAGTCGCCACTTGGCATAATCCAGTGTGCCAACTCACCTTTGAAAACTCCTTTGCAAAATGATTTGACTCATTAGCTGGTTTTCGAATAGAGATTCCGGCTAAGGAATTCTGTTGATCGAGGGAAAGGTGTTAGGCACCCCTCGGTCCCGTGGTTTGACCACAGTCGCTTTGGAGAGTATATCAGCTAATTCGATACTAAGAGTGTATAAACAACATAAAACACACAACAATTAAACGAACAAATGCAAACAAAAATAAATCCCAAAAATATAATGTCCAGTCCAATTACACAGTCCTAAAATAGAAAAATACGAAAATGTAAACCTACGGTAACCTACCCTAATCCTAAGCTACGCTCCATGGTTTACCCGATGCCTCAGGCCTTTGTCACAGACGTTCTCCGAGTATAAAATACTTCGGGGAATTCCCCGACGAATGAATACATCTGAATCAAATATGATAAATTAGAAAACATTCAACACACACACGTTCAAACATTCAACAAAACACCGTTCTTAAATTTTGCCTAATCGAACCTAAAACTTTTGCCTATTAAGCTTTCAGCCTAAAATATGATCCTATCGAGTTCACAAACTAGACGTTTATTCTAAATTAAACGAAATAACAATATACCAAAATTAAACTAAAAATTCATCCTTTTATCAACTTCTCAATTCCGCCCCAAATTCCCTTTTGACATCAAATTTCCATAATTCACGATTACTATTTTCAAAAATCCACAAACAGTTTTCAACAAAATTAAGCAACAAATCCATATCACCCAATATTCAATCATGTCTCATGCAAATCAAACACATATAATGAAATAAAATAAGAAGAGATAGAATTGGACCTTCCGATAATGAATTTTGTTGATAATAATGAGTTTAAATAAATCCAAATTTGAAACCCCGAACAGAAAACCTCAACGACGAACCATAATCTAACTCGGTATCAGAAATCAAAGCTCAAAATTGATTATGATGAATAAATCAAGACACATTGAACGTAAACCCCAAAACTAAGATGAAGACACCAGTATCCTATAACAAGAATCATGACAAAACCCCCAAAGCCGTACGAAAATACACAAAATCAAGTCAAATTGAGTTAGTTCGGCGATGAAAAATGGGTTTTGGTGAGTTTTTGGGATGCTTTAACGTTTTCCTGCCGGATTTAATTAGGAATCAAAGGGAAATGAAGAGATCTAGGGATTTTTTGAGACTGAATTGATCAAACTACGAACCAAAAATCGATTCCGACAAAAGTTTTGCCAAAAAAGCTTGAGAATCGATCGAATCTCTCGCTGGCTCACTATTTCGATCACCCTTCTTTGGATTTCAGTCTATTCTTTGGTCTTTCTCTCACTTTTTTGGCCTTTTCTGGGTCGTTTTCTCCAATTTCTTTGTGTGTATTAGTAGCTCCGGTGACCCTCTCCCTTTTTCTGGTAAGGTTTTGTGCGTGTGTGAGGTTTATGCATATATCTATGTGTTAAGGAGAAGATGGAAATTCTGTAGTATGCCTTCTTTAGTGTTTGGAGCTGTGTGCGCTGGTGTATACGTATATTTCTATGTATTGGTGAGTGAAGATGGTCTATGTTTATGTTGAATTACGAGAGAGATCCCCTTTTCTATAATGTGATGTATGAATTGTATTCTCTCGTGAGTCAAGAAAATGTGAGGGAGTATGGGGTTGGGTAGGGTAGTGAGGGGTAGGGTTGTGAGGTGTCAAAATTAGTTAGAGGGTTGTTATTTTTTGTTGTGAGTTTGTTATTTAGATTCTTGTGGGGGAGATATTAGATGGGTGAGGGTGTATGATAAGGTGAGACAAAAAAATAGATAAATTGAGTTTTTTGGAGGGACAAAATTAGGTGTCTACATCATGCCCCTTTTTAGGTGTAAACACAAAGTGTTTTAGATAAAAAAGTAGGCAACGAGACAGAATTTCGTCCCGATTGTTATTCAAGAAGGAAACAGAAGAAAGGAAGGCAATTGAGTTTTGATTTTGAGCATCCTACCTATCCCAAGTTATATGAGATTCAATTCGCAGGTGGTTCCAGGATTGACAAAGAGGGACTATACCGAGTTGGAGAGCCGAGTGAGGCCCCGTCGAGGTTTCAATCCGCGGCTCTGTCATTACATCAGAAATAAAAATTACAAGTTAAAAACATAAATAAAATCACAAAATTCCTATCTATACAACTCTCTTTGACTCTTGACTTGCTATTTCATCACTCTATTCTTCAAGTAGGTTCCTGCCTTGCAATTTCTTCAACTTGTTGCTTGGATTTTAATCTCCTCACCCTGTTGACTTATAATTTTTCAATCTGTTGATTGTCAATTTCTTTACCTTGTTGCTTGACTTTCAAATTCTTCACCTTGTTTCTTGACTTTTCATTTATTCGCCCAGTTCTTCAGGCGTGCACCTGACTTGCAATTTCCTCACTCAATTCTCTAGGCGAGCTCCCAACTTTTAATTTTATCACCCGATTCTTCAAGCGGGCTCCTGACTTGCCATTTCTTCACTCTGTTCTCCGAGAGAGCTCTTGACTTTTAATTTCATCACCCTATTCTTCGAGCGGGCTCCCGAGTTGTAATTTCTTCACTCTGTTCTCTAGGCGAGCTCTCGGCTTTCAATTTTATCACTCTATTCTTCAGGCGGGACCCCGAGTTGTAATTTCTTCACTCTGTTCTCTGGGCGATCTCCCAAATTTCAATTTCGTCACTCTATTATTCGGGCGGGCTCCTGAGTTGAAATTTCTTCACTCTGTTCTTCGGGCGAGCTCTAGACTTTCAATTTTATCACCTTATTCTTCAGGCCGGCTTTCGAGTTGCAATTTCTTTACTCTGTTATCTGGGCGAGCTCTCGACTTTCAATTTCATCACCCTGTTCTTCAGGCGGGCTCCCGACTTGTAATTTCTCACTCTATTCTCCGGGCGAGCTCCCGACTTCTAATTTTATCACCCTGTTCTTCAGGAGAGCTCCTGTTCTTTAAGAGGGCTCCTAACTTGCAATTTTCTCTGTTCTTCGAGCGAGCTCCCAACTTGTAATTTCATCACCCTATTCTTCGGGAGGGCTCCCGATTTGCAATTTCTTCACTCTATTCTTTGGGCGAGCTCCCAAATTTTAATTTCAGCACTTTGTTCTTTAGGCGGGCTCTTGACTTGCAATTTCTCACCCCCTATTCTCCAGGCGGGCTCTTGAAAACAAAATCAAAACTAGAACAAAAATTATCTCAAACTAAGATTATGATAAAGAAAGATTCCATATTTCATAAAAATAAAGTCACACTTTCTAGGAGGATCCTAAAGTGAAGTTCCATGTAACATGAATTACTTTTTTAATTTTTTTTTTTGCACCAGTTTTCATCAAAAGCTTTTGCGGGTGTCAAACCCAATCACAACTACTTGCAACAGTGCATAATGCACAGATGAATCAAGATCCTGATCAATAAATGTCCCTTTTGAGGGTAAAATTGAATGTCTGAGACCAACAAGTCCCTCTCTTAAGAATGAAAGTGAAAAGTTCTTGCTAAAAGTGCATCTTTTAGAATTAACGATTGAAATTAGGAAGTGTACCTCCTAATCGTGAGACATGAAAGACCCAAATTAGAGAATGTGTCTCTTAGGGTACAAGATGATGAGTTTTACCGCGATTGTGATTACTAAACCTGTACAGCAATACTGTTTTTGCATTTTTAGAAATGAGGAATTGCACCTCTAGATATATACGCTTTGAAGCCTTTGATTTGAAGGTAGCAACTGTTCCTGTTTCATACAAAGAAAACTTTTGAGTTTAAAACAAAGTGGTTGGCTTGCGGTTTTGGCTTTTGAGGCGATTTCTCTTTCACTGATCCTATTAAAATCTTGCTTCCAATCATTAACATTTGTCATTTTCTTTTTGGTCTATCGGTCCAAACTCAGAATATTAAGAGTGACTCTAAAACAAACACACTATATCTGCTTTACTATGTTTCTCAGACAATCCCCTTTAAACCTTGGTATTTCCACGGATTCCCCAAGTTTTTCTGTTGACAACAACCTTCTGCATGCCTTGTTCTGACTTGCAATCTTGTTTCTTTCATATGCTGGCCCTTTGTCTTTCTTTGTGCAATTGAAGAAGTTGGTAGCCAGTTTCAAAATCTTTTCTTACTTGTTTTGACATAGACTTGATCAAAGACAAGAGAAAAAATGACAATGATTTTTTTATTTGGATAACTGACTCAAGAAAATAAAATAAAAACACAGAGAAGAAAGAAAAGACAATAAACATCCCCATTTGAAATAAAGAAATAAAAAATTTATCTAAAAATGACAGTCAACTCTAATGATTATGCCATGTATTTTGGATTAATTTGCCTGATCTTTTCATCCACACTTTCTAACAATTGTTGAGTTAATAGCCTTGAAAATAAGTTGCTTCCTTAGTTCAATTGTATTCAAGACCTCATTCGGCTAGTGACACCTTGAAGGATTTTCACCAACAAGCCTCTCTTATTTTTCTCTCAGCTCACCATCGCCTTATGGTGCCCGTGAGCGTTTTTACCAATAAGACTCTCTTATTTTTATTTCTCTTAACTTACCATCACCTTACAATGGCTGTGAGGTTTTTCACCAATAAGACTTTCATTTCATTCACTCTCGACTTACCATCGCCATACGGTGCCCGTGAGGATTTTCACCAATAATACTCTCATTTTTATTTCTCTCCTAATTCCCTATACCGAGAAAGAAAAATAGTTCCCAAATACATCATAATATCCCTTGAATGCTTAGCCTAACATCCTCAAAGATTGATCTGAAGGTATTTCTTTGGTTGTAACTTGGCTTTTGGATAGGGTTAGAAAGAAAGGATGGGATGTGGCTCAATCAACACTTGAAGTGGGGTGGGACTTATAACTTTTGGAATCGACTCAAACAATAAAAATTAAATCATGCGCCAGTTTCTTTTGACTGGGCAATTCTAAATTATTTATTTGGTTGGACCAAGCCCAGAGTAGAGAAGCCTCCATATCTCACCCCTTAGAGAGGAGAATCAGGTCATACGTAGTTCTGACAGCTCGCTCTTTTGCTTGATTCTGATTTCTTTTCTTTTTCTTTTTTTTTTGACTGTTTTTTCTTTGAAACTTTTTTTGGCTTTATTTTTCTTGACATTCTTCTTTTTCTTTCTATTTGACACATTTTTTCTGACTCTATTCTTTTGCTTGACACTTTTCTTTTGAACTTTGCTGACTCTTATCTTGATTCCAAAAGAGGGGTATGAAAGAAAATAAAACTAAAGCTCAAATGGGGTAAACAAAGGATGACACAATGTTTGGATAGCAGAATGAAATGCCTTCGTCATATCAATCCTTGACAATGCAATTACACATCATGCAATATGAAGTGAATGATGAAGATCATTTGTGACACTTTAACAACACTAACTTTAACTGAGCCTGTGAGTCACTACTTCTTTTGAGCTTGTCCAGCATACAACTCCACCTTTGTTGTATATTCCTTATGTCAAATGACTTATGCTTCTGTGGAGCTGATTTTCTTTCTGTTCCTCTTGATAAAGGATCACACATCCACTGTTTGGCCTAATTGAGACATGCCTTCCAATTAATGACGAATTTATTCTTATGATTCTCAAAATAATTGCCTTAATTTTCCAAAAAAAGGCTTCAACTTGTCACCAAATATCTCAGCATTCTACCTATTTTCTCAAATGCTCTCTTTTTCTAACTTTGACCCTCTGATTCAATGTTTCATGGTTAACTTGGATTTTAATATCTGGTTGAAAATTCCGCAAGTGTATCATATCACTAGAATTAACATAAAATGTACTGTATAAAGAAAACAAATAAGCAACACATATTTCAAACATAAAAGGAAAGAGACACTTTATTTAGTTTAAATAAAAGATTAAAGGGTTTGAACATAAACGACAAAGGAACAAAACAAGATAGATCTCGAACTATAACCCTGAAATAATTCAAATAACAGAAAAGAAAACAAAATAAACTACCAAACATCCATCCTAGTAGGGGGAGGAGAGACTTCCCAATTGTTGAGCTTGCCATCTTAACCACTGGTTTGCATATCAGTATGACTAGATCTTTTCTCACTGTCAATGTTCTACATCACAATTAATTTGCCTTGAATCATCTTTTCAATTTCTCTTTTCAAAGCACGACAATCTTCAATATTGTGACCCTGGACATCAGAATGATATGCACATTGTATATTAGGATCAAAACTTCTTGAATGCGGGTCAAAAGTATACCCAACAATAAGAGTGATCATGCCCCATTATACTAATCTCTGAAATAGGCAGGCATACGATTCTCCAATTGGCATAAAACTATCCCTAGACTTATGCCTCATTTCATTGTTTGGATTGGACCGAAAATCTGGCCTAAAAGGTTTTTGGTATATTTGTGGAGTTTGAATATGACTCTAAGGCATTGGTGCACGCCATTGTGAGTAAGAAGGGAGTTGAACATATGGATGTGCACAATATACTAGATATAGAGGTGGGGAAATAGATATAATGGATTTTGGGAGTGACTATAGAGAGATTGGGTATGAACTTGAGCTTACGACTGAGGGTGACGATAACGTGGTCTTCTTGGACGTGCTTTTTGTCCAAGTACAATAGCATCTACATCTTTCTTATTCTTCTTCCCTCCATTTTCTCTTAATTGATTGCTATATTATCCCAAATGTTTCACAGATTTCTCATGTCCATCTTGTTTATCAAATTTTGATATCTCAAGGATCGGAGAAAGGTTAACACTCAAAGACATGACCCAGTCTTTGTATGAAACATCTTCTTTACCCGCAGGTCCTGAGGAATTTTTCACAGTATTTTCTGCATTCTTCATTTTTCCAACCATTTTCTATGGCTCTTCTGGCATACTAGGTTTCTTGTTAAGAAATTTTGATGGTCCAGTTAACTTAAAAGTAGGCTCAGGAGTATAGCAATGATCACCAAGAGTATTAAACATGGGTCCACTAGCAACATGGATAATCATAATCGTTGGGCGGCTATCCAATGTAGAAGCCTCAATAGAGGATTGAACAAGAAAATCACAAACGATATGTGGTGTTATGAAGTAGTAGGCTTATGCTGAGGAGATAGAGAAAGAGTGGTGGAAGTATTGGGATGCTTTTGACTTGGAATAAATTTTGAGTCGTGTTGCAGTGCATCAACAACAGTGGGAAATTGACATTGTGATTTTGGTGAAAAACTTGAGGTATTTGTTGGATCAATAGCGGTAAATGGAGGAGGAGGTAACCCACTGGCCCAAGGTCGGTGTATTTCGGTCATTTGTTGCCTTAGTCTCCTAATCTCTTACTTTAAACTCTTATTTCCCGACTCTTTGTTTGATCTATGATGTCCCTCTCTATATCCTTGTTGGACATAACTAACTCTTCTTTGGATTTGGTGTGATGTGAAGAATCAGCTACAATTCCACAATGCCACAAACCAACTACTTTAAACTAACTAAACAGGAGATAACAAACATGTTAGAGTTCAACACTTTCGCAAAACCTTTTCTTTTTGAAAAAAGATCACCGAACCCAAGAAGGGCGCTTATGTATCTCACTCCCAAGAGAGGAGAATCAGGTGTGCGTAGTTCGTAAAGTCTTGCCAAAATAGCCAATTAAACTCTTTTTCTTTTCTTTTTCTTTTTTTTCTTGAAACTTTAAGAAGAAAAGAAAATAACAACTTGTCAAAAGAATTGACAAAAATCTTTTTGAATTTTGCAGCTTTAACATCCCTATACAAAATGAAATCTATTATTACCAAAGTAAATCTTTTTGGGTTTTCAATTTTGCATTTCATACGAAAATGAAACTCGAAACTATTAAAGGAAAATCTTTTTGTGGTTTTCTTTTAGATATTTATATGACACCTACTCTAATAAAGAGTAAATAAAATCTTTTAGAATTTCTTAAATAAGACTCTCGAACACATAATAGGATGCCTACGTATCTCACTTCTGAGAGAGGAGAATCAGGGATGTTTAGTTCGTACAGATTGGACAATTAAAGATTAAATAACAATTGACCCTAACTTAAGAGACATGACCAAAGACAGACTATGAACAACATCAATAAAATCTTTTTTGAATTTTTAATTAGATACTTCACATAAAACTAACATCAACAACTTATGAAAGAAAAATCTTTTTGGTATTTTCGTTATATGAAATGTACAAAACTTCTACCATCTTTTTTTGAATTTTCCTTTTATAAAAGCTCCTATTGAAAAAAATTCTTTTTGGGGAGTTTTCGAATTGTGAATGCTTACTAAATAAACAAAAGAAAAATCTTTTTGATATTTTTATTTTTGACAAATGAGTGCAAAAGGTAAAACTCTTTTTGATATTTTGGATTATGAAAAATAAAAGCCATAAAAACTCTAAAAAACCACAAAATTCTTTTTTTTCCTTTTTCCTTGCCTAAACACACGCTCCTTTAATTCTAACACATGTTTTCCTCAAATCAGTCTGTCAAATGACCCTGTTACCCTCAAAGATGCAACAATTAGCACGTAGGAATGCTTTAGAGGTGAGTCTCTTACAAGGACTAAGCGGGTCCAGCAATGTCTCAATATGATGCAGATAAGCATGACCTAAAGGCCGACCTACACTGCGGTTCAACTAAAAAGGCTGTTCGGAGGAATGTATGATTGATAGTGGCTGTGATTCTTTTCCACCTACTCCATACCAACCGACAGTTCCACCTTCTAAAATAAGGGTGACTCGACTAGAGGTCATGTACACAATGTGTACTATAAACTTGTTGCAGAAAGAAATGACTCGGGTTATGCAAATGATGACAAATATAAAGTGGTAACACATAAGAGAAAAACTATAAGCACGTAGACACTCAACAAAGATAAAATAAATACAAACAATAACACAAACAACGTCTATACACCTAAATACCAAACTAAGCCGATACAACTCCAAAAATAAGTTCGAATTCTCAAAAACCAGTAGAGTCGCCAGAACTGTCATACCTCTTTTTAACCAAAAGATCGATTTTAAGTTTCGAAAGGATTCTTATTATTAAGTGACAGAAATAAAAATTTATTTTGAAAAGGATTGTTTATGTTCAAGACTCAGAGTCGCCACTTGGCATAATCCGGTGTGCCATGTCACCTTTGAAAGCTTCTTTTCAAAACGATTTGACTCTTTAATTGGTTTGCAAACAAAGATTTTGATTAAGAAATTCTGTTGATCGAGGGGAAGATGTTAGGCACCCCTTGGTCACGTGGTTCGACCACGGTTGCTTTGGGGAGTATATCGACTAATTCAACACTATGAGTGTATAAACCACATAAAACACACAACAATTAAATGAACAAACACAAACAAAAACAAATCCCAAAATTATAATATCCAGTCCAAAAATAAAAAAATACGAAAATGTAAACCTATGATAACCTACCCTAATCCTAAACTACGCTCCAATGCTTTATCCGATGCCTCGGACCTTCGTCACGAATGCCCTCCGAGTATAAAATACTTTGGGTCATTCCCCGATGGATAAGTACAATATATCTTCGGGGCAATCCCTGACGAATGGATACATCTGAATCAAATACGATAAACTAAAAAACATTCAACACACACACGTTCAAACATTCAAAAAAGTACCATTCTTAAATTTTGCCTACCCAAACCTAAAAATTTTGTCTATTAAGATTTCAACCTAAAATATGATCCTATCGAGTTCACAAACTAGACGTTTATTCCAAATTAAACGAAATAACAATAAACCAAAATTAAACTAAATTCATCTTTTTATCAACTTCAATATTTCCTTTTGACATAAAATTTCTACAATTCATGATTACCATTTTTAGCAATCCACAATCACTTTTTCAACAAAATTAAGCTACAAATCCATATCACCCAATATTCAAACATGCCTCACGTAAATCAAACACATATAATGAAATAAAATAAAAAGAGATAGAATTGGACCTTCCAATAATGGATTCTGTTGATAATAACGAGTTTAAATAAATTCGAATTCAAAACCCCAAACAAAAAACCTCAATGACGAACCAGAATCCAACTCGGTATCAGAAATCAAAGCTTAAAACTGATTACGGCGAACCAATCGAGACACAGCAAATGTAAACCCCAAAACCAAGACGAATATAGTAGCATCCTACAACAGGAATTATGAAAAACACCCCAAAACCGTATGAAAATACATAAAATCGAGTTAAATTGAGTGAGTCCGGCAATGAGAAATGGGTTTCGGCGAGGTTTTAGGATGCTTTGATATTTTTTGGCCGGATCTACTTACAAGTCAAAGGGAAATGAAGAGATCTAGAGATTTTTGAGACTGAATCAATCAAACTACGAACCAAAAATCAATTCTGGTGAAAGGTTCGCCGAAAAAGCTCGAGAATCGACTGAATCTCTCATCGGATCACTATTCCAATCACCCCTCTTTGACTTTCAGTCCATTTTTGATCTTTCTCTCACTGGTTTGGCCTTTTATGGCTAGTTCTCTTCGATTTCTTTGTGTGTATGAGTAGCTCCAGTGACCCTCTCCCCTTTTTAGTGAGGTTTTGTGCGTGTGTGAGGTTTATGCATGTATTTATGTGTTAAAGAGAAGATGAAAATTCTGTAGTGTGCCTTCTTTAGTGTTTGGAGCTGTGTGCGCTGGTGTATGCATATGTTTCTGTGTATTGGTGAGTGGAGATGGTCTATGTTTATGTTGAATTATGAGAGAGATCCTCTTTTTTGTGATATGTTGGTATATGTATATATTTGGACCATTGATGTGTGAATTGTATTCTCCCATGAGTCAAGAAAATATGAGGGAGTAGGGGAGTTAGGTAGGGTAGTGAGGGATAGGGGTAGGGGTGTGAGGTGTCAAAATTAGTTAGAGGATTGTTGTTTTTTGTTGTGAGTTTGTTATTTAGATTTTAGTGGGGGAAATATTAGATGGGTGAGGGTGTATGATAAGGTGAGACAAAAAAATGGATAAATTGGGTTTTTTGGAGGGACAAAATTAAGTGTTTATACAATGAATATGATGATGATGATGATACACGAGGTTGTCACACAACCTACGGGATCATCGCACAATCCCCGTATACACCTACGGAGACAAGCCTCCCATTGTAGGACCCATAGGGGTTCGTCGACTGGTATATAATCTACATATCTCATATCTCCTTTCCGGCACATCCCTTGGAAAGTGTTTTATAAGGTGTTGTAATATATTTTAAAAAGGTGTTGCTAGTGTTTCTTAAATGTTTTCATGGTGGTACCAATGTTTCATGAATGAGTATGATATGAAGATGTAATGCTCACAACCAATCACAATGAGTATTTCCACAATCAACCACATGATATATTTCCACAACCAACCATAATGATACCTTTCCAAAACTACATGAGCCAATATCCACTCATTATTTTTGTTTCATCCAAGAATTTCCACATGTCTCATATGTCAATAAGATATGAATATAATCACAATACACCAATGGTAGCATGTAAAGCATTTTAACAACACAATATAATTCTTCACATGTATTCAAGACTATTAATATCACATAGGGCCCCACACGGTCACACATATCACATAATAACTCAATTTCAATAATTACATCACATATAAGCCCCCACATGGGCACAACACATAAATAAGCATTTTTAATGTTTAGTTTTCACCCTTAACATGCATTTTATATCATCATTTAATACTCAACCCAGTCTGGAAGAGTAAAGTCATAACCTACCTCGAAAGCCAAAATCGGTCCGCTATACTTGAAATGATCCTCATGCTCAACCTCACTCTTGGAATACACTAAGAAATCATCTATAAACATAATAACAAATTTTAATACCCTGTACTTTTATTTAGCTTGAAATCATCCCAAGAATGTTAGAAACTTACTTTGAAATATGAATCCACTTTTGTACACTTGGAATTTTTAAGATTTTCACTTTTTTCATGTGGAAAATTGAATTAGCTTTCCAATGATACTAATTTCATCAAAATCCAACATCGGAAGAGAAAGTTATGGCTGAAATACAGAAGATAGTCAAAACTGCCTAGGTGTGGCGGTGGAGGCCGACTGACCTTCGAGCTAGCGACGAATTGTCACCTATACCATCGCCGCGAGGTAGTGAGACCATCTTATTCCTAGAAGCGATGACCCAGGACGATGGACCATTGAGCTAGTGATGGACCATCGCTCAGGCCGTCGCAAGAGAGACAGTGAGCTCCCATTCTGCCCAGGTGTGACGGTCAGGACTGACGAACCGTCGACTCAGCGACGGACTGTCACACCCACCATCACACATCCCATTCAGTTATTTTAAAGTTATTTTTAAAAGGATATTTGGGATTTTTTTGCACCCGATTTAACCCCTAATTACACCCGACCATAACTCATAAGTTCATTATATAATAACAAATTAGGGTTTTCTCTCTAAGATTAATCCTCAAGAACGGGATCAAAATCTTCTTCAAGAAACTAAGAAATCCAAGTTCTTCAAGTACAAGAACCTTAAGAAACTCACAACCTAGGTATGTCATGTGTTGATTCATGGGTCCCTTTTACCCATGAAGCTCAAGAATCTCTTTTCAAAATCCAAGATTTGTGTATTGATGAATGTTCATTATTAAAATTAAATTGAAATTCATGTTCATGATGTTTTAAGGTTTTGATTCGTGTTTTAAATTACATATTTCAATGGTTGACCCTAGGATATGAAGAATTGCATAAAAATCATGATAAATCCCCTTTCAAATTACAAGTTGATTGATGTATCCATGATTATTAGAAGTGTTGATAATTTTATAACCAAAGCATGCTCCCCATGTGTTTGATTAAATGCCTATGTGAAAGAAAAGTGCCATACTAGTATGATAATATGAAATCCCCATTTATGTACAAGTTTATGCATGTCAAATGTTTGATGAAATGCCTTAATAAATGAATTAAGGATTGTGATGTTAGTCATCTATTCAAGAAAGTTATGCTTTGTCAGTTTTTTTCCATTGAGTCCTGGGGGTACTTGTACCCGACAATTTAGCTGTGTGACTAGAGCCAGTGTCATGTTTTTATGATATCCTCAGTCAAACCATATTCAGTAGAATTCAGTTAGTCAAGTGACTCAAGAAAACTCATTAAAACTCAGTAATCCCAGTAATCTCAGAAAGCTCAGTAATACAAAAATCTCAGTACTATTCTGTCAGGCAACAAAACTCAGTTAGTTCAGTCCAGTTCAGTTTAGTAATCCATGTTCAGTGTTTATTTAGATGGGAGTAGGGATTAGCACTGAGTGAACCCAAGGATGGGAACACACACTGTCAGATGAGGGTGTGATTCTTAAAAGTCATCCTTGCCTTCTAGAACTATGAAGCCAACATAGGTTGAGACATCAATACTATCAGATGAGGGTTGATGAAGTGGATAAGCACTGTCAGATGAGGGCCCCATTATTCTCTTTTGGGAATACTGTTAGATTAGAGTCACTTACGGCTTATCCTTACCGGTGGTGCGGTATTGACACCCTTCTAATTGGGGTTGCAGATTAGATCCCAACTCAGCTATAGTGGCGTATTAGGGGCATGTCAGTTAGATAACTACTTTCCACAGTTTCAGTTACAAAATCAGGACTGTCAGATACAGTCATTCAATCTCAGTAATAGAACTCAGATAGTTCTACAGAATTTAGGACTATCAGATACAATCAACTCAGAATAGACTGAACTCAGCTAGTTCCATCAGAATCTAGACTGTCAGATATAGTCGCTCAATATCAGTTATTTAAGTTATACAACTATCAGTATCTCATGTTATTAGTACTCAGACTCAGTAATCGTGTTATCACGAACTCAGTTATAGTTATTATATATTCATGCATGTATTCTCACGTTCATGTTGTCCAGTCAATTAGTATAGTTCATAAAAGTGATGCGTACCAGTACATTCAAAGTACTGGCGCATTTGTGTTATGGTGTCTTATACCATAGGTTCAAAAGCACGAGCTCCAAAGCATCAGTATCATTCCAGTCTCGGCAGTCAGAGTTAGCAGTGTGTCCTCATCTTTCAAGGACATGATCATTATTTTATTATCTTATTAATTAATTTATTAGTTGGAGTTAGTTAGGGACATATCCAATCAACTCCTTATTCCGACAGTTTTGACAGTTAGAGGCTTTTCAAACTATCATATTCAGACTATCATGTTATTTTAGTTTTGTTTTGGGTATTTATATCCCACCCATATGTTATGATTTATCAGTTATGTTACAGTTTTAAACCTTATGGCCTTTCAGTTCATGTTTCCACATTTATACAGTATATCATGTAGTATACAGGTACAAATATTAGTCATAAGTTAGCTTGTGGTACTTCGGGGTTATGAGCACTGTGTTACATTTTGGGTACCATATCCGGGGCGTTACAAACTTAGTATTAGAGCTTAAGGTTCAATAGAGTCATAGGAAGTCTAAAAGTCGCATCTAGTGGAGTCTTGTACATGGGTGTGTTGCGCGCCACATTTATGTGCAGGAGGCTATAAGATGTTTTAGGAACAGTTTCCCTTCTTTCAGTATTCATTTTGTGCCAGTGAGCATAATGTCAAGTCAATCTCTCAGTCTAATCTATTTCTCCCTTTATTCTATAGAACTTTTCTTTTAAGAGAGGAAATAGGAATCAGTCAGCCCCTCAGCCTGAAGAACCTTTGGGTGAACATGTTTCTCATGCAGAGTTTAGAGATGCATTCACTACTCTTGCTCAGTCAATTTTTGCTCAGAATGAATGACTATTTGTCGTTCCAGCCAACCTAGTGGCTAATTCAGCTGCATCTAGGATTCGGGACTTCACCCAAATGAATCCTCTATCTTTTCTTAGGTCTAAGTCAAATAAGGACCCTCAGGAATTCATCGATTAGGTTTAGAAGGTTACAGACATCATGGAAGTTAATCCTAGTGAGAGTGCTGAGCTAGCTGCATATTAGTTGCAAGACATTACTCAAACTTGGTTTAAGCAGTGAAAGTCAGAAAGGCTAGATTATTCAGGGCCTATTGAGTGGGAGGAGTTTGTCACCGCATTATTAGAGAGGTTCTTTCCCCTAGAGCTAAGAGAAGATAAGGTGTTAGAATTTATCAACCTCAGGCAGGGCAACATGACAGTGAAAGAGTATTCTCTTAAGTTTACTCAATTAACCAGATATGCTCTTCATGTGGTTGTAGACAGCAGGACCAAGTTGTGTAAGTTTGTTTCTGGGTGAATGATAGTGTGGTCAACGAGTGTAAGTTTGTGATGTTAAATAGTGACATGAATTTAGCAAGGCTTATGACTCATGCTCAACAGATAGAAGTGCATAAGATTAAGATGAGGGAGAAGCAGAATAAGAGGGCAAAGATCGGTAGTTTCAGCTTTGCTCAACCCAAATCAGAAGAAGGAAATTGTTCTCAGTTTTGTCCTAAGTCATCAGTTCCAGCTCCTTCATCAGCCAATGCTCCATCTCCTAAGTTCAGGGATGGTAATAGAGATGAATTTCCAGGCTCTAAGTCTCAGGGCAGTGTCAGCAATGCCCAAACTAATCCCCTTTGTCAGACTTGTGATAAGAACCACACGGTGCTTGTAGAGTTGGCAGTGATGTCTATTTTGGATATGGCAAGCCAGGACATAGAGTCATAGGTTATCCCCAGTCAGGTTATCAAGGTCAGCAAAACCGTTCCTCAGCTCAGTTCGGTCACCCAAATTAGCAGGGTGCCACTTCCAGTGCTACTAGTGGGCAATGCCTAAATAGACTTTATGCTCTCCAGTCCCGACAAGATTAGGAAAATTCTCCTAATGTGGTTACTAGTATGTTATAGATCTTTAATGTGCATGTTTACGCTATGCTAGATCCAGGTGTTTCCTTGTCTTTTGTTATTCCCTATATAGCAGGCAATTTTGAAATCAATCTCGAAATTCTAGCAGAGTCCTTTTCAGTCTCTACCCCAGTGGGTAAAACCATCATAGCCCGACGGGTATATAGGAACTTCTCGATTATGATATTTCAAAAAGTCACTTCAGCAGACTTAGTCAAATTAGAGATGACTGATTTTGATGTCATTCTTGGCATGAATTGACTTCATTGTTGCTATGCCACAGTCGACTGCAGAAATAGAATAGTCCAGATTCAGTTTCTAAATAAACTCATCCTAGAGTGGAAGAGTAGTACTTCAGCTTTTAGAGGTCAGCTTGTTTCCTACCTTCAAGCATGAAAAATGATATCTAAAGGTTATGTCTATCATCTTATTTAAGTTAAGAACACTAGTTCTGAAACTCCCAGCCTTGATTCAGTCCCAGTAATGAGTGACTATTCAAATGCCTTTCTCGAAGATCTTCCAGAAATTCCTCCCAAAAGGGAAATAGACTTCGGCATTGATCTTCTTTCAGATACTCAGCCTATATCTATTTCTCCATATAGAATGGCACCTGCAAAACTTAAAGAATTGAAAGAAAAGTTGAAGGATCTCTTAGATAAGGGATTCATCAGGCCCAGTGTTTCCCCGTGGGGTGCACCAGTCTTATTCGTGCGAAAGAAAAATATTTCTCTCAGAATGTGCATCGATTATCGCCAGCTCAATAAAGTCACAGTCAAAAACAAGTATCCTCTCCCCAGAATTGATGACTTATTTGAACAACTTCAAGGTGCCAGCTATTTCTCTAAGATAGACCTCAGATCTGGCTATCATCAGCTTAGAGTCCGAGAATCTAACATTTTGAAAACAACCTTTCATACTCGGTATGGTCACTTTGAGTTTCTGGTTATGTCCTTTGGTCTTACTAATGCCCCTACAGCTTTCATGGACTTGATAAACCGCGTGTTCAAGCTGTACTTGGACATGTTCATAATAGTCTTCATAGATGATATTCTGGTATATTCCCGCAGTGAGCGTGATCATACAGTCCATCTCAGAATTGTACTTGAGACTCTCAGAGATCATCAACTATTCGCCAAATTTAGTAAGTGCAAATTTTGGCTAAGTTCAGTAGAATTCCTTGGTCATATCATTTTCGGTGATGGCATTAGAGTAGATCCTCAAAAGACCAAAGCAGTAAGAAACTGGCCCAGACCTGTCTCTCCATCAGATATCAGAAGTTTCTTGGGTTTGGTTGGCTATTACAGATGGTTTATTGAGGAATTTTCTTCTATTGCATCCCCTATGTCCAGATTGACTCAAAAGAAAGTCAAGTTTCAGTAGTCATATCTTTGCGAGAAGAGTTTTCAGAAGTTAAAGACTCGACTCACCTCAGCCCTAGTCTTAGCTCTTCCAGATGGTTCAGATGGGTTCGTAGTATATTGTAATTTATCCAGAGTATGTCTGAATTTTTTCCTCATGCAGTATGGTTAGGTCATAGCCTATGCCTCTAGATAGCTTAAACCCCATGAGAAGAATTATCCGACTCATGATCTTGAGCTAGCAGCCGTAGTATTTGCCTTGAAGATTTGGAGGCATTATCTTTATGGAGTTCACGTAGATGTGTTCATAGATCATACAAGCCTTCAATATGTATTTTCTCAGAAAGATCTCAATCTTCATCAGAGAAGGTGGTTAGAGCTCTTGAAAGATTACGACATGAGTGTCCTTTATCATCGGGCAAGGCCAACATAGTGGTCGACGCTCTCAGTAGACTGTCTATGGGTAGTGTTGCTCATATTGAGGACAGTAAAAAGAAGTTAGCTCAGGAAGTCCATCAGCTTGCCAGACTAGGCGTTCGCTTAGTCGATACAGAAGAGGGTGACATATGGGTTCAGATTAGTTCAAAATTATCTCTAGTTTCTGAGGTAAAAGAGAAGCAAGATAGAGATCTCAGTCTAGTCAAGTTGAAAGAATCAGTTAAGGATCAAAAAGTAGAGGTTTTCTCCCAAAGGGGAGATGGTGTTCTGCGTTGTTAGGGTCGTCTCTGTGTTCTAGGTGTAGGTGACTAAAGGCAGTGAATTCTTTCAGAAGCGCATGGTACATGCTACTCTATTCATCCAGGGGCCAGAAAGATATACCACGACTTGCAGGAAATCTATTGGTGGAGTGGGATAAAAAAAGATATTGCAGAGTTTGTGGCTAAAAGCTCTATATGTCAAAAGGTTAAGATAGAGCCTTAGAAGCCTAGTAGGTCCATGCAAGAGTTCAATATTCCTACTTGGAAGTGGGAAGAAGTGAACATGGACTTTGTGATGGGTTTGCCTCATACTCGTCATCAGCATTATTCAGTTTGGGTCATTATAGACAAGATGACCAAATCAGCACATTTTCTTCCATTCCATACCTCTTATTCAACCAAGGATTATGTAAAACTCTACATCAGAGAGTTGGTCAGATTACACGTTGTTCCATTGTATATTATCTCAGACAAAGGTACCCAGTTCACCTCTCACTTATGGAAAGTGTTCCAAAAGGGTATTAGTACCTAAGTTCATCTTAGTATAGCCTTTTATCCTCAAACAAATGGTCAAACGGAAAGGGCCATTCAGACTTTAGAAGATATTCTACGAGCGTGTGCAATTTATTTCAAGGGTAGTTGGGATGACCACTTGCCTTTGATTGAATTTACGTACAACAACAACTATTATTCCAGTATTTGGATGGCTCCATTCGAAGCTCTCTATGGTAGGAGGTGCAGGTCTCCAATCGTTTGGTTCAAAGTTAGTGAGGCCTCAGTTATAGGGCCTGACTTAGTATTCGATGCCTTAGAAAAAGTCCAGTTGATCAAAGAAAGACTCCGGGCTACTCAGAGCTGATAGAAGTCTTATGCAGATGTTCGCAGAAAGGATCTCAAGTTTGAGATTGGTGACTATGTCTATCTAAATATCTCTTCCATGAAGGGAGTGAAGCAGTTCAGCAAGAAGGGTGAGCTCAGTCCCCCATATATCGGCCCCTTCAAAATTCTCAGTCGATTCGGCAAGGTAGCTTATGAGCTCGAGTTGCCTTCAGATCTAGCCTCAGTTCATCCAGTCTTCCATGTCTCCTTGATCAAAAAGTGCATAGGTGACCCAGCAGTTGTAGTCCCTATTCAGAGCGTAGATGTTCAGAACAACCTCACTTATGAAAAGATTCCAGTTGAAATCTTAGACTATCAGACTCGTAGACTAAGGAACAAGGAAGTCCCTCTAGTCAAAGTTCTTTGGTGAAATCAGTCTGTCGAGGAAGATACTTAGGAAGCAGAAGCAGACATGCGTACCAAGTATCCTCACCTCTTCTTCGCCAGCTCAGATAAAGCTCAAGGTAATAGTTCTCCTTAAGCTTTTCAGTTTCATGTTTAGGTTTCAGTTACAAGCTTGGTATCCATTTTATGTTCAGAATTTCATTATAAACTTGGTATTAAATACCATTGCATATTCATTCATGCATTCATGTATCAGTTCAGTTATATAATCATGCATCAGATATGCATTCTTATTGTGAGAAACTTAGTTCCTTGAAACACTCAGTCATGCGTTCATGAATCAGTTACACATGCATCAGATATGCATGTCCAGTATGTTATATTCAGCTATCAGTCATGTCAGTCATATTTCAGTTGCTTATGTTCAGTATGTACGGCGGTTTATCTTTTTCCCCTCACACTCAGTCTCATTTGAGGATGAATGTTCTCAAGGGGGAGATATTGTAATACCTCGTACTTCTATTTAGATTAAAATCATCCCAAGAATGTTAGAAACTTATTTTGAAATATGAATCCACTTTTATACACTACGAATTTTTAAGATTTTCACTTTTTGTCATGTGGAAAATTGAATTAGATTTCTAACGATACCAATTTCATCAAAATCCAATATTGGAAGAGAAAGTTATGGCCGAAATACAAAAGGCAGTCAAAATTACCCAGGTGCGACGGTGGATGCCGATGGACCGTCGAGCTAGCAATGAACCGTTACCCACGCCGTCGTAGCGAGGCAGTGAGACCACCTTCTGCCTAGGAGCGATGGCCCAGGCCGACGAACCATCGCTCAGGACATTGCAAGGGAAACAGTGAGCCCCCATTCTGCCCAGGTGCGATGGTCAAGACCGACGGACCATCGACTCAGCGACGGACCGCCGCACCCACCGTTGCATATCCCATTCAGTTATTTTAAAGTCATTTTTAAAAGGGTATTTGGATCTTTTTCCACCCGATTTAACCCCTAATTACACCTGACCATAGCTCATGAGTTCATTATTCTTCTACAACAACAAATTAGGGTTTTCTCTCTAAGATTAATCCCCTAAGAACAAGATCCAAATCTTCTTTGGGAAACTAAGAAATCCAAGTTCTTCAAGTCCAAAAACCTCAAGAAACTCACAACCTAGGTATGTCATGTGTTAATTCATTGGTCCCTTTCTCCCATGAAGCTTAAGAATCACTTTTCAAAATCTAAGATTTGTGTATTGATGAATGTTCATGATTTAAATTGAATTAAAATTCATGTTCATGATGTTGTGGGGTTTTGATTCATGTTTTAAATTACATATTTCAATGGTTAACTCTAGGATATAAAGAATTGCATAAAAATCATGCTAAACCCCCTTTAAAATTGCAAGTTGATTGATGTATCCATGATTATTAGATGTGTTGATGATTGTACAACCAAAGCATGCTCCCCATGTGTTTGATTAAATGCCTATATAAAAGAAAAGCGTCATACTAGTATGATAATATGAAATCCCCATTTATGTATAAGTTTATGCATGTCAAATGTTTGATGAAATGCCTTAATAAATGAATTAAGGATTGTGATGTTGGTCATGTATTCAAGAAAGTCATGCTTTGTCAGTTTCTTTTCATTGAGTCCTGGGGGTACTTGTACCCGACAATTTAGTTGTGTGCCTAGATCCAGTGTCATGTTTTCACGATATCCTCAGTCAAGCCATGTTTAGTTGAATTCAGTTAGTCATATGACTCAGGAAAACTCATTAAAACTCAGTAATCCCAGTAATCTCAGATAGCTCAGTAAGATAGAAATCTCACTACTATTCCATCAGGCAATGGAACTCAGCTAATTCAGTCCAATTTAGTTCAGTATTCCATGTTCAGTGTTTATTTAGATGGGAGTAGGGATTAGCACCAAGTGAACCCAAGGATGGGAACACACACTATCAGATTAGGGTGTGATTCTTAGAGGTCATCCTTGTGTTCCAAAACTATGTAACCAACATAGGTTGAGACATCAATACTATTAGATAAGGGTTGATGAGGTGGATAAGCACTGTCAGATAAGGGCCCCACCATTCTTTTTTGGGGACACTGTCAAATAAGGGTCACTCACAACTTGTCCTTATCGATGGTACGGTATTGACACTCTTCTAATTGGGATTACAGATTAGATTCCAACTCAACCATAATGGCATATTAGGGGCATGTCAGTTAGATAATTACTTCCCACAGTTTCAGTTACAAAATCAGGACTGTCAGATACAGTCATTCAGTCTCAGTAATAGAACTTAAATAGTTTTACAAAATTCAGGACTGTTAGATATAGTCAACTCAGAACAGTACGGAACTCAAATAGTTCCATCAGAATCTAGACTGTCAGATACAGTTACTCAGTATCAGTTATTTCAGTTATACAGCTATCAGTATCTCATATATCAGTATTCAGACTCAGTAATCATGTTATCATGAACTCAATTATAGTTATTATGTATTCATGCATGCATTCTCACGTTTATGTTGTCCAGTCAGTCAGTATAGTTCATGCAAGTGAACCCTTTGCATTCAGCCTACCTCACATGCATACCAGTACATTCAAAGTACTGACACATTTGTGCTATTGAGTCTTATACCATAGGTTCAGAAGCACGAGCTCCAGAGCATCAGTAGCATTCCAGTCTCTGCAGTCAGAGTTAGTAGTGAGTCCTCATCTTTTGAGGACATGATCATTATTTTATTATCTCATTAATTAATTTATTAGTTGGAGTTAGTTGGGGACATGTCCCATCAACTCTTTTTTCTTACAGTTCAGACAGTTAGAGGCTTTTCAGACTATTATGTTATTTTAGTTTTGTTTAGGGTATTTATACCCCACCCATATGTTATGATTTATCAGTTATGTTACAGTTTTGAACCTTATGGCCTTTCAGTTCATGTTTCCGTATTTATGTAGTATATCATGCAGTATACAGGTACATATACCAGTCATGGGTTAGCTTATGGTCCTTTGGGGTCATGAGCACTGTGTAGTGTTTTGGGTACCAGATCCGAGGCGTTACATAAATGAGTCAAGACATGGTTGAAACACTCAATTCCTCAACTCCATAAATGAGGCAGGGGAATCGATCAACCCAAAAGACGTGACCAAGAACTCATAATGACCATATCGAGTCCAAAAAGTTATTTTTGGAATATCTGAAACTCTAATCCTCAATTGGTGATAATTGAACTGTAAATCAATCTTTGAAAACACCACAGCACCCTAAAGCTAATCAAACAAATCATCAATGCGAGGAAGATGATACTTATTCTTAACCGTCACCTTATTTAACTATCGATAATCAATTCACATCCACAACGATCCTTTATTTCTCTTCATTAACAAGATAGGCGTACCCCATAGTGAAACACTAGGTCGAATAAATCCCTAATCCAACAACTCCTGCAACTGATCCTTTATTTTCTTTAACTCTAATGGGGCCATCCTATAAGGAGAAATAGAAATAGGCTCAGTGTCCAACTCAACATCAATTGCAAAATCAATATCTCGATCTGGAGGTATACCAGGAAAGTCCGTAGGGAACACATCCATAAACTCACAGACAATACAGACAGAATCTAAGGAAGGAGCCAAAATGACACTAGTGTCAAGAATATAGGCCAAGTAAGATAGACATCCCCTCTCAACCAATTTACAAGCCTGAACATAAGATATAATCCTCTTAGGACCCGAATGAAGTGCACCCTTCCAACCTATACTTGGCACACCCGGCAAAGCTAAAGTCATGGTCTTGGCAAAATAATCTAAGACAGCATGATAAGAAGACAACCAATCCATACCTAAAATAATATCAAAATCGATCATATCTAGCACAATCAAGTCTACCAAAGTCTCACGCCTGGCAAAAGTCACAACACAAGACTGGTGAGCCTGATCCACCACTAAAGTATCACCTACTGGGGTGGATACACATATAGGCATGGCAAGAGGCTCACTAACAGAATCAAAACCTGAAGTAAAATATACAGACACATAGGAGAAAGTCAATATGAGATCTAATAATACATATGCAGGTCTAAAACAAACGGGTACCATGCCTGTAATCATAACATCAGAAGCCTTTGCCTCAGTTCTGGCTGGTATAGCGTAACACTGACCATGACCACCAGCTTCCTGGGTAGCCCCACGACCACCAGCTGCCCGAGTGTCTCTATGTGCTTCACTACCTCTACCCCTCGCACCTCTGGTAGCACCCCTACCCCTTGTAGATAAAATAGGAGTAGCCCAAATCACCTGGTGGGGATAGTCCCTGGCCACATGCAATCTCATCACATACATAACAACCTCTACGACCTCCTCAATAGGAGAAGGTATAACTAGGATCGAATAGCCACCTTGAACTGCTGGACTAGAAGGTCCACCACCTGAATACTGTAATGCCGCCTGTATTGGCCAATCATGGTTTCCATGAGAACCTCTAAAATCTCTGCCTCGAGAGGTATGACTCCTGAACTTACCAAAATATCATGCTTTCTTAGCGCCTCCCTGAGATGCACTAAGAATACCCTGTGTCGTCTTAGCATGATCCACAATACTCTGAAAAGAAGCCCCAAACACTACTATCTGAGACGTAGCCAAGTAAAGGGAGACATCCAAACCCTTCACAAACTTTCTAATCTTCTCAAACTCGATAGAAATATTATCATAGAAATATCTAGACAGGGCATGGAAGCGTGCCTCATACTCAGCAACTGTCATGGAGCCTTGCTCCAAATGATCAAACTCGTCCCGCATATGGTCTCTCAAATTGAAAGGCACAAATCTCTCTAGGAAAACCTCGGTGAACTGATCCCAAATCATCTCAAGAGAATCACGGGGTATATAACTGACAAGCGACCTCCACCAATCTCTCGCTGCATCTCTCAACTAATAAGAGGTATAAGTAACTCTATGAGACTCGAGTGAACCCAAATTATGCAACTTCTCTCGACAATCAATTAGAAACTCATAGGCATCCTCACCCACTATGCCACCAAATCTGGGAGGACCCAACCAAGTAAACTTCTCAAACCTCTTCTGATCCTCAGAAGACATCACTGCACTAGCCATGAGAAAAAGCATACTAAATCTGGTAGACAGTATCCCATCTGGGGAGGTAACATGGATGACGGTTGGGCTCCTGATCTCAAAACCCCATAGTTAGATGTCAGCCCTGAAGGTGGAATAGGACTTGGGGTCTGAGGAGTACCCAAACCAGAAGCAGGTGTGACAGGAGGATCCACACTCTGAACTGAAGGAACACCCGATATAACTAAAGGGAACCCTCTATACGGGTCAGCAAACGCACCAGTAATCCCTCAAACACTGGGGCAGACCAACTCTAAACAACTAGAGTAGGACCTACCTCTCTAACCTGCTCAAAACGAGGCTCAAGAGAGAGTTCCTTCCTCGCCCTCTGGGTGAAGGCCCCACATCACTACTCTCACGGGACCTAGTCTACACCATCTGCTAAAAAAAGTGAAACATAACTCAAAACACAAGATATGGAAGAACTTTGCATGGTAAGGAATAAAAATATGGAAAGTTTCCTAAAGATATACTATAGCCTCTCGAAGATAGACATGGACATCTACGTGCAAATCCGTGAGACTCTATTAGACATCCCGTTCTTACACTGTTGAGACCAATAAAACCTGGCTGATCTGATACCAATTTGTCATGACTCAAAAATGAGGGTCATGATGGTATTTGTCGCGGCGTACCTTGACAAACCCAAACTGATACAAAAAGAGAAAAAGATAGAAATATCTTAAGGTAAGGCTTCTAGAATCAAACCAAACCATAATAGTAATCATAATAATACGGAAAAAACTTATCCAAAATATCAATCATGCCCCAAATCAGGTGTCAATTATGTAAGACCTACTAATACTATCCAAAAGTCAAATACATCAAAAAGACAACCACAAAGAAATAATAACTGCCTCCGAATACTAATAAAGACATAACTACTATAGAAAGATAGAGGTGAACTTCGGACGCATGAATGTCCAATCGCTACCTTGGAAGCTCCAACAATCACCCGAGCCAATCAAGTTGAGGTGCACTCGAGCTAGGACCTGCACCGAAAGGGCACAGCAGGTATGAGTATGGTTCGCTTGAACTCAATAGGTATCATAGGCCGACCAAGAAAAGCAGTAAATAAATCATACAAAATATACACTAAGAGAACGTCACTTGCAATCAGAAAATATCCCACAACGGTAGCCCACACCGCTTGCACTAACAGTTCTAATATATCTCATATATATTGAAACATCACACCAAGATAGAACAAATTTATGTATTATATCACATATAAAAAGACCAAAGGGAGCATGCATATATAAGATCATCAAATACAAGTAAAAAAAGATACGATAAATACATAGATGACACGTCAATATGCCAATACAACACAACATAACACAATAAAGTAAGTTCAATGTATATAATGATGATGATGATGATGATGATGCATGAAGTCATCGTACAACCTCCGGGATCATCGCGCAGTCCCCGTCTACACCTATAGAGGCAAACCTCCCAACGCAAGACCCATGGGGGGTTCCTCGACCCATATATAATCCATATATCTCATATCTCTTTTCTGACACATCCCTTGGAAAGGGTTTTATAAGGTGTTACAATATCTTTAAAAAGGTGTTGTAGTGTTTCTCAGATGTTGCCACGGTGGTACCAATGTTTCATGAATGAGTATGATATGAAGATGTAATGTTCACAACCAATCACAATGAGTATTTTCACAACCAACCACATGATATATTTCCACAACCAACTACAATGGTACCTTTCCACAACCACATGAGCCAATATCCACTCATTATTTTTGTTTCAACCATGAATTTCCACATGTCTTATATGTCAATAAGGTATGAATATAATCACAATACACTAATGATGCCACATTAAGCATTTTAACAATACAATATAATTATTCACATGTATTCAAGGCTATTAATATCACATAGGACCCTACACGGTCACACATATCACATAATAACTCAATTTCGACAATTACATCACATATAACCTCCACATAGGCACAACATATAAATAGCTATTTTTGTTGATTAGTTTTTACCCTTAACATGCATTTTGTATCATCATTTACTACCTAACCCAGTCTGAAAGAGTTACGCCATAACCTACCTCGAAGCCAAAACCGATCCGCTATACTTGAACCCGCGACTTTAATTTTTACGAATAATCTTGAACTCCACTACAAACATAAAATATAAAATCTACGCGTCAAGACAAAACGAACGACACCCACATTGACTACTTTTGGTTTGAGATTAAAACGGACCCCCAAAATGGGTTTTCAAAAAAGAAGGGCAAAATTGAAACTTTACTTCAAAAACATGTTTTCCATATTTTTAGGAACCTACAGCTGAAAATCCAAGTTAAATCGAGTAAAAACGGAGTTCAAATCGAAGAAAAACCATTTTTTGAGCTTCATCGGGTAAAATCTTTAAAATCTGGGTTAAAATCAAGAATCGGAGTTGTTTTGAAAATTAAATTGATGAAAAACTAGTAATTATAAGATAAAAATATTATTCAAGTGAAAAGAAGTGAAAATGGGTTTAAAATCAAGCTCTAAGATTTTTGGGGTTTTGAGAAATTAATCAAGAAATTACTAAGAAAATAGTGAATTCTTACCTTTAATCCGTAATAAAACTAAGAAAAAGGTGTTAATCTAGTTTCTCAAGCTCTCACAAACTTTACCTTTAAGCTCTCACACTATTTTAGGGTTTAACTTTCAAGAGGCAAGATGAAAAATGAGTAAAATAGACTAAAAAGTGAAAAATCTGTTATATTTATACCAGAAAAATCTGCACCAGCAGTTTTTCTTTCTTTTTAAGTGAAAAATCTGTTATATTTATACCAGAAAAATCTGCACCAGTAGTTTTTCTTTCTTTTTAAGGTTCAACCCACACTTTGACAGGGTGTCCGGGATTCATTTGAGTCATATATATGCAAATAAACTATGTAATCACACTAAATTCGACATTTCGAACGTGATGGTGATATCAGATTTTCAAAAAAATATCGTTTTCACAAAGTTGACTCCCGAAATCCAAAATCATAATTTTCCAAATCGAGGGTTGAAATGATATTTAAAAGCCGTAAAATCATACCAGACATGCTAACACCCTAAAATTGATATTCTAGATCTACTGGCGAATTCTTATTTTCCATTCGAGGTCGTTTCGATCAAATGTGGGTCCCACACTCATATTTCTAATTTTTCGACCAATAGGTCGAAATGAGCTCGGGTGCACTGAGACCCGAATCAAAGGTCTACCTAGCCAAAAATTGATACTCCGGAGCTGCTGCCACAATCCGTTCATCCATCCGTCGCATGTATTAAAAGATATTCACATAAGTCCAAAATAAGGATATCAAAGCCATCAAAAACCACAATATTGCACAAATGATACCAAAATGCATCAGAAATCATGCTAATCACTCCCACATCCCAAAAATACCATAATGCAACTACGGGGAGGGGTAAAATATTCAAATCACATAAAGTCATAAATTTCACATATTTAATTAAATTTCTAGGTCGTTACACAAGCTAACCCTAATTTCAATGACTTTTCCAAGTCCTACACTAAAAGTGGTTTTTCCAAGCCCTACTCTACAAATACTTTCTCTCAAGAGAATTGTCTTCCAATATTCATCAAAAACTAATGAGAAAAGAAGAGTAAGGAGTCTATTTATAGTTTATTACATAAAAGACCAAAATACCCTTAATGAAAGGGGCTTCTATGGTGTGTAAATAAATGGCACAAAAATACCATTGCACCCTTAATGAAGGAGCGATCATGGAGTGCTTAAAGAACCCTTCTTCATACTTCAACTTATGCAATCCCTTGTGTCATTTTGGCCTTCACAATTATTCTTCATCACTTGGAACTCTTGGGCATATTATCAAGGCAAGCTTCCAAGCAACCTTTCACACATGGAATTGATCTATTGTTGACTCAAAATAGGTCTCCCATGCATGTCCCCATGACCTCAATGTGACCACAACCGGATTCCTTATTTGTTGGACTTGCATGACGTTATCAAAATCTATGATGACCATTTGGCTTGTATCGTCCTCCCCTTCTTGAAAAGGATTCGACCTCGAATCTACACCTTGCAAAACCAAAGAAGGGACAAACAAGCACAAAATCCTCATGAAATGAGGGATAAGAGTTAGTATAACAAAGAACATCATCATGCCAAGGTGGTACACACTTGGAATATAACCACAAATCCTTTGCTTTAATCATGAAAAGCTTAGTACCAATGTCACAAAGGATTTGGCTGAGGGAAGCACCAAGAGGTAAGGAAACCACAAAGGTCATACTGGCTTCACTAGAGACAAATGGTAAGATTGCCTTTACCTTAGAAACCATAAGACATGATTGCTTCATCACCTCTTTAGAAGACCACATCAAGCGTGGTGCCTTAATTGCAATTAAAGTCCACGAAGAACATATAGTAATGTCACTCGAACAAGTGGACCAACCAACAACTATCCTACCCCCATATACAACCATTCCACAACTATTATGGAGGTCATCATAAGTAAAGAGGTAGTGTAGAAAGGAATCAAATGTAGATTTATCGTCCAAGGTGCTATTATCCGTGAGAATACCATTTAGCTCACAAGACTTAGCTCAGGATATGCATAAGGACGAAAACAAAGAATTTAAACACATACAAATTCTTCCTTTGAGGCAACTCATGCCAACATACGATGTACATTCAACAAGATCATGAATATCATCATATGCATAAAGTTAATAAAAAAGGTACTAAGGACACTTTTCTCTTCAAAGATGTATTCACAAGTAGGAACATATAAAGAGAGAAAGAGACATTGGAAGCACGTATGTCCTCTCTTTTTCCAACAACTTCCCGAGGGAAGGTATTCAATCAAGGGAGCCATGCAATTAGGGAGATTAGAGAAACTACTATGCAACAAATCAATCCAAGACGAGTAGTTTTCCCAAGAACTTTGTTTTTCTCTACTAATTATGTCAAACATGCTCCCAAGAGTCCCACAAGATACTTCAAATTGTCCAAACCTATGAAGGTGACAAGAAGTTTTTAACATCCTTGGACTCTTCCACAAACAAAAATTCAACTTGGCATCCACAAGTTTTGGTTCATATAACTTAAGAACAAATGTATCAAACATGGATGCAAGTATATAAGCAACACCCCAAAGAGACAATGACATATTTTTCTTGGGGTCCTTAAGTATGAAACCACCTTTGAGAAAGGGGTCTCTCAGCATCACAAGATCAAACAATTCATTCCCAAATTTATAAACCAAGGATGGGGTGTCATACAAAGGATCACAATAAAAATCATCTTTAAAAAAACAATCACAAAATCATCTTTAAAAAAACAATCAATAATTGGGTTTCTTAATCATTCAAACATGTCAAGTTCATCATCACCCAATTGATCATTCTTTTCCAAAAGTAGGAGATCACTATCAAGAATTGGATGGTTAACATTATCTTCACTCAACCCTATATTCTTAATGGATTTCAAGAAATAGAGTAACAAGTGAATCTTTAGCATACCACTTTTTCTTTTAGACACAATATCTTGCATTTCACTAGGTGTCATGCAAGGAGTGTTCTCACTATTTTTACACAAGACATCTTGCTTTGAGAGAAATTTACTATTCAAAGGTGAGGAGTTTAAGCATACAAGTTCACTCTCACAAAGATATATGTCTTGATTCACAATGTTTTCATCCACTTGATATCTTTGAGCAAAACTATCATTAAAGCATTCATCACACAATATGCTCAAAGAATCATCTCCATTCACTACTAAAAAAAAATAGTTTTTTCGACCATAAAAAAACCAACCACAGCTTGTGGTCGCTTTTATATTTTAAAATTCTAAAATAATTATTGAATAATTTTTATATTAATTAATATTTATTTATTTAAAAATAATAATAATAAAGCGACAACTTGTGAACGATTTTGGAATTAAAAAATATTTAAAAAATAATTTTAAAAAAACGACCACTTGTCGTTGGTTTTATTTTAAAAAGTTAAATTTAAAATATTTTATAAAAGCGAAAACAAATGGTTAGTTTTGGAATTAAAAAAAATAAAAATAAAATAATCTTAAAAAATCGACCACTTGTGGTCGGTTTTATTTAAAAAATATAATTAAAAAGTATTTTTTTAAAAGCGACCACTTGTGGTCGGTTTTATTTTAAAAATTAAATTTAAAATATTTTATAAAAGTGACCACAAGTGGTCGATTTTGAAATTAAAAAAATAAAAAATAAAATAATCTTAAAAACCGACCACAAGTGGTCTATTTTATTTAAAAAATATAATTAATAAGTACTTTTAAAAAGCGACCACTCGTGGTCGATTTTATTTTAAATATTAAATTTAAAATATTTTACAAAAGTAACCACGAGTGTAGGTTTTGGAATTAAAAAAATAAAAATAAAAATAATTTTAAAAAATCAACCACTTGTGATCAGTTTTATTTAAAAAATATAATTAAAAAATATTTTTAAAAAGCGACCATTTATGGTTGATTTTTATTTTAAAAATTAAATTTAAAATATTTTATAAAATCAACCACAAGTGATCGGTTTTGGAATTAAAAAAATAAAATAAATTTAAAAAATCGACCACTTGTGGTCGGTTTTATTTAAAAAAAATATAATTAAAAAGTATTTTTAAAAAGTGATCACTTGTCATCGATTTTATTTTAAAAATTAAATTTAAAATATTTTATAAAATAGACCACAAGTGGTTGATTTTGGAATTAAAAAAATAAAAAAGAAAATAATTTTAAACAATCAACCACTTGTGGTCGATTTATTTAAAAAATATAATTTTTTAAAAAGCGACCACTTGTGGTCGGTTTTATTTTAAAAATTAAATTTAAAATATTTTATAAAAGTGACCACAAGTGGTTGATTTTGGAATTAAAAAAATAAAAAATAAAATAATTTTAAAAAATCAACCACTTGTGGTCAGTTTTTATTAAAAAATAATTATATGTAAAATCAAATATATAATTTTTTGAAATTAAACTGATCACATGTATTCGATAACCAATATAATAATAATAAAATCAATTAAACTTAGATTTTGTTAAAAAATTATACGAAGAAATATATCAAATAAAATAAATAAATTATGTTAATCATAATCTTTATCTTTTACTTATGTTTCAATATTTAAAATAAATATTTTCCTTTGTATATACGTTAAATGACGTTAAACATAATCTTTGTATAATGAATATGTCTATATCATACAGTTGAAGTAATGACATTATATGCTACTATTGCAGTTATAATAATGTAACAAACATATATAACTGATAATTCACCAGAATATAATAAATGTGTTCTATTATGAGGTAATACTTGTGGATATGATGTATATAGTACGTATTCAAGAGTTGATAGCCAAGTAGGAATGTATCATTTTGACAGCTCTTTGTAGAAGATTAACTCACCAAGTTATCAGCATCAAGTGTTGCAGCAACCCCAGAAAATATCCTATAGGGATCTCCTGACCAGAGAAGATATATCATGGACTTGAGATGTTTGCTATGGACTCTCGATAGATATTCAAGTGAATATTGAAGCTTCTACATATTAGCTTTTTATACTTTAGTCTATAGTCATGTGTGCATCATTCCTTTGTGTGTTTTTTTCATCAATAACAATTTCCACCATCTCTTTTTCTATCGCAACTTGAGTAAATACCAATTCATAAACATAGTCAACTGTAGGATTTTTGCAAATAGTAGTAAATAAATAACGACATATACCCAGTGCAATCTACTAAGTGGGGTCTGAGAAGGATAGAATGTATGAAAACAGACCATCTCCTTATCTTTATAGGATAGATAGGATGTTTCCAACAACCTTTGGTTAAAAAGAAAAAGAAACATTTGAAGTATGATTATAAGAAAACAAAACAACTACAAAAAAATAGGAAAACATATACTGTATTTCTCTTTTTCAAATTTATCCTAAATATGTTATTTTTATAAAAACAATTCCATATGATAACGATCCTAGTCGGATACGACTAAAATCGATATCGGAATGCAGAATTAAACTACAAAATTAAAGGACAGTTAAAAAATAAGAGATGAGAAGTGAAGAAAGAAAAACTCAATTAAATAATAATTAAGCCAAGGGAGAAAGAAAACTCAATCAAATGTTCAAGAAACCAAATTGAATCCACAAAATAATAATTCGATGATCAATCAAACGAAGAAGATAGCACAAGTAATTCAAAAATTCACCCTAATCACTCGATCTAAGCTAACAATTGAAATTGAACCCAATCACTACCCTAACCTAGAGTAACTAAATATCAAGTCTATTTAAGACAATTCAATTATCCAAAATCTAAGTGATGTAAATGTCTTAAACAACTATTTATAGTCATTGCCTTTATAAAAAAAGTCTATTATAAAAATAGCCCCAAAGTGACTGAATATACAAATAACACACAAGGGACCTTCTTGATTGTCCAAATGACATCTTGTTTACTTATGACCCTGTGTATTTATTTCTTCATCTTTCCTCCAAACTACAATCCATATATGAAAGACCTTCCTAATATGCTTCAAGCTAACAGTGCTCGTATCACCATACAAATTATATTCTATATTTTTTAAGAAAAAATATATTAAAACAACTAAATATTATTTCCAAAACCTATAACCAAATACAACTCCATCTTCAACTTCAAATTCAAAATGAATTTGTTTTTGTTATGGTATGTAGTAGCTTGCCTATGAAATCTAATCTATAAAATTATATATCTATTTGTTTTGAAATATTAATATTTTAGAACTAATTGTATTTTTAAAATAAATTGATTAAATTGAGTGATTTTGCAAGTTTTAGTTATTATGAAACTCTAAACTAGATTATTATTATTTGATATCGAGGAAAAATTCTCTATTGCATATCAATCTTTGAAGTTAATTTAAAAGAAATATCAATATTAAACTGCGACCTGACACGTGAAAACTTAATGTAAAGTAGCCAGACTCCTTTTTAAAAAGAAAAAAAATCAGTTTTGAAAGATGGATTTCTCACTTCTATACCAATTGATGTGGTAATTATACATACCATATAATTAATTCATGAGAAAAATATTTTGCAATAAATTATTTTAGTAACCTCCTTTTCTCTCTCTATCTCTATCTCTCTTTAGTCCTTTGAAATATTACATAATTCTGTTTATTTGTTCTTTATCAATGTTTTCTTTTCTTATTTCCATTCTCATTGAAGTCTAAAATACGACATAATATAAGCATGAATAGCAAAAACAAAAAACGAGTAAAATTATAATTGTAAAACAACAACAACCATTATTATTAGTAATTTTTATTAAATATAAAGCTAGAAATCATATAGTTTTATTGATATGCCAACAATAACATGGTGAATTACATATTGTTATTTTCACTCTCAACTTGTACAACATGAGATGCATAGAAATGGGAATTGTCCTGAGCAAGTGCAACATTTAAACTTCTTGCAAAGTCCAAATCCGCAACCTGAAAATGTCAAAAACACATATAAAAATATTAAAAAGATATTGTCAAAAGAGCAATTTTATTAAAGTAAAACTATTTTTTATTTAGTAATATAAAAAAAACATAACAATAAAAAAAAAAGATACGAATTTCTTACTTGCAACAGATATACGAGTGCTACGACTTGCGCCAGACAACTCTAGTTTTATTGGTGTTGTTGTTTCTGGTGTTGCTAAAGTCAATGTAGAAAAAAGAACAAACAAGACAATGAGCATACACCCCATAACATTAGTTGATTTTGCCATCTTAAACAACTATTTTCGTTATGCTTATAGGTATTTTTCCCCTTATTTTGTTCTACCTTGATGGTTTATCCTTTTATAGCAAAAATAGACCATAATTTTTGAGTTAGTAGTGTTGAATTTAAGTAAGTTGTAACGGGGTAACATTTTAACGTATTTTCTTTAATAATATTAATTTGCTTCACTCTTTGATTACTTAATTGATTACTGTAACCCTTATTCCATCCGTTTGTGCAACCTGTCACTGTAAGTTAATTTTTCTATTAACTAAGGCTTCACTTTTATGCCTATTAAAGTTGGAGTTAATGGTAGGCACATAGTGGACGTGGGTTACTGCATGTAAGTTATCATTAAGGAGTGATATTTCAATGTTAGTTATGCATGAGTTTGATCACCATTTTTTCATAGAGATTCATGTAACTTCCCAATATTCTTTATTCCACCATTATTCTACCTCTTTATTTTTGTAACCATTGTAATTCTCATAACCTTTGTAACTTCTATGCCATTCATCTACCACATTTATCTTCCTATTCATTGCATAAAAAAAATTTTCATCTATATATAGAGGTGGTTTTACATGGTTTTGATACACACAAGATAATAGAAAGTTCACAAAAGCTAGTAAAAAAGAGAGTTTAATAGTTGAAGGGAGGTGTTATTTTTGTGGAGTTTTGAACTCAACTCTTGTCCAGAGTTATTGAGTTGTTCTTTGAGAAGGCGGTTGTATCCTGGAGGGGACAAGTCAAGAAGATTACTGCTGGACTGGTGAAACAATTTACTGCAGTGGGCTTGAATTTCCTTAAAGAGAGAGATATCCGCGCCTCGGCTGAAGAAGAAGAAGAAAAAGAAGAAGAAGATTATTGTTGGACTGGTGAAACAATTTACTGCAGTGGAGAAAAAGAAGAAGAAGAAGAGGAGGAAGAAGTAAAAGAAGAAGGAGAAGAAGAAGAAGGAGAACAAGAAGAAGGAGAAGGAGGAGAAGGAAAAGAAGGGGAAGAAGGAGAAGGAGGAGAAAGGGAAGAAGGAGAAGAAAAAGGATAAAGAGAAGAAGGAGAAGGAGAAGGAGAAGGAGAAGAAAGAGAAGAAGAAGGAGAAGAGAGAAGAAGTAGAAGAAGAAGGAGAAGAAGAAGAAGAAGAAGGAGAAGGAGAAGAAGAAGGAGAAGGAGAAGGAGAAGGAGAAGGAGAAGCAGAAGCAGAAGCAGAAGGAGAAACAGAAGAAGAAGAAGAAGAAGAAGGAGAAGAAAAAGGAAAAGGAGAAGAAGAAGAAGAAGGAGAAGAAGAACAAGAACAAGAAGAAGAAAAAGAAGGAGAAGAAGAATAAAAAGAAGGAGAAGAAGAAGGAGAAGAAGGAGAAGGAGAAAAAGGAGAAGAATAAGAAGAAAGAGGAGAATGGTGAGGAGAAGGAGGAGGAGGAGGAGGAGGAGAATCGGGAGAAAGAGGAGAAGGGGGAGGAGGAGGAGTAGAAGAAGGAGGAGAAGAAGGAGAATGAGGATAAGAAGAAGAAGAAGAAGAAGAAGGAGAAGGAGGAGAAGAAGAAGAAGAAGAAGGAGGAGGAGGAGAAGGAGAAGAAGGAGAAGAAAAATAAGAAGGAGAAGAAGAATAAGAAGAAGAAAAAGAAGGAGAAGAAGAAGAAGAGGAGGAAGGAGAAGAAGAAGGAATCCTGGAAAACTATAACATTAGTATCTCTCTTTTTGTAGCAACTAAAAAAAATTATTTGGCAACTGAACTATCCTTTTCTAGCTACTAAAAAAAAATTATTTGGCAACTAAACTATCCATAATTTTAAATATAAAATTATTTGGCAACTAAATTATTTGTAATTTTAAATCTATTTGTTTTCAATAACCGTTGAATCTATTTCACTACTAAAAAAAACTAGAAAATCGATCACAAAAAATCGATCATAGCTTGTCTTCGGAAAAAACCAACCACATGTGGTCAGTTTTTTATTTTTTATAAAATGAGATCACATGTGATCGCTTTTATATTTCAAAATTTAAATAATCATTTCAGTAATTTTTATATCAATTATTATTTCTTTTACAAATAATAAATAAAAAAATAAGAAAATTGTAACGCCCCGAATCTGGTTTCCAGAACGCTACACGGTACTCATGACCCCGAAGGATCACAAACTAACCCATGCTTGATATCTGTACCTGAGCACTGCATAATATATTTATATATACATTGTAAAAATGCAAAATATAAACTGCAAGGCCGTAAGGTTCAAAACTGAATAACTTCTGAATAAAACAATATCTGAACAGGGTATAGAAATACCCAAAACTAATATAAACTATCTGAAAACATTTAGTCTGAAAGCCTCTAGACTGTCTGAATAAGGAGTTGATGGGACATGTCCCCAACTATCTCCAACTGCTGAAATAAACTAAGTACTGAAAGAATGAAATAGTGAAATAATAACATCCTCGAATGATGAGGACTCACTGCTAGTCTGTCTGCTGAACAGCTGATCTACTAAGGATGTTATGGAGCTCGTGCTTTTGATTCTATGGTATAAAACACCATAGCACAAATGCATCAGTACGATTGAATATACTGGTATGCAAGTGAGGTAGGCTGAATGCATAAAGTTCATATGCATGAACTATACTAACTGACTGAATAACATGAACGTGAGAATACATGCATGAATACGTAACTATAACTGAGATCATACTCACACTGGGTACTGAGTTCTGAGTACTAATTTGCTGACATCTGAGTTTACTGATACTGATAAGTGAGTCTACTGAATACTGAGGGACTAATGTTATATTATCGATAAAGGAATGACTGTTTCTGACAGTTCTGATTATGAAGAATTGGTCTGATTGACTGTATCTGACGGTCCTGAAACTGAATACTAATAACATGAGTTTCGCATAATTAATATACTATTAACTAAGTGACTGTGTCTAATAGTCCTGATTCTGATAGAACTAGATGAGTTCTATACTAAGCTGAGCAACTGTATCTAACAGTCTTGAATTTCTGTAGAACTATCTGAGTTCTATTACTAAGACTAGGACTGAGAATATGAAAAGTAGTCATCTAACCGACATGCCCCTAATAAGCTATTATAGCTGATTTGGGGTCCAATCTATAACCCTAATTGGAAGGGTGCCAATACCGCGCCACTGATAAGGACAAGCTGTGAGTGACCCTCATCTGACAATGTCCCCAAAAGAGAACGGTGGGACCCTTATCTGAAAGTGTTAATCTACCTCATCAACCCTCATCTATCAGTGTTGATGTCTCAACTTATACTGGCTATATAGTTTTGGAATGCAAGGATTACTTCTAAGGATCACACCCTCATCTGTCAATGTGTGTCCTCATCCTTGGGTTAACTCGATGCTAAATCCTACTCCCATCTGAATAGAAACTGAACATGATTAACTGAACTGGGCTGAACTGAGTTCATTGAGTTTCATGGACTGACGGAATACTACTGAAATCTGATAACTGTCTGAGATTTCTAGATTGCTGAGATTACGGAATTACTAAGATTCTTGAGATTACTGTTACTGAGCTTTCCTGAGTTATGTAACTGACTGAATTCTACTGATCATGACTTGACTAAGAGTATCTTGAAAATTGACACTAGCTCTAGGCACACAGCTAAATTATCGGATACAAGTACCCCCAGGACTCGATAGAAGGAAACTGACCAGGCATGACATTCTTGATTACATAACCAACATCAGCAATCCATAACACAATAAGTTGGGTGTTTCATGAAATACATGGTTATCATAACCTTGTACATGGTAGGAATGCATATCGTCATGCCATAATTTCATACTCTAACATCATGAGCATTCCGACAAACATCTACATTGCACATCAATAGCATGGGAGTCATTTGAACATAAGGGTAAAACATTAACTTATTATTTAGGTCACAATTGAGCTATGATGCATAATTTCTAGTCCCTTAGGCATTTTATCAAACACCTAGCATGCACAACTTAAGGCATAGGCATAATCATCAAATTATCACTTCAAAACTTCATAAATCAACTAAACTTATAGATTTCAAGCCTTACATTAACATAGTTTCATGAACAAAACATAAAGATTTCAACTTGTGAATCACATAATCATAATTTCATGAACATAATCAACCCACAACATAAACGTCACAATTAAATATTTAAAAGTGGATTCTTGGGCTTCATGGATGAAAGGAATCCATGAATGAACACTATGCATACCTTAGTTCTTGATTCTACGAAGATTGACGGTGAAACTTTCTTGAATTTGAATCCCCAATTGAAAACTCTAACTTGTTCTTGAGAGTTTTTAAGAGAAACAACAATATTTTGGCTTCAAAATGGCTGAATTACGTGTTTATGGGCTTATATATGAATAGGAAAATGACTATTTTGCCCTTGAAAATTCAGGGCTGAAAGCTGAAAAAAATAAGTCCAGGGCGATACCCAAGCGGCGCCCTGCTTAGACCCCCGGGGAACCCAGGGCGGCGCCCTGCTAACGCCTTTAGCTACCGGTTTGGGAAACTAAACATGCCCTTGTGCTATTCCAAAAATCTCGAAACTCACCCGAGTGCTATTGACTTGCCCCATCGTGACGCAACTTGAAAATAAAAAAATGGAGGTCGAGAAGGTCGTGAAATAAATCTCCGAAGTTTGGAGGCTTAAAATGATACTAAGTGTTGAACACTTAGCTAAAATATTCTAAGTGTTGGAGCTTTTGAAGAGCTTTAAGGAACTTAATTAGACTTAGAATTTTACGGGGTCTTACAAAAATATAACACAAAATTTTTTTTTCTGAAAATATTTTTTCATTCATCAACCAAACACTAGAAAACATTTTCCAGAAAATATATTCCATCCACCAACCAAACATAAAAAAACAAGTAAAAACCAACTTATTTTTCAAGAAAATATTTTCTAAGAAAATATCTTTTATGGAAAACAGTTTTCCTTCGTAATAAACACACCCTTAATGTGTCTACTTTGCCAACAACCCCTTGTATCTATGGTCTATATGTTTGTTAAATCAGGTAATTAATTATTCTAATTATCAAGAAGTGCTATTATTTTCAAGTCAAACTTAAAGAAAAAGACGAAGTATTATTTTTCTTTACGATGACTATATATAATATACCAAATTAAAAAAATAATTTTTTTGAAAATATTTGAATAAAATTTCTTATGAATTAATTTGGACTAGGTATTAACCCATATTTTGATAGGTTAAACTAATAAATGGATAAGCCAATAAATAGCCCAAACTTGAACAAATTAAGTGGGTTATAATGTCGTGGGTTAATTTAATGCTTGTTTGGGATTACTTATTTCCCCAAAAAAATACTTATTTTGAGAAAAAAATATTTTTTTTTGAAAAAAAGGGTGTTTGGTAAACTAGTAAAAGTGCTTTTAAAAAGAAGCAGGAGCAGTTTTTCTACTTTTGAAAAGAAGTAGAAATTTTTTGCCTTTCAAGAAAAACAGAAGCAGAAGCAAAAAATTATTTTTTTATGACAAAAATATCTCTATCACTCACTTACACACACATATCCCTTATTAATTAATTAACATATCTTATAAGTTTGATTTTAAAATTTTATACTTCATATTTATATCAAAATTCTTTATTTTATGATTTATATATTATTATTATTTTATTTTCGCTTATTTTCCTTAAATAAATCTGAAAATATCATTGATAATGATATTTAATTAAAAAAAATTAATTAAAAATATTATAATAAATATTTAAAATAAATTTTCTCTATATATTAATTGTAGTAGTAAAAGTCTAATACATGTTTTTTTTCGTCATTTTGTTCAAAACAACACTTCTTAAAAAGATTATCCAAACACAATTTATCAAAAACACTTTTCAAATGAATTTACAAAACATAAATTGATTTTTTTCAAAAGCATTTTTCTGAAAAGCTATTCTATAAAAATGATTCTCAAATAAACAGTTTTCCAAGAGCAATCCCAAACTGGTTCTTAATCACCTCTATTTTTGTCAATGATTAATATTACAACATCGATTTGTGCATAACTAATTTTTAAAAAGTACTTTTAAAGAAATATATTTTTTAACTTTTGACAAAACATCTTGTGCTACAACTAATCAATACTTATCTTTTTTTTTTGAAAAGTTTTGCCAATAATTTTCTGAAATATGTACTTTCACCTTTTCAAAAATTTGGTCAAACACATTATGAGTTATTATCAAAAATTTTTAAAATTGATCTACAAATATATAATTAATCATAGATTTTGAATCAAATTTTAAAGATTTATCATAAAAAAAATAATAATTTAAATGAGCATTTGACCACAAATTTTAAAACAGATTTTAAAAATCTATCTTTAAATATTTATTTGATCATAAATTTTAAATTATATCTTAAAAAAATTTATCTTCAAAAATTTATTTAACTATAAATTTTGACAATTTCTATATCGATCTTCATGTGTCTTGAATCTTGATAGCAGGTTGCTCTTGTATACGTGACACCATGTCATGAGAATTTATTAAATTTTATATTGATTTCATATATGTGAAAGTGAAAGTTTTTGAATCATTCATATTCTTATTTACCTTAAAGTCTGATTTTGAGTTCTATTCTGGGTGAGGTGTGACTTATATAAGACAAAAGTTAGCATAATTTCAATTTTTAAAATTTATGATAGATATCTCAAAAGTTAAAAGACTTTATTATTTTAAAAATTAAATAATTTTAGTAGGATATTCTCATGAATTAGAGTGCCATCCAAGAAACTAACTCACACATATATCAAGTGATTTTACTTGTAGTTAGCTAATTAACATCAACTACGTGATTTCTCTCTTCTTTCCGGCCAATTTTGAAATTAAGTTTAATAAATACCAAAAAATTCATGGAATCAATCATTTCATTTTTTAAAAAAATTTTCCTATTAGTATTGCTAAGCGATTGGTTAAGAGTTTTTTAACATGTACTCCTTTCGTCTCATATATATTAATTAATGATCATTTTACTAAAAATACATGTCTCAAATTATTTATTCATATACTAAATTAAGATATAATTAATTACTTTTTTTTTAAATTTTATCCTACAATTAATACTTTTTAGAAGTGTGAAATGAATTTGCAAAGTTTCAATAAAGTATCTTAAGATATAAATTAGTAGAACTATCAGTCTTATTTATGAATTCTTTAGAAGCGTATAAAAAAAAAATCATCTGTAGACACGTAAAATTTATTGGATCAAATTTATATAAAATTTAGATTTGACCCATATTTTATTGGGTCTAAAATTATTTTGGGTTATAAAAAGGGAAAATTTCAGAAATAGCAACTCTGTAGCCTTAATTATAACTTTTATAGCAACAGTTTCATAATTACGAAAAATAGCAAATTGTATTTGTATTTAAGTAAAATGTTGCTATA
>NC_061118.1:34863914-34867999 GCF_002878395.1 Capsicum annuum | reverse complement strand
ATTTGTATTTAAGTAAAATGTTGCTATATAAATACATATACAAATATATATGTATTACTCATAAATACATATGCACAACTGAAAAATACATATTCTTCTATTACTATGAAGTGGGTAAAATATTGCTACTTTTGCTATAAGTTGTAATTTTGAAAAAGTATTGCTATTTGTTGTAATTATAGTCTTAAAGATGCTAGTTTTTGTAATTTTTTCTTATAAAAATAATAAGTCCATTTTATTCCTCATTAAGGACTTCAAGGTCCATCTCACCTTGAGGCCCAAACTTATGCCATCCATCAAGTGACGTGGCATCCCAGTCAAATTCAAGACCAATGGGACGCCACCATATGTACAAATGATGTGGAAATCTCATTTAAATTCAAAAAGCGGTCAAAAGGCACCAAGTGGAAAAGTGACATGTTTCGGCCAATCACAAGTAACTAGGCCTACCCCTACAACTATAAATAGGGGAGTAACATAACATTCTTGGAAAGAAAAAGGAGGACATTCTACAAGCATTGGAGGAAGTTTCTGCATTGTCTATACAACTCTTCAACTGGAGATCCAAACACATTTCTAGGAGGCTCAAATCATCCTACATTCGAGAATCACGCTGCAAAGGCCCTCGAACCACGAAAAAAACTTAGGAGAGAAGAATCGAGAGAATAACAGAATTGTACCCGCAAAATTCATTTATATAAAATTATTCTTTTTTGCTTATTTTATTTTTGCTTGCAGTTAATTTTCAGTGTTAATGAAAATTTGTTGCAAACATCATCATCTAATATGAAATAGAGAAAATATCATTTTTACTAGGTGCACGATTCAACATAACCATCTCATAAGTCATAATATTATGGAGAAGATAAAATTAAATATGTAGAGGGAAAAGAAGGCGAAAAAAAAAAAAAGATAAGATATATTCTATTTTTATAAATATTCTAGGTGGTCCACAAGTTCATAATAATTAAAATATTAAGATTATATTACATCATGCTTTTTACAGCATCGCTTGCATACAAGGAACGTAATATATTTTGCAACAACATGTGGTTGGATCTGTGCACTTTATATCCAGGCGGCAAGCTGAAATATACAAAATAAATATGTCCCATAAATAAAAGATGAGAAAGATTTTAAATCTAGAAGAATATTATAAAGGCTATGAAATTATCAAATCAAGAAGAATCTACAAATTACGAAGCCCCATATATACAAGAATAATCACGATTATAAAGAAATTTGTAAGAGTAAAGCTTACGTAATCTAAAAAACCTGTGAGTACTAGGAACAGAGATTATGGTGGTTTTGTGTTGCTTGAGTTATTGGTGAAGGAAAAATGCATCGTTTTCATCCCAAACTATACAAGAAAAATTAAAGTCACACTTAAACTATATTAGTAACCTATTACACACCTAAACTATAAAAAAGTAAAACTATTTACCCCTCCAAACTGATCTGGCAAAGAACGTGATATCACATTCCTACACGCGCGTGAAAAGTAGAAAAACGTGATATCACATTTCTACACGCACGTGAAAAACAGAAAAGGAAATTAAAAGCTTATTAAAACGTACACGTGTCATTATTCAATTACATTTTATCAATCAATTATATTTAATTAATTTTTTATTTATATTTATATAATTTTTATTTTCTTTCTTTGCCTTTTAATTTATTTTTCTTTTTCTTTTTTTTCTCTTCATCTCTGTCTTCTTTCATGTTTTCTCATTTCTTCCTTAACTTCATTTCTTATTCCTTACCTCCTCTCAACCTCCATCAATTCATCAATGAATTCATAAATACACTTATTGTTTTATTTTTTTTCCTTTATTATTACAAGTAGGAAGAAGCTAAGTTTGTTATTATTGCTATATCTTTTTGATTTTGTTAGAAAAAAATAGTACGAATATAATTTGATATTGATGTATTTTGTCCAATTTATAATTGATATTTCTCTATGAATCTGGGTATTATTTAGACAAAATTTACTCAATTTTAATTTAAATTAGATTGTGGGTTTTTTGGATTTTACAAAATTGGATTATGGGTATCTTGAATTTCACGAGTTGGATTGTGGGTTGTTCGAATTTTACAAAATTGAAATCTGGGTATCTTGAATTTCACGGGTTGAATTTTATGTTTCTTGCATTTTACTGATTTGTGTTGTGGGGGGTTTCTCGAATTTTGCAAATGGAATTCCAAATTTATCAAATTTTATGAATTTGAGTTATAGGTTTCTTGCATTTACGAATTGAATTGTAAATTAGTTGAATTTTATTGAACTGAGTTGTGAGTTTCTTAAATTTTCAAGAATTAAGTTCTGTGTTTGCATTTTACGGTTTGAGTTATTATTTGCTCGAATTTTATCTAATTGGGTTGTGGGTTTCTAGAATTTCACAAAAAATGGCGGAAGATTGTGAAACAGTGAAAGGATTGAAGTGATTTTGTTTGTCGAATTTGGATTGCTTTGATTCGATCGAATTCGTTTGTTTATCAGTAAATGGGCTTTGCCCGGATTTTAACTAAAAGAAGACGGACTGAAGGAGATGATATTTTGGGGTTTTATATATATATATATATAGAGAGAGAGAGAGAGAGAGAGAGGTGGTAGAGATGGAAAGGAGGGGAGGGTGCTGTGCTGGTGATTAATTTATGGAAAAAGAAAATAAAATGGTGAAAAAAAATATGTGTTTGATACGTGTCAGCGCGTGTATACACATTCAAGATAAAATCTGATTATGACATTTAAAGGGGCAAATAGTTTCACTTTTTTATAGTTTAGATGTGTAATAGGTCATTAGTATAGTTTAGATGTGACTTCGATTTTTCTTGTATAGTTTGGGGTGGAAACGATGTATTTTTCCTATTGGTGAATAAAAAATAAACATCATGCATATTATAGCGTTGCTTAATTTTGTCATCTCAATACTTAAACTCAGAACCAAAATAAGCCATGAAATAAAAAAAGTGATCAAAATAGGCCATCTATTTAATAAGTTATCAAAATAGGCTAAACGTAATAAATTATTATATACCAAAGAGCGGAGGGGGAGGGTGAGGAGTAGTTTGAAATTATTTAGGGGTTGTTTGAAAGAGTGTATAAGAATAATATAAAATATGGTGTATTAATAATACTTGTATTAATAATGCTTGTGTTTTCTATGCTTGCATTAGTTATGTTTCTATTTTTCTTATGCAATGTTTGGTTTGATGTATTAAAAATAACATGAATTAAATAATTTCTAAAAAAAAAAATTTTTTTTACAAAAATACTTTCCATATATATGTTGGAAAGGATGCAGAATTTTTTTTGAGCAATAATGGTATCTTTAATCATGTTAATGCATGTATTGAATCTATTGCATTGCTAATACCATGAATTTTGAAGTATTAGTAATACACATCTCAATAAACAATAGAGTGTATAACTAATTCTTGCATTAGTTATATATAGGGTGAAAAAATATACCAAACAAAGTATTAGTGGTACACATTAAACTAATACATGCATTGGCTTTCCAATACACTTTACCAAACGACCCCTTATATATTTTAATTTTACTTTAAAAATCAAATTTCTTTTTTAACTTTGAATAATGTAGGTTCATTTCAACTTTAAAAATATTAACACCACTTATCAAATTACTTTCCTTCTAATAAATACCAAGTAAATTTCACTAGTGGTCATTTAACTTTATTATTTTTATACAAAAATCTTTTTTTTTTTTTTTTTTTTTTTAACTTTATGTTATGTAAAAGTCATTCAACATTAAAAGTTATCACACAAACATCATATTTTCTATTTTATACCATTAAAAATCCTCTAATTTTAAGGACATCTGTGACCATGAATTTTTTTTTCATTCTCTTAGGAAAATTTTTCACTTTGTTTGAAAATTCGTTTTTGATCATGAAAGTCTCAACTATAACTTTTGAAGTTGTATTAGGGAATTTGAAACACTCAAAATTCTATTTTCACTTTACTATATTTCTCTTTTTCAAATTTATCCTAAATATTTTATTTTTATGAAAACAATTCCATATGATAATGATCGGATGCGACTAAAATCAATATCGGAACG
>NC_061118.1:34811113-34860914 GCF_002878395.1 Capsicum annuum | reverse complement strand
TAGACCATAATTTTTGAGTTAGTAGTGTTGAATTTAAGTAAGTTGTATCGGGATAGCATTTTAACGTATTTTCTTTAATAATATTAATTTGCTTCACTCTTTGATTACCTAATTGATTACTGTAACCCTTGTTTCACCTGTTTGTGCAACTTGTCACTGTAAGTTAATTTTTCTATTAACTAAGGCATCACTTTTATGCCTATTAAAGTTGGAGTAATTGATTATTGTAACCCTTGTTACATCCGTTTGTGCAACCTGCCGCATCACTTTTATGCCTATTAAAGTTGGAGTTAATGGTAGCCACATAGTGGACGTGGGTTACTGTATGTAAGTTATCATCAAGGAGTGATATTTCAATGTTAGTTATGCATGAATTTGGTCACCATTTTTTCTTACAGAGTCATGTAACTTCCCATTCTTTATTCCACCATTATTCTACCTCTTTATTTTTGTAACCATTGTAACTCACGTAACCTTTGTAACTTCTATGCCATTCATCTACCACATTTATCTTCCTATTCATTGCATGAAAAATTTCTTCACCTGTATATAGAGGTGGTCTTGCATGGTTTTGATACACACAAGACAAGAGGAGTTCACAAAAGTTAGTAAAAAAGAGAGTTTAATAGTTGAAGGGAGGTGTTATTTTTGTGGAGCTTTGAACTCAACTATTGTCCTGAGTTGTTGAGTTGTTGACGAGTCAATGACATATATATATTTTTTACTCGCACTCTGTCAAATAATAGTATAGAAAGATTGGGATTTTGACTTCACTCAATACTTCTATATAAAGTAAACTCTTTATTCCTCAATTTCTTTTTTTTTTTTCAAAAGTGTGTAAATACCTCTCACGATTATATTTATGTTTTATTACTAAATTTGAATAATTAAATGCAGTCCTCTCGGTTATACAATTTAATCATCAAAATAGTTATATTAAGGACCCAGAAATATATATTTGAACTAAAACATGCTCTTTTTTGTAGTAAGTCCCTTTCGGTTACCTTACTTGTTGTAACTAATTAGTACACTATTCGCCTTTCGATTACAAAATAGGTGAAATTAATTATAACATAAATTAGATAGATGTCACTAAATAAATATTAACAATCTATCAATACTTTAATTAACGGTATTATTTCTTCCGTCTCTCTCGATTACAGAAATAATAACATGTTAATTTGAAGTACAAAATAGATAGATTTAATAAATAAAGTAACATCTAACAGTAAAGCTGATAAAATTAAATAGAAAGCTTCAGCTCAAGTATGTGAAATTTTGGAATAATACTTGCTATTATATAGAAATATCAAGATTCATCATTTTCCCAACAGAGGAAAATTACTCCACACTAGAATAGGTACTACAACAACAACAAACCCAGTGTATTCCACATAGTGAGGTCTGGGGAGGGTAAGATGTACGTAGTCCATACCTCTACCTCTAAAGAAGTAGAAAGGCTGTTTCTGATAGACCCCTGGCTGGAACACGGAATAATAAACAAATTCATAGTAAAGCATGGAACAAGATGACATAACATAAATACGACACCCACAAGTAATAGTAAACAGAGAAAAGTAAACAAATTCGTAATAAAGCATGAAACAAGGTATCATAACAAGAATAATACCCCCACCAAGTAATGTCCTACACTAGCGACCCAAACTGACCCTAGCTTTCTGCCCTAATTCGCGTCCTCCAGATCTTCCTATTTAGGGTCATGTCCTCAGTGAGCTGTAACTGCTCCATGTCCTGCCTAATCACCTCTCCCCAGTACTTCTTCGGCCTACCCCTACCCCGCCTAAAGCCATCCAAAGCTAGCCTCTCACACCTACGAACCGGGGCATCCATGCTCCTCTTCATCACGTATCCGAACCATCTCAATCGGACTTCCCGCATCTTATTCTCCACTGGAGTCACACCAACATTCTCCCTGATAGTCTCATTCCAAACTCTATCCCCCCTAGTCAGCCCACACATTCAACGCAACATCCGCATTTCCGCCACCTTTATTTTTTGAATGTGGGAGTTCTTAACTGGCCAACAAGCCGCTCCATACAACATGGCCGGACAGACTGTCACCCTGTATAATTTGCCTTTAAGCATGGGCGGCACCTTTTTATCACACAACACCCCCGAAGCGAGCTTCCACTTCATCCATCCCGCCCCAATATGGTGCGAGACATCCTCGTCAATCTCACCGTTATCCTGAATCACGGACCCGAGATACTTGAAACTATCCCTCTTACATACCACTTGTGATTCCAACTTCACTACCACCTCATTCTTCAGTCTCACATCATTAAACTTGCATTCCAAATATTCTGTCTTGCTCCTACTCAACCTGAACCCTTTAGACTCAAGAGTTTGTCTCCACAACTCTAATTTATTATTCACACCCCCTGCATCTCATCAATCAAAACTACATCATATGCAAAAATCATACACCAAGGCACCTCTCCTTGAAAACGTCGCGTCAACACATCCATCACCAAAGCAAACAAAAAGGGACTAAGAGTAGATCTCTGATGCAATCCTATCAAGACAGTGAAATGCTTAGAGTCTCCTCCCTCCATCCTCACCTGGGTTTTAGCTCCATCATACATGTCCTTAATTACTCTGATATATGCCACTGGGACTCCACTCACCTCCAAGCATCTCCAAAGCACCTCCCTGGGGACTTTGCATATGCCTTCTCCAAGTCGATAAACACCATGTGCAGGTCCTTCTTCCTTTTCCTATACTGTTCCACCAGCCTCCGCACCAAGTGAATTGCTTCCGTCGTCGAGCGGCCGGGCATAAACCAAACTGGTTCTCCGAAATAAACACTATCCATCTCAGCCTCACCTCTACCACTCTCTCCCAAATCTTCATAGAGTGACTCAGTAACTTAATACCCCTATAGTTATTGCAACTCTCAACTCTGAATGTTACCCTTGTTCTTATAAAGGGGGATCATAGTACTCCACCTCCAAGCCTCGGGCATTTTTGCCGTCTTGAAAATTTCGTTAAACAATCCAGTCAACCATCTTAAACCAGCCTCGCCAAAAACTTCCAAAAATCCACAGGTATCTCATCAAGCCCCGTCGCCCTACTCCTTCGCATCCTGCAAACAGCCTCTCTAACCTCCTCTACCTTAAAACGTCTACAATAACTAAAATTTCGACACTCCTCTGAGTGCTCCAGCTCCCCTAACACAATAGCTCTATCCCATTCATCATTCAAGAGCCTATGAAAATACGACTGCCATCTATTCTTAATGTGGCCGTCCTCCACCAACACTATACCGTCCTCCCCCTTAATGCACACACTAGAATAGGTACTACTAATGAAAATATTCTTCTTCATTAAATAAGAAAATAGAAGAAATATTCAAGAAGAATAATTCCACTATCTAGTTAAAAGCAGGATCTATAATAATTTTCAACATTAAATAACTAACAAGTAGTAAAAGAAAACTTTAAAGAGAATTTTTAAGTAGTTTCTCCGATGCCCTTTCCTTCCCTGTTGAATTCCTATTTATAGAAAATATAATGCAGGTCTCGTGACTTTGTGGAGACATCAAATGTTGTTGCCACTTTAGAGATCATTTTTCCAGTGGTTCATTGTTGTGACACTAATTTTTGTTGATACTTCATTTCTCCGTATTTTCATGTTTCCACAATATGTCTTTCTTTTTGTTCTCTTATTCTTTCAATATTCCTCTCCTACAAGATTGTTAGTAAATATGGGATAATAGATATATATTAATCATGGGTTTATTTAAAATTTTTATTTATTTACATATGAAAATACGTGAATAATTTATACTTATTAAATTCCCCCATACTTAAATATTTGCTTGTCCTCAAGCAAAAGTAATTAATAAGTATAAATCCCCATACTTAAATATTTGCTTGTCCTCAAGCAAAAGTAATTAATAGTTATAGTGGCTAATTTTTTTAAAAATAAATAATAAATTCATGAGAAATCTCGAAGAAGAAAAAATCAATTAAGATCAACCATGAGTTCAAATAGCTTTTAACCGTACTCATATTCACTTATTGAGAATTGAAATAACAATATTTTCTAATTCCTAGTGTGTCTCACCAAATAAAAAAAATGCCCATATATCACACAATATATCAATAGAACAAGAAGGGCTTATTCAGAGAAAGTTTCTCACTCACTCTCAACAAAGAAATATGTCATGTTACCGAAAATACCATAAGCTTGCCTATCATGTGGTTCTCCACTAATATAGAAGTCATTTGAGTTCAGGGGGATCTAGCATTGCGGGTGCGGGTTCCCGGGAACCCCCAAGTATTTTCGTATATGTTGTAATTATATTAAAAATCTATTAAATATATAAGAATGATAACTGAGGAACCCATTAACAAAGTTGTTATTTGTCTTAATGGTTCAAAAGGGGCTTATGCCTCACATGCTATACCCAAGTTCGAATCGCATTGCTGCGGCCATTTTTTATTTTACTAGGAATCCACAAACTTAAAATCTCGAATCTGCCTCTATTTGAGTTGAGATCATGTAGGTCTTTTTTCAAGGTTGTAATATAGGCTTAGGCGTAGCTGCGATACATATGGATAGTAGTGACTCAAATTCTTTTTAGGAACTTCATTTTACTTTATTGCTTGAGCACAATTGACTTCTACTCCCTTATAATTCATCAACCTGTCTCTTTTTTTAACTCTTCTTTTTGAATGAAATTGCTAATATCTTGTTGTATATGTATATATATTTTTTTTCAATTTTCCGACAAAGGCTTCTCAAAAGAATTCAATAATATTCATCAATTTTCTTTCACATGTTTCTCTCTCTCTCTCTCTCTTTATGTGAAACTTAATTCTATGCATTTAGCTTAACTTTCGAAATACTCAAAAGGAATTAGGTTGAAAAAATAATTGGCTAAGGATTAAAGCTCGGTGAATAATAAGAATGTTTGATTTTAGGCTCAACGGGGCTAGTTGGGGATAAAATCATCAAGGTATGTTTATTTAGGCTATTTATTTAACAAGGATGGTCTACTTTTATTTCTTAACTCAAAATCTACCTAAAATTTTGCCTCGACGCACATTCAAGGCAAGTTCAAGATTTCCAAATAAATATGAGAACTAGGTAATATATACTAATCACACAATACACTTTGAACTAGTGAATATATTAATTTCGATTATCAATAAGTATGAGTTTGAAAAGACATTCATATAACTCATGAATCATGTTCAATTAAATCGATCTTCCTTAAGTCTCATGATTTTTAAATCAAACCAGATTTAACAACTTATTTAGTGAAAATAACTAAAAGTCTTAAAAAGATTTAATTCAAAATATTGCAATCATGAAAGAGAAGATTTGATAGACAACTTATTGATGAACTTACCTGATATAAAGGAAAAAAAGAAATATTAAAGGTTCACAGTGATAATAAGGAACTTTATAAAGATGTGTCTCTAAGTGTTGTTGCAACGAAAATACCTGTGGTGCAGATCTCGCAAACTTTATGAGCGAACCCGCCATTCTTAAGAGGAAAAGATATGATATCCCAAAAGAGATTTAGGATTCCATTGATAAAGTTTGTTGGAATGGAAGGGACCACAATGGCAGATGGAAAGAACAAGATTCTAGCTAGTTGTATATCATAAAGTTGGATATGGTGTCTATGCAACATTGACCCCTAACCATGATGTAGTATAGAAAGTCACGTTAATCCCAAGAATCCTTCAATCTTACTTGGTCCATTCCTAATGAATATCTAGCCTTAATTTCTTAGGAGTCACTCTTTGCTCGAATATTGGGAGGCTCAAGAGGTAGGATTGTAGAGAAATTAATTTTGGTGAATAACTCATCTAGCAAGACATATGGTGATAATGTTCAGGACGTCTGAAAGGTCATGGGCGTAAGTGATCCATCATCACAAAGTAAAGATATGGTGCTGAAAATGATAGCAGGGAATCAAATTTCAAAGAAACTAGAAAAAGACATCAATATAGCTGTAAGGCATATAATTGAGAGAGCATATAATACTGTAACATTTTGAACAACGAAGTCCATGGAATAATAGATAAATCAGCTATATATATATTTACAACACGTATATAACATAAACACAACTATATATATAAGGAAGCAAAAACTACTATGAAAGGAAGAACAATGGACTGTTCCAATAGCTCAAAGTTGAAGACTACACTATCCAAAGTTGGAGATGTTGGAAATGCTAAAAGTATTAGTGATAATAAAGTGGACAAGCGCAAAAACTGGAAGCCTCAAACACAAGAAGAGACAAATTGGAATCAACTTGCTCTTGTTAATGATGGGAACATTGATTATGTTACTAGTCAATTGGATTTTGCTAAGGGCATGGGAGAAGCAACACAAAAGCTTGCAGAAACTAAAATTTGTGCCTTGAAGAACTCTTTGCAATTTCCTCTTAATAATACTTTTGGGAGCACCAACAACGCTAAGAGAAAAGGTAAAGAGATTTATCAAGAGAAGAATAAGAGAGTGGATTTTGCAGATATTTATGCTTAAAGAAAAAATAAAGGCATCACTATCTGCGAGATAAACTCCAGATCAGAAGTGGCCAAGCTTTTGGGAACAAGCTGCAATGATAATTCTTGTGGAAAAAAAAATTTCACTCCCAAGATTTGAACCAAGTGAGGCCTAACTATTTTCTTGTTAATAGTATGAAGGGAATGAGAGAATAGCCAAGCCTTCACAAGACAAGAACATTGGTACCTGCGCCGCTTAATTTCTCTGTGATGAAATTGATAATGGGGGACGAAAAATTGATTGATGAAGAATTACTGTATGAAAAAAAGTTTCTTAGTACTCAAGGCGTATCATCAGGAGGCCAAAGGGTGCAAGTGCCACAACTGTACTACAGCCAAGTAGGAATGTATCATTTTGATAACTCTTTGCAGAAGATTAACTCACCAAGTTATCAGCATCAAGTGTTGCAGCAACCCCAGAAAATATACTATAGGGATCTCCTGACCAGAGAAAATATATCATGGAGTTGAAATGCTTGCTATGGACTTTCGATAGATATTCAAGTAAATATTGAAGCTGCTACATACTAGCGTTTTATACTTTAGTCTATAGTCATTGTGCATCATTCCTTTGTGTTTTTTTTTGTTTTTTCATTAGGATTTTTGCCCTGATTTTCTTACTATATTTAAGTTTTATTTTTTCTTAGAAGGAAAATAAAAGTTACCATAATTAATTTTACTTTTCCTGAAAGAAAAATATAATTTTTTTTCATATTTGGCTAACCTCTTTCTTGGAGGAAAGGTTTTGGACATCTATAAATAAATAGAAGAACCCCCTTCTCATACCATAACACAATAGCATCCACAATGTAGTCTTTCAAGAATTTTTGTTTAGGAGGAGATTTCTCCCAATAGGTTTTAGATTTTCTAATTTTATTTTTAATATGTAGGCGTTTGGCCAGACCATATCAATAATATAGCTATTTAGTATTATTTTATGTGTCTTCTGAATTATCACCACGATGGTTTGCAACTAATAGCTTCCGCATGTCGCCCTCTCGATTTCGAACCCAACATTTTTTTTCATCAATAACAATTCCCACCATATCTTATTCCATCGCAACTTGAGTAAATACCAATTCATAAACATAGTCAACTGTAGGATTTTTGCAAATAGTAATAAATAAATAACGATATACACCTAATTCAATCTACTAAGTGGGGTCTGAGAAGGGTAGATGTATGAAAGCAGACCATCTCCCTATTTTTATAGGATAGAGAGGATGTTTTCAATAACCAATGGTTAAAAAGAAAAATAAACATTTGAAGTGTGATTATAAGAGAACAAGACAACTACAAAAAAAAAATAGAAAAACATATACTATATTTCTCTTTTTCAAATTTATCATAAATATTTTATTTTTATAAAAACAATTCCATATGATAACGATCCTAGTCGAATGCGACTAAAATTGATATCGGAATGCGGAATTAAACTACAAAATTAAAGGATAGTTGAAAAATAAGAGATGAGAAGTGAAGAAAGAAAAACTCAATTAAACAATAATTAAGCCAAGGGAGAAAGAAAACTCAAGCAAATGCACAAAAAAACAAATTGAATCCACAAAATGATAATTCAATGATCAATCAAACGAAGAAGATAACACAAGCAATTCGAAAATCCACCCTAATCACTTGATCTAAGCTAACAATTGAAATTGAACCCAATCACTACCCTAACCTAGAGTAACTAAATATCAAGTCTATTTAAGACAATTCAATTATCCAAAATCTAAGTGATGTAAATGGCTAAGACAACTATTTATAGTCATTGCCTTTACAAAAATAGTCTATTATAAAAATAGCCCAAAAGTGACAATTTTACAAATAACACACAAGAGACCTTCTTGATTGTCCAAATGACATCTTCATTACTTATGACCCTGTGTATTTATTTCTTCATGCCTTCCTCCAAGCTCCAAACTATCATCCATATATGAAAGCCCTTCCTAATATGTTTCAAGCTAACAGTGCTCGTATCACCATATAAATTATATTCTATATTTTTTAAGAAAAAATATATTAAAACAACTAAATATTATTTCCAAAAGTTATAACCAAATACAACTCCATCTTCAACTCCAAATTCAAAATGAATTTTTTTTTGTTATAGTATGTAGTAGCTTGCCTATGAAATCTAATCTATAACATTATATATCTATTTATTTTGAAATATTAATCTTTTAGAACTAATTAATTGTATTTTTAAAATAAATTGATTAAATTGAGTGATTTTGCAAGTTTTAGTTATTATGGAACTCTAAACTAGATTATGATTATTTGATACCGAGGAAAAATTCTCTCTTGCATATCGATATTTGAAGTTAATTCAAAAGAAATATCAATATTGAACTGTGACTTGACGCATGAAAACTTAATGTAAAGTAGCAAAACTCCTTTTAAAAAAAAAATCAGTTTTGAAAGATGGATTTCTCACTTCTATACCAGTTGATGTGGTAATTATACATACCATATAATTAATTTATGAGAAAAATATTTTACAATAAATTATTTTAGTAATCTCCTTCTCTCTCTTTTGTCCTTTGAAATATTACATAATTCTATTTATTTGTTCTTTATCAATGTTTTCTTTTCTTATTTCCATTCTCATTGAAGTCTAAAGTACGACATAATATAAGCATGAATAGCAAAAATAAAAAGCGAGTAAAATTATAATTGTAAAACAGCAACAACCATTATTATTAGTAATTTCATTAAATATAAAGCTAGAAATCATATAATTTTATTGATATGTCAATAATAACATGGTGAATTACATATTGTTATTTTCACTCTCAACTTGTACAACATGAGATGCATAGAAATGGGAACTGTCCTGAGCAAGTGCAACATTTAAACTTCTTGCAAAGTCCAAATCCGCAACCTGAAAATGTCAAAAACATATATAAAAGCATTAAAAAGATATTGTCAAAAGAGCGATTTTATTAAAGTAAAACTATTTTTTATTTAGTAATATGAAAAAAAACATATCAACAAAAAAAAAAATAAGAATTTCTTACTTGCAACAGATATACGAGTGCTACGACTTGCACCAGACAACTCTAGTTTTATTGGTGTTATTGTTTCTGGTGTTGCTAAAGTTAATTGAGAAAAATGAACAAACAAGACAATGATAATGCACCCCATAACATTAGTTGATTTTGCCATCTTAAACAACAATTTTTGTTATGCTTGTAGGTATTTTATTTTTCCTTTTTCCCCTTATTTTGTTCTACCTTGATGGTTCATCCTTTTATAGCAAAAATAGACCATAATTTTTGAGTTAGTAGTGTTGAATTTAAGTAAGTTGTAACGGGATAACATTTTAACGTATTTTCTTGAATAATATTAATTTGCTTCAATCTTTGATTACCTAATTTATTACTGTAACCCTTGTTCAATCTGTTTGTGCAACCTGCCTCTTTAAGTTAATTTTTCTATTAACTAAGGCACCACTTTTATGCCTATTAAAGTTGGAGTTAATGGTAGACACACAGTGGACGTGGGTTACGGCATGTAAGTTATCATCAAGGAGTGATATTTCAATGTTCGTTATGCATGAATTTGATCACCATTTTTTCTTACAAATTCATGTAACTTCTCATTCGTTATTTCATCATTATTCTACCTCTTTATTTTTGTAACCATTGTAACTCTGGTAACCTTTGTAACTTCTATACCATTCATCTACCACATTTATCTTCCGATTTATTACATGAAAGATTTCTTCACCTATATATAGAGGTGGTATTGCATTGTTTTGATACACACAAGATAATAGAGAGTTCACAAAAGTTAGTAAAAAGAGAGTTTAATAGTTGAAGGGAGGTGTTATTTTTGTGGAGCTTTGAACTCAACTTTTGTCCAAAGTTGTTGAGTTGTTGAAGAGTCAATGGGATATATATATTTTTACTCGCACTCTGTCAAATAATAGTAGTCGAACCCACAGAGATTAGTTTTATCTATTCTACGAATGTTTCTTGTTTCAATTACTATTTGAGAAAATCACAAATAGTTGAATGGTGAATTAACTAATTGTTAGTACATAAACAGATGGTAGAAAACAAATACATTAAAGGTGTTGGGTTTTAAACTTCACTCAGTATTTCTATATAAAGTAAACTCTTTCTTCCTCAATTTCTTATTCTCAAAATTGTATAAATACCTCTCACAATTATATTTATATTTTATTACTAAATTTGAACAATTAAATACAATCCTCTCGGTTATACAATTTAATCATCAAAATAGTAATATTAAGGACCCAGAAATATATATTTGAACTAGAACATGCTCTTTTTTGTAGTAAGTCTCTTTTGATTACCTTACTTGTTATAACTAATTAGTACACTATTCGCCTCTTTCGATTACAAAATAAGTGAAATTAATTATTACATAAATTAGATAGATGTCACTAAATAAATATTAACAATCTATCAGTACTTCAATTAACGGTATTATTTCTTCTGTCCCTCTCGATTACAGCATTAATAATATGTTAATTTGAAGTACAAAATAGATACTACTAATGAAAATATTCTTCTCCATTAAATAAGAAAATAGAATAAATATTCAAGAAGAAGAATTCTGCTATTGAGTTAAAAGAAGGATCTAGAATAATTTTTAAAATTAAATAACTAACAAGTAGTAAAAGAAAACTTTAAAAAGAATTTTAAAGTAGTTTCTTCAACTCTTCCTTCCGATGCCCTTTCCTTCCCTGTTGAATTCCTATTTATAGGAAATATAATGTAGGTCTCATGACTTTGTGGAGATATCAAATGTTGTTACTACTTTAGAGATCATTTTTTCATTTGTTCATTGTTGCGACACTAATTTTTATTGATGTTTTATGTCTCTATATTTTCATGTTTCCACAATATGTTTTTTTTTTTATTCTCTTATTCTTTCAATATTCCTTTCCTGCAAGATTGTTAATAAATATGGAATAATAGATATATATTAGTCATGAGTTTATTTAAAATCTTTATTTATTTACATATGAAAATACTTGAATAATTTATACTTATTAAATTCTCCCATACTTAAATATTTGCTTGTCCTCATGCAAAAATAATTAATAGTTATAGTGGCTATTTTTTTAAAAAAATAAATAAATACATTCATGAGAAATGTCAGAGAAAAACATCAATTAAGATCAACCATGAGTTCAAACGGCTTTTAACCGTACTCATGTTCACTTATTGAGAATTAAAATAACAATATTTCCAAATTCCAAGTGTGTCTTACCAAATAAAAAGAACGCCCATACATCACACAATATATCAATAGAACAAGAAGGGCTTATTCAGAGAAAGTTTCTCACTCATTCTCAGCAAAGAAGTATGTCATGTTACCTAAAATACCATAAGCTTGCATATCATATGGTTCTCCACTAATTTAGGAGTTATTTGAGTTGAGATCATGTAGGACTTTTTTCAAGGTTGTAATATAGGCTTAGAGGTAGGTGCGATACATATGGATAGTAGTGACTCAAATTCCTTTTAGGAACTTCATTTTACTTTATTGCTTAAGCACAATTGACTTCTACTCCCTTATAATCCATCAACCTATCTCTTTTTTAACTCTTCTTTTTGAATTAAATTGCTATTATCTTGTTGTCTATGTTTATATCTTTTTTTTTTCAATTTTCCGACAAAGGCTTCTCAAAAGAATTCAATAATATTCATCAATTTTCTTTCACATGTTTCTCTGTCTCTCTCTATTTTTATTTTTTTATGTGAAACTTAATTTTATGCATTTAGCTTAACTTTCGAAATGCCCAAAAGGAATTAGGTTGAAAAAATAATTGGCTAAGGATTAAAGCTCGGTGAATAATAAGAATGTTATATTTTAGGCCCGACGGGGATAGCTAGGGATAAAATCATCAAGGTAGGTTTATTTAGGCTATTTATTTAACAAGGATCATCTACTTTTATTTCTTAACTCAAAATCCACTTAAAATTTTGCCTGGATGCATATTCAAGGCAAGTTCTAGATTTCCAAATAAACATGAGAACTAGGTAATATATACTAATCATACAATACACTTGGAACTAGTGAATATATTAATTTTGATCATCAATAAGTAAGTATGAGTTTGGAAAGACATTCATACAACTCATGAATCATGTTCAATTAAATCGATCTTCCTTAAGTCTCATAATTTTTAAATCAAACCAGATTTAGCAACTTATTTAGTGAAATAACTAAAAGTCTTAAAAAGATTTAATTCAAAATATTACAATCACGATAGAGAAGATTTGATAGACAACTTATTGTTGGACTTACCTGATATAAGAGGAAAAGAAGAAATATTAAAGGTTCACAACGATAATAAGGAACTTTATAAAGATGTGTCTCTAAGTGTTGTTGCAACGAAAATACCTATAGTGCAGATCTCGCAAACTTTATGAACGAAGCTGTCATTCTTGAGAGGAAAAGATTCATCCCAAAAGATATTTAGGATTCCATTGATAGAGTTTGTTGGAATGGAAGGGACTACAATAACAGATGGAAAGAACAAGATTCTATCTAGTTATATATCATAAAGTTGGATATGGTGTCTGCACAACATTGATCCCTGGCCATGATGTGGTATAGAAAGTCACGTTAATCCCAAGGATCTTTTGATCTTACTTGGTCCATTCCTAATGAATATCCAACCTTAATTTCTAAGTAGTCACTCTTTGCTAGAATATTGGGAGGCTCAAGAGGTAGGTGTAACGCCCCAAAAATAGGTCCCAAGACATCACACGGTGCTTAGGATCACAAGTGACACCTAGCTAACCCTTCTACTGGCATAACTCATAAGCAACTAGATAACATGCATAAATCTGTACAAAAATCAGTGGAAGATAACTCTTTTCTAAATCTGATCCATACAAAACTGAATTCAAATGATTACAGCTCTGCTTTACAAATTAAACTGGAATAAATACTTTAACTCTACTGACTGTCTATGAAGCCTCTACTAGTATTAACTATAGTTAGCCGAGACATGACCCCCAGATATCCTGAATCAATACAACTAAATGAAGAAAACAAAATGCTACACAAACTCTGACTAACTCGAGCTCGTGAATCAAGAGGACTCATCACCTGCTGACCGAAAGCTGTAGTCTGTTTGAATACGGTATGTGTGCTACAACTAAACTGATACCAACATTATGAGATAATGTAGTGCATAGACATATATATGGATCAGTACTTTGAGGATGTACTGAATATATGGGGGTGTATGCATTAAGGAAATAATATCATTTCTCTTTATAAAATCATGCATGCTGATATAAATGACTCACATAACTTGAATAAATCTGAAATCTAAATCTCATAAATCACGAATAATAAAACATGTAGCATAAATCTCGTGAGTCATTATACTTAGTTCAAACATCTGTATTCTCCTCTTATTCTCAAAGCTAGTAAGCAAAAAGGAATCTTAAAGCAATAACTTTCAAATTTTACGCTTTTATCTTGAGGAAAATAGGACTTTGGGAACTCAAGGACTTGGGAATCTAAAAATCAAAACTTTTAACACATATACTTTTATCTTAAGGAGAGTAGGGGACTTCATTGAAAGTTTCTTCTAAACGACATAAATCATATGCTTCTCTTTGCTTTAAATCATAAACTGCAAGAATAATGTGGATTCCTATCTTAGCTTAAGATCAAAACATCAATTTTCTTTAAATCTTGGAAAGCAATTACTAGAGGAAAACTTATGGTCATAACCTTCTTGAAAAATTCAAACTCATTCTTGATATAGATATAAAAATAAAGATTTCAAGAACATGATCTTAGAAACTCAGTACTAAATCTTTGGGCTCAAATTCACAATTTAAACTCATGACAATTCACCACAACACTTAAGACTCAACATCATTCTTGAAATTATTCGACAGTACCAATTCTCAAAAGTAAAGTGCAACTCATGATATAAACCTTCAATTAAAAGCATAAATAGGTAGAATAATCATGCAACTCAAAATTTAAATAACTTATTAATTCATAAACATCAATACAAGATAAGTTGGTCATAATCTCATTTATAAATCATGAAATTTTTAATAAAAATCATAAATTTGGGCACAAGAACGAAAGAATTTGTCTTGTTCAAACCCCACATACCTTAGATTATGAACTTTGGATGAACACTTGCTTTTGGGACTCTATTCTCAACCTTAAACGGATATTATTGATGCTCTTTGTTTAGGGATTCCAATTCTTGAATCAATTCAAAAAGTGACGGTGAAATCTCGAGTTTTATGGAATGTTGGGTTGAAACCCTAGACTTTGTTCTTGGTGAATTTGAGAGAAAAGGATCATACTTTGGTGTTTTGGGGATTAAATCCCGTGTTATGGATGAATAAGGGTGGAAAATACCCCTTTTGCCGTTAATGACTCGGAGGTGGAATGCTGAAAAATTTGGCCTAGGGGGAGTACCCAGGGAGGCGCCCTGCTTAGAGTGGGGGACTACCTAGGGCGGCGCCCTGCTTAGAATGGGGGACTATCCAGGGCGGCATGGGTTAATTGCCCTGAGCTACTGGTTTGTCATACCAAAACTTTAAAACTCACCCGAGATGTACTCTTGACTTGCCCCATTATGAATAAACAAAAAAAATCAACAAAGAGAGGTCGGAAAGGTCAAAAATATATTTCTCAAAGTTTGAAGGTCTTAAAATGACTAAGTCTCAACACTTAGCCAAATTTCTAAGTATAAGACCTCTCTTGACATACTCTAAAGGCTTAGACAACGAGGAAATTTTGTGGGGTCTTACAATATCTCCCCCTTGGAAACATTCGTCCTCGAATGTTGCTAGCTAGGCTAAGAATACAGAGGAAAACTAAGGGTGCACAGTTAAAATAAATTGCTAAACTGATTCTACATCATTCTAAACTTTTGAGTACTTCTGTGAGTGCATGAACTTATAATAAGAAAAACTATATAGCTGAATCTTTGATTAGAAAGAAGATGAATTAAGAAAGACTATTACCTTTAACTGAACTTGTCTTTACTTATCTGTAACAACCCGAAAATCTATTCCGAGACATCACACAGTGCTTAGGATCACAAGTGACCCCAAAATAACCCTTCTACTAGCATATCTCAAAAGCAACTGGATTATATGTATAAATCTGTACATAAATCAATGGAAGATAACTCTTTTCTGAATCTGAGAAATACAAGACTGAATTCAAATGATTGCAACTCCGCTTTACAAATGAAATTGGAACAAAATACTTTAACTCTACTGACTGTCCATGAATCTGCCTGAATCTAAATGTTCATTCTAAGTATTGTACCTACATTATGAGACAATGTAGCACCCAGACGTATATATGGATCAGTACTTTGAGGATGTACTGAGCATATGGGGGTGCAATGCAATAAGTAGATAATATTATCAATCTTTATAGGAATACTGCATGCTGATATAAATGACTAACATAGCTTGAGCAAAAGCTGAAATCTAAATTGTATCAATCATGTATAATGAAGCATATAGTACAAATCTCATGAGTCATTCTATTTACTTCAAAAATCTGTATTCTCTATCTTATTCTCAAAACTTGTAAGCAAGAGGAATCTTAAAACGATAGCTTTCAAAACTTATACTTTTATCTTATGAAAAAGAAGAGACTTCTTTAAAATTTAGAGATTATAGGACTTAGGGACTTTGATCTTGGGAGACTTTGGGAATTAGGAAACTTTGAAACTTAAAGCTTTGGAAATCTTGAAATCAAGCTTTCAACACATATACTTTTATCTTAAATAGAGTAGGGTACTTTTATCTTAAAGTGTCTGAATGACGGTGTTTTATGACTAGAACTTCAATTAGCCATAACTTCTTGCCCAGTTATCGGATTTGGGTGAATTTTATATCTTTGGAAAGCTAATTCAATTTTCACATGATAAAAAGTCAAAATTAGGAAAATTCTATATGATTTAAACATTACTCCCTTTAGAAGTCATTCCTCAATCTTATAAAGGAAAAATTAGGCTTAAGGAAAGCTCGGGGTATTACATTATCGTAAGGAGATGATTCATGCTAAGAGTTTAGAATTCGGTTGATGTGCTCATGGTGAGGTCGTACTTATAGAACTGCAAAGTGATAGTTTATGCAGGCACAAATAATGAGAAAACGAGGCTAAGATCATATAATGGGTATCACATTTCCTGAGCTGGAATACTTGGAACACTAAGATCATTCATTGAATACTTATGAACTGAATCACGGCTGGATATCTGATTTTCTAATACTGATGTCTGACGCATATACTGAGATGAATTTGCAAATTTTATGGGTGCGAACAATTATTTCTTGGAATGACCAAACTTATGAAACTTCAGGTAGTAAGAGTAGACTAAAATTGGGAGGATGGAGAAACTATAGAAATTCATCTGTTTGATTATTAAACTAGATTGCTGGCTATCCAAACTGAATCATACTAGATACTCGTATACAAGTAGAGGATTCCTTCAACACCCTTCTAGGGAGTTCTAACGATATGAGGGGGCAAAGAACTCTGGGCATTCTCTTAACAAGTCATTTGAATAAAAGGTTACAATGGTGCAACAACTCTATAGCTTGGAACATAGACCAGTTGATCATAAGCTAAGATAAAATTTCTGGGCCTTAGGTAAAGCAACTTCTTGCTTTCAAGTTTAGCAACTCTTCTTGAATACTCACTCGATTATGCTATTCCCCTTAAACACCGTACTCATTGATTAAACTTATATTTCTCACATGGCCGCGGATATTTTCATCTACTAATGTCTAAACTGAACTAAATCCTCTCACCATCTTCAAGCCTAACTCGAATTAAAAAGATACACCACATAACACTGTAATACTAGTCTGAATCATAAATTCAGCACACCCTGCATTTCACAACTCCTCATCTCATGAATAATTCTCATTGCCACTCTAACAATCACATTCAACCTCATACTAGACATTCATAAACGCGCAATGCATTCATCTAGATATACACAAACATGATTTTCAAGCCTATATCTATAACCACATATGCACTTTTAAACAAACACCTTTCTCATATCCTGTGAGCCTCTATCAAGAACAACTTTCTTGCACTATTCTTAAGAAGACACACATAGAATACTCCCAAAAACCTAAGTCATACACAAAAGCTTCACCTCAATATCCCTCCATTTATAGATGTACTTAAAAAACGCACACAACAATTTTCCCAAACATAACACATAAAATTTCAGCTAGCCACGACATGTATTAAAGACATGACCTCAATCTTACTTCACACTTATAGCCATAGCTAACATAAGCATAAACCAATCTTTCATTAGCAAGAAACTCTTTCTCTCCCTCCTGTCTAGATAATTGTTCATCACCACTATCTTAACCTTAGGAAAGGTCATAAAAGGGTTAGAATATGAGGACTTTAAACATGAAGAGATTCTACGTACAACTTGACACCTTACTGAGGCCTGACGGATAGGGTATCAAATGCATGAATCCATTAAAGAGATTGAAACTAAGAACACCCATGACAACATCTAAAACTGAACTTGTTGTAATGTATGAGTACACGACTCATGATCTGCATAACCTGAGCTTAGAATCCATGATTTCATGGAACATAATCTATATTGTTGAGTGAACAGGAACTGCTTATGCTAGGAACTAGAGGTATACATGATTTTTTTCTATAAGGTGCATAAATATGAACTGTGGTCATGGAACCAACATGTAATGCATGAGTTGATAGAGGTATTGGGATAACTGAAGATGCTGAAATAGGAATGGGTTGAGCCTTACCCTCATTTTCTAATGTTCAATAACATTCTGGCATCACTACAAAAATCTGGAAGTCTGACTTGGTTACTCATTCTATCATCTCCCCTTTAGCTTTAAGCCATCACTCTAAGTTTGTGAACCACTATATCAACTCTAATCTAAACTACAATCACTTTTCTCTAGATTCTGGGATATAATCAATACACAGGAAACTAAACTTACCCTGAAGGACTATATCTTCACATATAAGACCCAATGCTAATACCTCCTTTTGAGATTCAACTCTTAGACTTCTATGACCCCAAAAGTCATTATATAACAACTTAAACTCTCACCAACTTAGATTTTTAACACTTAACACAGATATCATCTACCTGTAACAAACCATGCTACTCCCTTCATACTTTTCTAATATCACATACTTTCACATCTCCAAACTTGCTTTTTTCTCTAAACCATAGGAATTAAGATCATACCAACAAAGCTCAATACTATAAATTAAAACTCGTTAACTTAGCTATTAAGAATATCATATACTATACTAATAGTTTCCTTCCTCTTAGCAACTTAACGGTACTACTAACCACACAACACTTAATAAATTTCAAAAATAAAGGAGCCCTATATCACCTTGGGCACACCTCAACATCATACTTACAAAATCATACTTATTTACGAATAACAGAATTCAAACACTTGCATACACTGTTCAAGCCTACTAGATCACTTCCATATAACTAGCACCACTAACCAAGAAATCATTACATCTACCCTGATGACCATCAACTGTTCAAACTTAATTTCTAGTGCTAAATATGAGTAACAATCCACCTTGCATACAAATTCTCACTTGGGAGCTATAAAATAAAATATCAAGAAACAATAGTCCCTAGAACTCCACAACAACAACAATTTGTCATAATCATATGACCTATCTTATCATAATCCATTAACACATCCTTCTTATACACATCATTGCTATTTACCTTTCTATACATCTAAATTACTATCAAAGCTCCATAAGTTTAAACTAAAACTCATTTTTGCAACCTCAAGGGAGGCCTAAATTAATGATACTAAACCACTAAACACTTCATTAATATCCTATACTTTTCAATCACAACAAATATCATCAATAACTCTCTTCATACTTCAAGCAAAAAACAAATTTCCTTAACTAATAACTCCTTCTCTACCTTTCACTAAACTAGTACACAAGGACATATCACTTTATTACTAACTCAATCATATGCAAAAGATTCGGCTATACATATACTCAATAAATTGCCCTTGCCACCCTTATTTTCACTACACTTCTAAACCCATACTTCCAACTATAAGAAGGTCCAATCTACTTATGAATCATAACACTTTAGGTTTCAATATCTCATGAATACAAACTCTATTTAGCAGTCTATACTCACACTATCTCCTTTAATGAGTACTATTCATATTGAAGGGTTAATAAGGAATCTGAATACATATCTTACTTTGTCTTAAATTAATGACCCATAAGAATGAAGACATAATATTCAACTTGAGGGACTCATGGTACAATAGGGAGATTCTATCAAGCCCTTTGTGTGACTTATAAAACTTCTGTTAGAAAATATGAGAGCATTATCTGGGGAGAAATTGGAACTTGTTGATCATGTTATCTCAACAATAATACATAGATGAGGAATTTTGAGGTAACACACGAATAGAAAGGAGATTCTGAGAGAACAACTATACAGCATGAGCTAGAGTATGAAAGAAAGTGAACTTTTCTTAAATGCCTCGTAGCCTCTCGAAGAAAAGTATAGACTTCTCCTTACCGTTCTGCAAGACTTTACTAGATACGGCTTCACAGACACCCTAGGACACTTAAACCTGGCTCTGATACCAAGTTTGTAACCCTTCAAAAATAGGTTTCGGGATGTCACACGGTGCTTAGGATCACAAAGTGACCCCAAGATAATCCTTCTACTGGCATAACTCATAAGCAACTAGATAACATGCATAAATCTGTACAAAAATCAGCGGAAGATAACTCTTTTCTGAATTTGATCAATACAAAACTAAATTCAAATGATTATAGCTCTGTCTTGCAAACAAAACTAGAATAAAATACTTTAACTCTACTGACTGTCTATGAAGCCTCTACTAGTATTAACTATAGGTAGATGAGACATAACCCCCAGCTATCCTGAATCAATACGACTAAATGAATAAAACAAAATGCTACACAAACTCTGACTAACTCAAGCCCTTGAATTAAGAGGACTCATCACCTGCTGATCGAAAGCTGCAATCTATTTGAATACGGTATGTGTGCTACAACTGAACTGATACCAACATTATGAGATAATGTAGTGCATAGACATATATATGGATCAGTACTTTGAGGATGTACTGAATATATGGGGGTGTATGCATTAAGGAAATAATATCATTTCTCTTTATAAAATCATGCATGCTGATATAAATGACTCACATAACTTGAATAAATCTGAAATCTAAATCTCATAAATCACGAATAATGAAACATGTAGCATAAATCTCGTGAGTCATTATACTTAGTTCAAAAATCTATAGTTTCCTCTTATTCTAAAAACTTGTAAGCAAAAAGAAATCATAAATCAATAACTTTCAAATCTTATGCTTTTATCTTGCGGAGAATAGGACTTTGGGAACTCAAGGACTTGCGAATATAAAAATCAAAACTTTCAACACATATACTTTTATCTTATGGAGTGTAGGAGACTTCTTTGGGAGTTTCTTCTAACTGACATAAACCATGTGAGCTGACATGGAGTCCAACGTCTTGCCCACGTTGGGGAGAGCTGTTCAACCCTTGCCATTGGAATAGAACCTTAACTTTAGTGATCACTATCTTAACTCACTTAGGGTGAATTAGGAACCTACGTCGGATCGTAGTTCTGGGGCATGAGACCTTGGAATCAAGCCCAATTCGGTCCAAATACTACTCCCATACTTAGGCTCAGAACTTTTAGAAAAATCCACCTTAAAATATAGCATAATGTATAAAATGAAAACCACTTATGCTTTTCTTTGCTTTAAATCATAAATTGCAAGGATAATGTGGATTCCTATCTTAGCTTAAGATCAAAACATGAATTTTCTTTAAAAACTGGTAAGCAATTACTAGAGGAAAACTTAAGGCCATAACCTTATTGAAAAATTCAAACTCATTCTTGATATGGATATAAAAATCAAAGATTTCAAGAACATGATCTTAGAAACTCAATATTAAATCTTTGGGCTCAAATTCACAATTTAAACTCATGACAATTCACCACAACACTTAAGACTCAACATCATTACTGAAATTATTTGACAATACCAATTCTGAAAAGAAGAGTGCAACTCATGATATAAACCTTCAATTAAAAGCATAAATAGGTAGAATAATCATGCAATTCGAAATTTAAATAACTTATAAATTCATAAACATTAAGACAAGATAATTTGGTCATGACCTCATTTAGAAATCATGAAATGTTTTATAAAAATCAAATCTTTGGGCACAAGAATGGAAGAATTATTCTTGTTCAAACTCCACATACCTTAGATTATGAACTTTGGATGAACACTTGCTTTTGGACTCTATTCGCAACTTTGAATAGAGATTCTTGATGCTCTTGGTTTGGTGATTTCAATTCTTGAATCAATTTTGAAAAGTGACGGTGAAATCTTGAGTTTAATTAAATGTTGGGTTGAAACCCTAGACTTTGTTCTTAGTGAATTTGAGATAAAAGGATCATACTTTGGTGTTTTGAGATTAAATCCAGTGTTATGGATGAACAGGGGTGTAAAATAATCCTTTTTCCCTTAATGACTCAGAGGTGGAATGCTGAAAAATTTGGCCTAGGGGGAGTACCCAGGGCGGCGCTCTGCTTAGAGTAGTGGACTACCTAGGGCGGCGCCCTGCTTATATCGGGGGACTATCCAGGGCGGCGAGGGCTAATCACCCTGAGTTACTGGTTTGGCATACCAAACATGCCCTTAAGCTTGTCTAAAAATTCTGAAACTCACCCGAGATGTACTCTTGACTTGCCCCATCGTGAATAAACAAAAAAAATCAACAAACGGAAATCGAAAAGATCGGAAATAAATTTCTCAAAGTTTGAAGGTCTTAAAATGACTAAGTCACAACACTTAGCCAAATTTCTAAGTGTGAGACCTCTTTTGACATACTCTAAAGGCTTAGACAATGAGAAAATTTTGCGGGGTCTTACAGTAGGATAGTAGAGAAATTGATTTTTGTGAACCATAAATAATTTACTATCACAAGACTTAATAACTCATCTAGCAACACATATGGTGATAATGTTTAGGACGTCTGAAAGGCCATGGGCGTAGGTGATACATCATCACAAAGTAAAGATGTGGTGCTGAGAATGATAGAAGGGAATCGAATTTCAAAGAAACTAGAAAAAGGCATCGATATAGCTGTAAGGTATATAATTGAGAGAGCATATAATACTGCAACGTTCTGAACAATGAAGTCCATGGAATAAAAAATAAATCAGCTATATATATATTTAAAATACATATAACATAAACAAAACTATATATATAAGGAAGCAAAAACTACTATGAAAGAAAGAACCAAGGACTGTTCCAATAGCTCAAAGTTGAAGACTACACTATGCAGAGGTGGAGATGTTGGAAATGCTAAAAATATTAGTAATAATAAAGTGGACAAGCGCAAGAACTGGAACACTCAATCACAAGAAGAGACAAATTAGAATCAGCTTGCTCTTGTTAATGATGGGAACATTGATAATATTACTAGTCAATTGGATTTTGTGAAGGACATGGGAGAAGCTGCACAAAAGCTTGCAGAAACTAAAGTTTGTGCATTGAAGAACTCTACATCTTGGAACATAGACCAGTTGATCATAAGTTGAGATAGAATTTCTTGGCCTTAGGTAAATCAACTTCTTGCTTTCAAGCTTATCAACTCTTCTTGAATACTTCCTCGATTATGCTATTCACTTTAAACACCGTACTCATTGATTCAACATATATTTCTCACATGGTCGCTGATATTTCCATCTACTAATGTCTAAAATGAACTAAATCCTATCACCATCTTCAAGCCTAACTCAAAATCACAAGATACACCATATAACACTGTAATACTAGTCTGAATCATAAATTCAGCACACCCTGCATTTCACAACTCCTCATCTCATGCATAATTCTCACTGCCACTCTAACAATCACATTCAACTTCGTACTAGACATTCATAAACGCATAGTGCATTCATCCATATATATACAAACATGATGTTCAAGACTCTATCTATAACCACATATGCACTTCTAAACAAACATCTTTCTCATATCCTACGAACCTCTATCAAGAACAATTTTCATGAACTATTCTTAAGAAGACACACATAGCATACTCCCAACCAACTAAGTCATACACAAAAGCGTCACCTCAATATTCCTCCATTTATAGACCTACATAAAAAAAGTACACAACAATCTTCCCAAACATAACACATAAAATTTTAGCTAGCCACGACATGTATTAAAGACTCGTCCTCAATCTTACTTCACACTTACAACCATAGCCAACTTAAGCATACAACGACATTTTATTAGCTAGAAACTCTTACTCTCCCGGCCGTATAGATAACTGTTCATCACCACTATCTTAACCTTAGGAAAGGTCATAAAAGGGTTAGAACATGAGGACTTGAAACATGAAGAGATGCTACGTACAACTTGACACCTTACTGAGGCCTGACGAATAGGGTATCAAACGCATGAATCTATTAAAGAGATTGAAATTGAGAACACCTATGACAACATCTGAAACTGAACTTATTGTAACGTATGAGTACACGAGTCATGGTCTGCATGACCTGAGCTTAGAATCCATGATTTCATGGAACATAATCTGCACTACTGAGTGAACTAGAACTGTTTATGCTAGGAACTGGAGGTATACATGATTTTTTCCATAAGGTGCATAAATATGAACTGTGGTCATAGAACCAACATATAATGCATGAGTAGATAGAGGTATTGGGATAACTGAAGATGCTAAAATAGGAATGGGTTGAGCCTCACCCTCATTTTCAGATGTTCTATAACATTCTGGTATCACTACAAAAATCTAAAAGTCTAACTTGGTTACTTATTCTATCATCTCCCCCTTAGATTTAAGCCATCACTCTAAGTTTATGAACCATTATATCAACTCTAATCTAAACTGCAATCACTTTGCTCTAGAGTTTGGGATATGATCAATACACAGGAAACTAAACTTACCCTAAAGAACTATATCTTCATATATAACACCCAATGATAATACCTACTTCTGAGATTCAACTCTTAGACTTCTATAACTCCAAAAGTCATCATATAACAACTTAAACTCTCACCAACTTAGATTTTTAACACTTGAAATGGATATCATCTATCTGTAACAGACCATGCTACTCTCTTCATACTCTGTTAATATCACATACTATCACATCTCCAAACTTGTATTTTTGTCTAAACCATAGGAATCAAGATCATACCAACAAGGCTCAATACTATAAATCAAAACTCATTAACTTATCTATTAAGAATATCATATTCCTCTTAGCAACTCAATGGTACTACTAATAACACAACACTTAATAAATTTCAAAAATAAAGGACCCCTATATCACCTTGGGCACACCTCAACATCATACTTACAAAATCATACTTATTTACAAATAACTGAATTCAAACACTTGCATACACTGTTCAAGCCTACTAGATCACTTCCATATAACTAGCATCACTAACCAAGAAATCATTACATCCACCTTGATTACCATCAACTATTCAAACTTAATGTCTAGTGCTAAATATGAATAACAACCCACCTTGCATACAAATTCTCACTTGGGAGCTATAAAATAAAACATCAAGAAACAATAGTTCCCTAGAACTCCACAACAACAATAATTGGTCATAATCATATGGCTATCCTCTTTATACACATCATTACTATTTACCCTTTTGTACATCTAAATTACTATCTTAGCTCTATAAGTTTCAACTTAAACTCCTTTTTGCAACGTCAAGTGAGGCCTAAATTAATGATACTAAACCACTAAACACTTCATTAATATCCTATACTTTTCAATCACAACAAATATCATCAATAACTCTCTTCATACTTCAACCAAAAAACAAATTTCCTTAACTAATAACTCCTTATCTACCTTCCACTAAACTAATACATAAGGACATATCACTTCATTACTAACTTAATCATATGAAAAAGATTCGGCTATACATATACTCAATAAATCGCCCTTGCCACCCTTCTTTTCACTATATTTCTAAACCCACACTTCCAACTATAAGAAAGTTCAATCTACTTAAGAATCATAACACTCTAGGTTTCAATATCTCATAAATACAAACTCTATTCAGCAGTCTATACTAACACTATCTCCTCTAATGAGTACTATCCATAATGAAGGGTCAATAAGGAATCTGAATACATATCTTACTCTGTCTTAACTGAATGACCCATAATAATGAGGACATATCTTTCAACTTGAGGGACTCATGGAACACTAGGGAGCTCCTTTCAAGACCTTTGTGTGACTTCTAAAACCTCTGCTAGAAAATCTGAGAGCATTAGTTGGGGAGAAATTGGAACTTACTGATCATGTTATCTCAAGAATAATACATAGATGAGGAATTTCTGGGTAACACACGGATAGAAAGGAGTTCTGAGAGAATAACTTTATAGTATGAGCTAGAGAATGAAAAAAAGGAAACTTTCCTTAAATGCCTCGTAGCTTCTCAAAGAAAAGTACTCATGTCTCCGTACCGTTCTGTAAGACTTTACTAGATACGGCTTCACAGACACCCTAGGAACCTGGCTCTGATACCAAGTTTGTAACCCTCTAAAAATGGGTCCCGAGACGTCACATGGTGCTTAGAATCACAAGTGACCCCAAGCTAACCCTTCTACTGGCATAACTTATAAGCAAATGGATAACATGCATAAATCTGTACAAAAATCAGTGGAAGATAGCTCTTTTATGAATTTGATCAATACAAAACTTAATTCAAATGATTACAGCTCTTCCTTGCAAATGAAACTAGAATAAAATACTTTAACTCTACTGACTGTCTATGAAGCCTCTACTAGTATTAACTATAGATATCTGGGACATGACCCCCAGCTATCCCGAATCAATACGACTAAATGAAGAAAACAAAATGCTATACAAACTCTGACTAACTCGAGACCTTGAATCAAGAGGACTCATCACCTGCTGATTGGAAGCTGCAATCTATTTGAATACGGTATGTGTGCTATAATTGAACTGATACCTACATTATGAGACAATATAGCACATAGATATATATATATGTGGATCAGTACTTTGAGGATGTACTGAGTATATGGAGGTGTATGCATTATGGAAAAAATATCATTAATCTTTATAAAACCATCCATACTGATATAAATGACTCACATAACTTGAATAAATCTGAAATCTAAATCTCATAAATCATGAATAATGAAACATGTAGCATAAATCTCATGAGTCATTATAATTAGTTCAAAAAATTGTATTCTCCTCTTATTCTCAAATCTAGTAAGCAAAAAGAAATCATAAAGCAATAACTTTCAAATCTTATGTTTTTATCTTGGGGAGAATAGGACTTTGGGAACTCAAGGACTTGGGAATCTAAAAATCAAAACTTTCAACACATATACTGTTATCTTAAGGAGAGTAGGGGACTTCTTTGGGAGTTCCTTCTAAACGATATAAATCATGTGAGCTGACATGGAGTCCAACGTCTTGCCCATGTTGGAGAAAGTTGTTCTACCCTTGCCATCGGAATAGAACCTTAACTTTAGTGATCACTATCTTAACCCATTTAGGGTGAATCAGAAACCTACGACGGCTCGTAGTTCTGGGGTATGAGACCTTGGAATCAAGCCCAACTCGGTGCTAAATATACTCCCATACTTAGGCTCAGAAATTTTAGGAAAATTCACCTTAAAATATAGCATAATGTTTAAAATGAAAGCCAATTATGCTTCTCTTTGTTTTAAATCATAAACTACAAGGATAATGTGGATTCCTATCTTAGCTTAAGATCAAAACATGAATTTTCTTTAAATCCTGGTAAGCAATTACTAGAGGAAAACTTAAGGTCATAACCTTATTGAAAAATTCAAACTCATTCTTGATATGGATATAAAAATCAAAGATTTCAAGAACATGATCTTAGAAACTCAATACTAAATCTTTGGGCTCAAATTCACAATTTAAACTCATGACAAATCACCACAACACTTAATACTCAACGTCATTCTTGAAATTATTCGACAATACCAATTCTCAAAAGAAGAGTGCAACTCAAGATATAAACCTTTAATTAAAAGCATAAATAGGTAGAATAATCATGCAATTTGAAATTTAAATAACTTATAAATTCATAAACATCAAGACAAGATAATTTGGTCATAACCTCATTTATAAATCATGAAATCTTTAATAAAAATCAAATTTTTGGGCACAAGAATGGAAGAATTGTTCTTGTTCAAACCCCACATACCTTTGATTATGAACTTTGAATGAACACTTGCTTTTGGGACTCTATTCATAACTTTGAATGGATATTCTTGATGCTCTTGGTTTGGTGATTCCAATTCTTGAATCAATTTCAAAAAGTGACGGTGAAATCTTGAGTTTTATTAAATGTTGGATTGAAACCCTAAACTTTTTTCTTAGTGAATTTGAGAGAAAAGGATCATACTTTGGTGTTTTGGGGATTAAATACCGTGTTATGGATGAATAGGGGGTGAAAAATAATCCTTTTGCCCTTAATGAATCAAAGGTGGAATGCTGAAAAATTTGGCCCAGGGGGAGTACCCAGGGCGGCGCCCTGCTTAGAGCGGGGGACTACCTAGGGCGGCGCCCTGCTTAGAACGGGGGACTATCCAGGGTGGCGCAGGCTAATCTCCCTGAGCTACTGATTTGGCATACCAAACATTCCCTTAAGCTCGTCTAAAAATTCCGAAACTCACCCGAGATGTACTCTTGACTTGCCCCATCGTGAATAAACAAAAAAAAATCAACAAACGAAGGTCAGAAAGATCAAAAATAAATTTGTCAAAGTTTAAAGGTCTTAAAATGACTAAGTCGCAACACTTAACCAAATTTCTAAGTGTGAGACCTCTCTTGACATACTCTAAAGGCTTAGACAACGTGAAAATTTTACGGGGTCTTATAATAGGATAGTAGAGAAATTAATTTTGGTGAACCATAAATAATTTTTTAGCACAAGACTTAATAACTCATCTAGCAACATATATGGTGATAATGTTCAGGACGTCTGAAAGGCCATGGGCGTAAGTGATCCATATCACAAAGTAACGATGGGGTGCTAAAAATGATAGCAGGGAATCAAATTTCAACAAAACTAGCAAAACACATCGATATAGATGTAAGGCATATAATTGAGAGAGCATATAATACTGCAACGTTCTGAACAACGAAGTTCATGGAAAAAAATAAATCAGCTATATATATATTTACAACACATATATAACATAAATACAACTATATATATAAGGAAGCAAAAACTACTATGAAAAGAAGAACCAAGGACTGTTCCAATAGCTCAAAGCTGAAGACTACCCTATCCAAAGGTGGAGATGTTGGAAATGCTAAAATATTAGTGATAATAAAGTGGACAAGAGCAAAAACTGGAAGCCTCAAACACAAGAAGAGACAAATTAGAATCAGCTTGCTCTTGTTAATGATGGGAACATTGATTATGTTACTAGTCAATTAGATTTTGCTAAGGACATGGGAGAAGCAACACAAAAGCTTGCAGAAACCAAAGTTTGTGCCTTGAAGAACTCTTTGTTATTTCCTCTTAATAATACTTTTGGGAGCACCAACAACGCTAAGAGGAAAGGTAAAGAGATTTATCAAGAGAAAAATAAGAGAGTCGATTTTGCAGATATTTATGCTCAAAGAAGAAATAAAGTGGCCAAACTTTTGGGAACAAGATGCAATGCTAATTCTAGTGGCAAAAAAATTTCACTCCCAAGGTTTGAACCAAGTGAGGCCTAGCTATTTTCTTGTTAATAGACTCAAGGGAATGAGCGAATGGGCAAGCCTTCACAATCCAAGAACATCAGTGCCTGCACCGGTTAATTTCTCTGTGATGAAATTGATAATGGGGGATGAAAAATTACTATATGAAAAAGAGTTGCTTAGTTCTCAAGGCGTATCATCGGGAGGCCAAAGGGTGCAGGTGCCACAACTGTACTGCAGCCAAGTAGGAATGTATCATTTTGACAATTCCTTGCTGAAGATTAATTCACCAAGTTATCAACATCAAGTGTTACAGCAATCCCAGCGAAGATATATCATGGACTTGAGATGCTTGCTATAGACTCTCGATAGATATTCAAGTGAATATTGAAGCTGCTGCATACTAACTTTTTATATTTTAATCTATAGTCATATGTGCATCATTCCTTTGTATGTTTTTTTCATCAATAACAATTCCCACCATCTCTTTCTGCATCGCAACTCGAGTAAATACCAATTCATAAACATAGTCAACTGTAAGATTTTTGCAAAGAGTAATAAATAAATAACGACATATACCCAGTGCAATCTACTAAGTGGGGTCTGAGAAGGGTAGAATGTATGAAAGCAGACCATCTCCCTATCTTTACAGGATAGAGAGGATGTTTCCAACAACCTTTGGTTAAAAGAAAAATAAACATTTGAAGTGTGATTATAAGAAAACAGGACAACTACAAAAAAAAATAGGAAAACTTATACTATATTTCTCTTATTCAAATTTATCCTAAATATTTTATTTTTATAAAAATAATTCCATGTGATAACGATCCTAGTCGGATGCGACTAAAATCGATATCGGAACGCGGAATTAAACTACAAAATTAAAGGATAGTTGAAAAATAAGAGATGAGAAGTGAAAAAAGAAATACTCAATTAAACAATAATTAAGCCAAGTGAGAAAGAAAACTCAATCAAATGCACAAGAGACCAAATTAAATCCACAAAATAATAATTTGATAATCAATCAAACAAAGAAGATAACACAAGCAATTCGAAAATCCACCCTAATCACTTGATCTAAGCTAACAATTGAAATTGAACTCAATCACTATCCTAACCTAGAGTAACTAAATATTAAGTCTATTTAAGACAATTCAATTATCCAAAATCTAAGTGATGTAAATGGCTAAGACAACTATTTATAGTCATTGCCTTTACAAAATTAGTCTATTATAAAAATAGCCCAAAAGTGACTATTTTACAAATAACACACAAGGAACCTTCTTAATTGTCCAAATGACATCTTGATTACTTATAACCCTGTGTATTTATTTCTTCATGCCTTCCTCCGAGCTCCAAACTGTCATCCATATATGAAAGCCCTTCCTAATATGCTTCAAGCTAACAGTGCTTGTATCACCATATAAATTATATTCTATATTTTTTAAGAAAAAATATATTAAAACAACTAAATATTATTTCCAAAAGTTATAACCAACTACAACTCCATCTTCACCTCCACATTCAAAATGAATTTTTTTTTTTGTCATAGTATGTAGTAGCTTGCCTATGAAATCTAATCTATAACATTATATAGCTATTTGTTTTGAAATATTAATCTTTTAGAACTAATTAATTGTATTTTTAAAATAAATTGATTAAATTGAGTGATTTTGCAAGTTTTAGTTATTATGGAACTCTAAACTAGATTATTATTTGATACCGAGGAAAAATTCTCTATTGCATATCAATCTTTGAAGTTAATTTAAAAGAAATATCAATATTGAACTATTACTTGACACGTGAAAACTTAATGTAAAGTAGCCAGACTCCTTTTTAAAAAAAAAACCGTTTTGAAAGATGGATTTCTCACTTCTATACCAATAGATGTGGTAATTATACATACCATATAATTAATTCATGAGAAAAATATTTTGCAATAAATAATTTTAATAAGCTCCTTCTCTCTCTCTTTCTCTCTTGTCCTTTGAAATATTACATAATTCTGTTTATTTGTTCTTTATCAATGTTTTCTTTTCTTATTTCCATTCTCATTGAAGTTTAAAGTACAACATAATATAAGTATGAATAGCAAAAATAAAAGAAGAGTAAAATTATAATTGTAAAACAACAATAACCATTACTATTAGTAATTTTTATTAAATATAAAGCTCGAAATCATATAATTTTATTGATATGCCAACAATAACATGGTGAATTACATATTATTATTTTCACTCTCAACTTGTACAACATGAGATGCATAGAAATGGGAACTGTCCTGAGCAAGTGCAACATTTAAATTTCTTGCAAAGTCCAAATCCGCAACCTGAAAATGTCAAAAACATATATAAAAACATTAAAAAAATATTGTCAAAAGAGCGATTCTATTAAAGTAAAACTATTTTTTATTTAGTAATATGAAAAAAAAAAACATAACAATAAAAAAAAGATAAGAATTTCTTACTTGCAACAGATATACGAGTGCTACGACTTGCACCAGACAACTCTAATTTTATTGGTGGTATTGTTTCTGGTGTTGCTAAAGTTAATGGAGAAAAAAGAACAAACAAGATAATGACCATACACCCCATAACATTAGTTGATTTTGCCATTTTAAACAACTATTTTCGTTATGCTTGTACGTATTTTATTTTTCTTTTTTCCCCTTATTTTGTTCTACCTTGATGGTTCATCCTTTTATAGCAAAAATAGACCATAATTTTTGAGTTAGTAGTGTTGAATTTAAGTAAGTTGTAACGGGATAGCATTTTAACGTATTTTCTTTTATAATATTAATTTCCTTCACTCTTTGATTACCGAATTGATTATTGTAACGCTTGTTCCATTCATTTGTGCAACCTTTCACTGTAAGTTATTTTTTCTATTAACTAAGGCATCACTTTTATGCATATTAAAGTTTCAGTAATTGATTATTGTAACCCTTGTTCCATCCATTTGTGCAACCTGCCACTGTAAGTTAATTTTTCTATTAACTAAGGCATTACTTTTAAGCCTATTAAAGTTGGAGTCGTGGGTTACTGCATGTATGTTATCATCAAGGAGTGATATTTCAATGTTAGTTATGCATGAATTTTGTCACCATTTTTTCTTACAGATTCATGTAACTTCCCATTCTTTATTCTACCATTATTCTACCTCTTTATTTTTGTAACCATTATAACTCTCATAACCTTTGTAACTTCTATGCCATTCATCTACCACATTTATCTTCCTATTCATTGCATGAAAGATTTCTTACCTATATATAGAGGTGGTCTAGCATAGTTTTGATACACACAAGATAATAGAGAGTTCTCAAAAGTTAGTAAAAAAGAGAGTTTAATAGTTGAAGGGATGTGTTATTTTTGTGGAGCTTTGAACTCAACACTTGTCCACAGTTGTTAAGTTGTTCTTTGAGAAGACGGTTGCATTCTGGAGGGAACAAGTCAAGAAGATTACTGCTAGACCGGTGAAACAATTTGCTACAGTGGGCTTGAATCTCCTTAAAGAGAGCGAGATATCCGCGCCTCAGTCAAAAAAGAAGATAGTCTTTTATTTTCTTCACTTGTAATTTTCAGTTATAATTTTTATTGTAATTTCACCAACAAGTGTTACCTCAATTAAGTAGTTGCATTAATTATAAGAATGAGGAAATCCAGGCAAACTATAAAATTAGCATCTCTCTTTTTGTAGCTACTAAAAAAAAAATTATTTGGCAACTGAACTATCCTTTTGTAGCTACTAAAAAAAATTATTTGGCAACTGAGCTATCCCTAATTTTAAATATAAAATTATTTGCCAACTGAATTATGTTTAATTTTAAATCTATTTGTTTTCACATAACAGTTGAATCTATTTCACTACGAAAAAAAACTGGAAAATCGATCACAAAAAATCGACCACAGCTTGTGGTCGGAAAAAACCAACCACACTTGGTCGGTTTTTTATTTTTTTAAAAAAAAAGGGACCACGTGTGGTCGATTTTATATTTCAAAATTTAAGATAATCATTTCAATAATTTTTAAATCAATTATTATTTCTTTTACAAATAAAAAATAAAAAAAATATAACACTAAAATCTATTTTCTGAAAAATATTTTTTCATTCATCAATCAAACACTAGAAAACATTTTCTAGAAAATATTTTCCATCCACCAACCAAACATAAGAAAACAAGTAAGAAACCAACTTATTTTTCAAAAAAATATTTTCCTAGAAAATATTTTTTATGGAAAACATTTTTCCTTCGTACTAAACACACCCTTAATGTGTCTACTTTGCCAACAACCCTGTCACGCCTCAAATCCTGTTGGGGCGGACAGGCACCCGTAGCCGTAAAGGCCCTAGAGAACCAATTCATAACCTTGTACTTCCCATGCATGTAACTGTAACAACCAAATGTTCTGACAACATGATATTGTGTATCGATGAAAATAACTACACATGCACGCACAAACTGATATGTACAGCACTTGGCCGATGGGGCCACCATGTCTAAAATCAGGACACTACCGTAACTTTACATTAGTCTACAAAGCCTCTAAAAGATACATAGACTTAGTTAGGGTCGGGACAACCCCCCCCCCCCCCCCCCGTCCTACTCTTAACCTACTGCACAATACCACCACACCTTTCTTTTCATTACAAACTAATCACACCCTTCTCCAATATCAACATGGCAACCCATAACATGAACATACAAAATAGTCCACAAAATAGTTCCAAATCACTCTTATTGTAGCAACCCATTATTGAACTCATCATCTCTTGAGTTCTCAATAACAAAAAATCCATAACTCTCTTTCAAATTCATATACAAGGAGAACCAAAATGGAGCAGTCACCTTACCTCAATTCTGCAACTTATTCCTTTAATTGAATCTTCAAGAACTTGAACTTTCCTTCACACTTTAAACCAAAGAAGAAAAGAGAAGTTCTTTAATATCAAAGAAAAGTGAGCAGATTTCTTGTTCTATATTCTTCCATATATTTATAATTAAGCACTTCTAATATATTCTCCTAATCTTCTATGAGATAATTAAACAAAAACTAAAGTGTTTTCACTTACCTTTTGCTGCAAAAGTTAGGATTTCTCCAAGAACCCTAGAAAGGAAAATAGGGCTGCTCCTAGCTTTTTAAATGAGAGTAGAGAGAGTTTGTGAAATGTAACCCTTGTTTATGACTTAATAATGAGGGAAATGGCCAGCAACTTCTTCTTATAAAGCCTCTATTTTGTTGGCCATTCACTTAGCTGATTTTGGACCACAAATTTAATCAAATTGGCCCAAGAAGGTGATGCACCTACTTAAGGAGTTCAAGCAGCTCAAAATGTCAAAGTAGGTGATGCACCTACTTGCTTAATTTTTTAGTTGGGCTCAATTATATTTGGGCCTTGGCAGATTGGTGTGTTGGGCCACTTATCTATTTTCTTTCTCTTTTGTTCAATTTGGCCCAAATGAGTATATTAGCATAGACCCAAATTTGATCCATAGCCATGGGTCCATTAATTTGGTCCAAACAACTTAAGTAGGTGACTCACCTACTAGCTTAAATAAGTCAAGCAAGCACCTCAATATTTTTCTCCATTTTCAGCTCCTAATCCCTTTAATCTAACCTTCAACTTATACAACGCTTGGTCACTTTAAACTTTAGATTCAAATACTAGCTTACGATTCCAAGTTTAAATAGTTATCTTAACGTTAACTTAGTCGCATCACATTAAACTGTACAGGCAACATCTATAATTCCATCTATACCATTAATACTTGAATAACAATTCTCATACGTTATATATATCAAAAGGCTATACCAAGTTCCATATAATTAGAACAAGTACAAGCAAAATGCAGGATGTTACATCTTTCCCCCCTTAGAAACATTCAGCCTCGAATGTTAGCATAACTGTCCAACCAAAACAAGTTCAAGCCTAAGTTTAATATCCCTATTACCACTTAGTACCTATATATTTTACGCTTACTTGTTATTGCTCCAATTCAGCATCTTGGACTGTTTCTTCATATTTGAACAAATGGGGGTACTTGGATTTCATCGCTTCTTCAGCTTATCACGTGATCTCTTCTACTTGTTGGTTCCTCCAAAGCACTTTTACAGAAGCTATTTGTTTATTCCTTAACTTCTTAACTTGTCAATCTAGGATAGTAATAGGTATTTCTTCATAGGTAATATCTTCCGTAACTTGTACATCTTCAGTAGGAGTAATATGAGATGGATCTTCAATGCACTTTCGAAGCATTGAGACGTGAAATACAGGATGAACTGTTGAGAGCTCTTGGGGTAGCTCCAATTCATAAGAAACTTGGCCAAACCTTCGAGTAATCTGGTATGGGCCTATATAACATGGACTTAATTTTTCTTTCTTACCAAATCTCATAACCCGCTTCATTGGTGATACCTTCAAGAATACCCAATCACCTATAGAAAACTCTAGCCCTCTTCTCCTAACATCCGATATGACTTGTGTCTACTTTGGGCTGTTTCTAGTCATTGTTGGATCACTTTAACCTTTTCCATAGCTTGATGAACAAAATTTGGCCCTAATAAGGCAATTTCACCCGCTTTAAACCATCCAGTTGGTGATCTACACTTTCTTCCATACAAAGCTTCATATGGTGCCATTTTGATACTTGAATGATAGCTATTGTTGTAGGAGAACTCGATGAGAGGTAGATGATCATCCCAACTACCTTTAAAGTCCCATTCTCAAGCTCATAGCATATCTTCAAGTTTTGAATGGTACGTTCTGCTTGTCCATCCATTTGAGGGTGAAAAGTTATACTTAGATTCACTTGTGTCCCCGAATTTCTCTGAAAAAGACTTCTAAAAATTTGTAGTAAATTGAGCTCCTCGATCCGATATAATAGAGATTGGAACTCCATGTAGTCAAACTATCTCCTTAATATATAACTTGGCATATTCTTCAACTGTGTAAGTGGTCCTAACCGGTAGAAAGTATGCTGATTTGCTAAGCCTATCAACTATCACCCATATGGAATCAAACCTTAGAAATGTACGAGGCAAACCAGTGACGAAATCTATGTTGATCATGTCCCACTTCCATATTGGAAGATCTATACATTGCATATAACCCCCGGACTTTTGGTGCTCTACTTTAACTCTTTGATAATTTGGACATTCGGCTACAAATTTTGCAATATTCTTCTTCATGTCACCCCACCAATACATCCCTTTCAAATCATGGTACATTTTTGTTGACCCTGGATGGATAGAATACCTTGAATGATATGCTTCTGTCATAATCCTCTTTCTTAGCCCGTCTACATCAGGTACACACAATCTATTTTGGCACTGAAGTACCCCTTCTTACGTAAGCTCAAATGCCTTTGTCATACCACATTGCACATTTTTCTTAAGCTGTAATAAAACAGGATCTGCATATTGCTTCTCTTTTACTACAGTTATTAGTGAAGATTCTGCTGCATTATGCACAATAAACCCTTCATCTGGAGTTTCAAGAAGACGAACCCCCAAATTGGCTAGTTGGTGTAGATCCTTAGTCATCCCTTGTCTTTCTATAGATGGATCCATATCTTTACGCTTAACGCATCTGCCACCACATTTGCTTTTCCCGGATGATATAAGATATCAACATCATAGTATTTTAATAATTCAAGCCATCTTCGCTGCCTCAAATTCAAGTCCTTCTGATTAAAGATATACTGCAAACTCTTGTGTTCAGTGTATATGTCAACATGAATCCTGTACAAGTAGTGACGTTATATCATTAAGGCAAATATAACCGCTGCTAGCTCCAGATCAAGTGTTGGATAATTTTTCTCATGTGGCTGCAATTGTCTCGAGGCATATGCTATGACTTTACCATGCTGAATCAATACACACCCTAAGCCAATTCTTAAAGCATCAAAATACACTACATACCCCTCTGTGCCTTCTAGAAGCACCAATACGGGTGTAGAAGTCAACTTATTCTTTAGATCTTGGAAACTTCTTTCGCATGTATCATTCCATTGGAACTTGGATGCTTTGTGTGTTAGCTTTGTTAAAGATTCAAAAATTGAAGAAAATCCTTCAACAAACCTTCTATAATAACCTGCCAACCCAAGAAAACTACGAACCTCTGTAGGCATTATAAGTCTTGGCCAGTTCTTCACGGCTTCTATCTTTTGAGTATCAACTTTTATTCCTTCATCAGATACAATATGACCTAAGAATGCCACAAATTTTAACCAAATCTCACATTTAGAGAACTTTACAAATAGCTTACGATCACGAAGAATTTGCAACACCTGTCGTAAGTGATTGGCATGGTCCTCATTTGATATCGAATAAACTAGAATATCATATATAAAAACTATTGATCTCGAATAAACCAGAATATCATATATAAAAACTATCATAAACACATCCAAGAATGTCTTGAACACCCTATTCATTAAATCCATAAAAGCTACAGGTGCATTAGTTAGCCCAAAGGACATGACTAGGAACTCGTAATGACCGTACCATGTTTGAAAAGCTGTCTTGGGTATGTCATTCTCTTTGACCCTCATTTGGTGGTAACCAGACCTTAAATCAATCTTCAAAAAATACTTGACGCCTTGCAACTGATCAAATAAGTCATCAATTCTCGGAAGGGAATATTTTTTCTTAATAGTCACCTTATTCAGTTGTCTATAGTCAATACACATTCTTAACGAGTTATCCTTCATACGCATAAATAACACTGGTGCGCCCTAAGGGGACACACTAGGACTTATGAATCCTTTATCTAGCAAGTCTTTCAATTGCTCTTTCAACTCCTGTAATTCTTTCGGGGCCATTCTATACGGAGGAATTGAGATTGGTTGAGTACTTGAAATCACATCGATACCAAACTCCACTTCTCGTTCTGGAGGCAAACCCAGAAGATCTTCAGGAAATTCATTTACCACTGGAATAGTTTGAAGAGTTGGTGTCTCCGCATTTATATCCTTCACTCTAACCAGATGACATATGTAAACCTTGAAAATCATCCTTTTTGCTTTAAAATAAGAAATAAGTTTACCTCTTGGCGCACCAATATTACCTCTCCATTCTAGGACTGCCTTCTTTAGGAAATAGAAACACACCCTCTTAGTTTGGCAATCTACTGTGGCATAATAAGAAGCCAATCAATCCATACCCATTATAGCATCAAAGTCTACCATTTCTAACTCAACCAGGTCAGCCACTGTATCGCGACCACAAATAGTTATTATACAATTTTGATACACTCTCTTAGCTATAACAGATTCACCAATCGGCATAGATACTTCAAATGGCTTAACTAGCAGTCTAGTGTTCTTTTGAACTTTTCAGCAACCAATAGAGTGACATGCGATATTGTAGAACCCGGATCAACTAATGCATATACATCATGTGAAAAGATGGACAATGTACCTGTAACCACATCTGGAGAAGCCTCTGAATTTTGTCGATCTGCTAAAGCGTATGTATGATTCTGAACTCCACTAGAGCTAGCTATTCCTTTAGCACCTCTACCATGACCCATAGGATGTACACCCCTACCTAAATAAGGCACCGATGATGATGATGCAACGGTTGATCCAGTAGGTCATGCCATACCACCTATGCCCCTTTGAGGGCATTCTCTCATCATATGTCCTGACATACCACACCAAAAGAAAGAATTTGTTCCGAACCTACATGCACCTAAATGAAGCTTTCCATATTGTATACATGGATGTCGAGGAGGCCTTAATTGGCTCATAATACCTTGATCTTGATACCCTGTTGTTCACGAACTCTGACTCTCATTTCTTTAACCAAACCGGTTACCTTTAGACCCTTGAAACTGTGGTGAAGCACTAGCTGCAGAATAAGAAGATAATGGCCTAGGTTGTCTATTAGAAAACTGAGGCCTAAACTCTCCTTGGGATTTCATAAACTGCCCCGTAGATCTAGACCTCTTGGAATACCCCCTTTCTAACTCTTGTGTTCTTTTTCTTTGCCTCTGATCCTCCATTTTTTGTGCGAATGCTTGTATCCTTGCTATGTCCATATCTTTATTCAACGCAGTAATAGTATAATCTCTAACCAGATATGGATCCAATCTATCGACATATCTATGAACTCTATCATCCATTGTAGCTACAACATTAGGAGCATACCTAGACAAGGAGTTAAACCGGAGGTCGTACTCTCTCACGCTCATATTCCCTTGGCGAAGATTCAGGAACTGATCCGCACAGGCTTCTCAAATCTCAAATGGAAGGTAATGATCAAGAAATGCCTCTTTGAACTCTTTTCAAGTAGCTGAAGGTGCATCGATACCCCTAGATCATTTCCAATCTTCATACCAAAATATAGCATCCCCCTTGAATCTATATGTTGCTAGCTCAACTGTCTCTTTACCCGACAAATGCATAATATCTAGAGCCCTTTGAATTTGATCAATAAAGTCCTATGGGTCTTCATTAAGATCTGATCCGGTGAACGTGGGTCGATCCAATTTGAGAAAATCTTGCGTTCGTAGGCTAGCTGCCCTATCTGCACCACTAGAACCTGTAGTTGGAATGGCTTTTCCTTGAGCTTGTCCAGCAACTATACGAGCCAACAATTGTACTGCATTCCTTAGATCTTAGTCTGTAGCATTGGTAGGTAGTTCTGAGGATGCGGTTCTTCTCCTTATTAGCTCTTCTAGAGATGGAGGAGTAGAAGAAGTTTGGGACACAAACTCAGTTTGAGCCTCACTTTGATTAGCTCGTCTAGGTGGTGATTTGCTGGTCCCCTCCCCAGCAGCCTCGTCTATCCGCCTACCTATATTCTTACTCCTTCTTGTAACCGGCATCTTTACTATAATAAGAGGAAAAAAAATAGGTTCAATGGTTAAATATGACTTCACCTACAACATTGGCTCTATTGCACGATCTAATATATGAAGAAAAAAGGCAACCCCTAAATGTAACATAGCCTCCTATTTATAGATGTGGTGCACACCACGCCCATAAATAGGACTCTATATAGACACGGCTTTGTAGACACCCTAGGACGACCGCTCTGATACCACTTTTTTCACGCCTCAAATCCTGCTGGGGCGGACAGGCACCCATAGCCGTAAAGGCCCGAGAAAACCATTTCATAACCTTGTAATTCCCATGCATGTAACTGTAACAATCAAATGTTTTGACAACATGATATTATGTATCGATGAAAATAACTACACATACACGCACAAATTGATATGTACAACACTTGGCCGATAGGGCCACCATGACTAAAATCAGGACACTACCATAACTTTACATTAGTCTACAAAGCCTCTAAAAGATACATAGACTTAGTTAGGGTCGGGACAACACCCCCCCTCCTGTCCTACTCTTAACCTACTGCACAACACCAAAACATATGGAACAGACTCGAAAAGCCCCGAATCAACCTGGAGCTCACCAATATGCATGGAATAGCTTGCGCTCCTATGAGTGAGGTGTATGAGTTGATGTACCTGTGCTTGCAGCATGAAATACAGGTCCCCAATGAGGGACGTCAGTACGAAAATATGTACTGAATATGTAAGGCTAAATGTAACAACACATGATACACGGGCTCAATAAAAATCAGATACAAGTGTATAAGTAGTACTAGGAGACCATCTTTATATAAACTTGTGGGACTACATACATTACGTTCCTTTCTTCATTTTTACCCTTCTTACTTCATAATATTTGTAAGCCATATATAATGCAAATGATCAGCTGATCAGTGGTAAATAGATAAATTTGGATCGGCCCATGCTAGGCTTACGCCCCTGAGCTGCCACCTACATATAAAGATTGGGATCGGCCCATGATAGGCTTATGCCCCTGAGCTGCCACCCATAAATAAAGGTATCAAGATCGTCCCATGCTAGGCAAATGCCCCTGAGCTGCCACTCGTCATTTTACAGATTTGTATTACTTAGTTTATTTAGCCTTTGAGATTGTTACTTTGGTGGTCATCACATTATGGTACCTTGAACCAATAATCTGCTAATAAGAGACATATAAATGGATAATTAATGCAACAAAAATAAGGTAGGGAGCTGTTGGCACACAAAATGAAGTGTTTAGAAGCTGAAAATACACATGGGTCTTATTTAAGTAAACGGAGAACTTCTGAAATTTTCTAGTGAAGATAGACGCGCAGATTTAATAATAAGCACGTATTGAGGTGTTATAATGCGTTAGAGAGTGGGAACAAGGTCATTGGATACATGGAGTGTAATGTGCTGTCATTATGTATCACATTTGTTATAGGATAACCTCAGAAACTTGCTTGATGGAACAATTCTACGATTTCATGCCAAAGAGTGTGAAATAGAGTATGCCTTACATACCTGGTTATTTGACTCCGAAACTAACCCGACTTGACTTCCCGCCTTTTAGATTACTTATCTACAATAGAATATATGGTAAACTAGTATCAACAACCAACCAACACATTTAGGCTACTTAACTTCATCAAAACAGTAACCGGGCAGTAAACACATAATCTGTCAATCAAGGACATTATTTTAACCCTTTTCTCCTCCAATTTCACCCACATACCATACATGTCCTTATAAGATCACCGAAACTACCTCAGCTTCATTACACCCTCTAAACAACACACAAAACACATTGGGCAGTAAACAAGGGCAATAATTAGTTCGGTGGTGTACCACCATACCTTTATTCTATATTTCATTACAAACTAATCACACCCTTCTCCAATATCAACATGGCAACCCATAACATGAACATACAAAACAGTCCATAAAATAGTCCCAAATCACTCTTATTGTAGCAACCCATTATTGAACTCATCATCTCTTGAGTTTTCAATAACAACACATCCATAACTCTCTTTCAAATTCATATACAAGGAGAACCAAAATGGAGCAGTCACCTTACCTCAATTCTGCAATTTATTCCTTTAATTGAACTCTTCAAGAACTTGAACTTTCCTTCACACTTTAAACCAAAGAAGAAAAGAGAAGTTCTTTAATATCAAAGAAAAGTGAGAAGATTGCTTGTTCTATATTCTTCCATATATTTATAATTAAGCACTTCTAACATATTCTCCTAATCTTCTATGAGATAATTAAACAAAAACTAAAGTGTTTTCACTTACCTTTTACTGCAAAAGTTAGGGTTTCTCCAAGAATCCTAGAAAGGAAAATAGGGTTGCTCGTAGCTTTTTAAATGAGAGTAGAGAGAGTTTGTGAAATGTAACCCTTCTTTATGACTTAATAATGAGGGAAATGGCCAGCAACTTCTTCTTATAAAGCCTCTATTTTTTTGGCCATCCACTGAGCTGATTTTGGACCACAAATTTAATCAAATTGGCCCGAGTAGGTGATGCACCTACTTAAGGAGTTCAAGCAGCTCAAAATATCAAAGTAGGTGATGCACTTACTTTCTTAATTTCTTAGTTGGGCTCAATTATATTTGGGCCTTGGCAGATTGGTGTGTTGGGCCACTTATTCATTTTCTTTCTCTTTTGTTCAATTTGACCCAAATGAGTATATTAGCATAGACCCAAATCTGATCCATAGCCATTGGTCTATTAATTTGGTCCAAACAACTTAAGTAGGTGACTCACCTACTAGCTTAAATAAGTCAAGCAAGCACCTCAATATTTTGCTCCATTTTCAGCTCCTAATCCCTTTAATCTAACCTTCAACTTATACACACTTGGTCACTTTAAACTTTAGATTCAAATATTAGCTTACGATTCCAAGTTTAAATAGTTATCTTAACGTTAACTTAGTCGCATCACATTAAACTGTACGGGCAGCATCTATATTTCCATCTATACCATTAATACATGAATAACAATTCTCATACGTTATATATATCAAAAGGCTATACCAAGTTTCATATAATTAGAATAAGTACAAGCAAAATACGGGATGTTACAAAGCCCTTGTATCTATGGTCTATATGTTTGTTAAATCAGGTAATTAATTATTCTAATTATCAAAAAGTGATATTATTTTCAAGTCAAACTTAAAGAAAAAGATGGAGTATTATTTTTCTTTACGATGACTATATATAATATACCAAATTAAAAAATAAATTTTTTGAAAATATTTGAATAAAATTTCTTATGAATTAATTTGGTCTAGGTATTAACCCATATTTTGATTGGTTAAACTAATAAATGGATATGCCAATAAATAGCCCAAACTTGAACAAATTAAGTGGGTTATGATGTCGTGAGTTAATTTAGTACTTGTTTGGAATTATTTATTTCCCCAAAAAAATATTTATTTTGAGAAAAAAATACTTTTTATGAAAAGAACGGTGTTTGGTAAATTTGTAAAAGTGCTTTTAAAAAGAAGCAGAAGCAATTTTTCTACTTTTGGGAAGAAGTAAAATTTTTTGCTTTTCAAAAAAAGCAGAAGTAGAAGTAGAAAATTATTTTTTATGACAAAAATATCTCTATCACTTACTTACACACATATCCCTTATTAATTAATTAACATATCTTATAAGTTTGATTTTAAAATTTTACACTTCATATTTACATCATAATTCTTTATTTTATTTTATGATTTCTATATTATTATTTTATTTGCGCTCATTTTCCTTAAATAAATTTGAAAATATCATAGATGATGATATTTAATTAAATAAAAATAAAATTTTAATTAAAAACATTATAATAGATATTTAAAATAAGTTTTCTATATAAATTAATTGTAGTAGTAAAAGTCTATTAATACATGTTCTTTTTGGTCATTTGGTTCAAAAAAGCACTTCTTGAAAAAGACTATCCAAACACAAACTATTTATCAAAAACACTTTTCAAATGAATTTATCAAACACAAATTGTTTTTTTTCAAAAACTCTTTTCTGAAAAGCTATTTTATAAAAGTGATTATCAAATAAGCAATTTTCTAACAATAATCCCAAACGGACTCTTAATCACCTCTATTTTTGTCAATTATTAATATTACAACATCAATTTGTGCATAACTAATTTTTAAAAAGTACTTTTAAAGAAAAATATTTTTTAACTTTTGACGAAACATCTTGTGCAACAACTAATCAATACTTATCTTTTTTTTTTTTGAAAAGTTTTGCCAATAATTTTCTGAAATATGTACTTTCGCCTTTTCAAAAATTTGGTCAAACACATTATGAGTTATTATCAAAAATTTTAAAAATTAATCTATAAATATATATTTAATTATAGATTTTAAATCAAATTTTAAAGATTTATCATAAAAAAATAATTTAAATAAGCATTTGACCACAAATTTTGAATCAGATTTTGAAAATCTATCCTTAAATATTTATTGATCATAAATTTTAAATTATATCTTAAAAAAAATTATCTTCAAAAATTTATCTAACTATAAATTTTGACAATTTCTATATCTATCTTCATGTGTCTTGAATCTTGATAAATTCATGTGTCATGAGAATTTATTAAATTTTATATTGATTTCATACATGTGAAAGTTTTTGAATCATTCATTTTCTTATTTACCTTATAGTGTAATTTTGAGTTCTATTCTGGATGAAGTGTGACTTTCATAAGACAGATGTCAGCATAATTTCAATTTTTTAAATTTATGATAGATATCTCAAAAGGTAAAAAGACTTTATTATTTTAAAAATTACATAATTTTAGTAGGATATTCTCATAAATTAGAGTGCCATCCAAGAAACTCACACATATATCAAGTGATTTTACTTGTAGTTAGCTAATTAACATCAACTACCTGATTTCTCTCTTCTTTCCGGCCAATTTTGAAATTAAGTTTAATAAATACCAAAAAATTCATGGAATCCATCATTTCATTTTTTTTTTAATTTTCCTATTAGTATTGCTAAGCGATTGGTTGAGAGTTTTCTAACATATACTCCTTTCGTCTCATATATATTAGTTGATGATCATTTTACTAAAAATACATGTCTCAAATTATTTATCCATATACTAAATTAAGATATAATTAATTACTTTTTTAAAAATTTTATCCTACAATTAATACTCTTTAGAAGTGTGAAATGAATTTGCAAAGTTTCAATAAAGTATCTTAAGATATAAATTAGTAGAACTATCCGTCTTATTTATGAATTCTTTAGAAGCGTATAAAAATAAAAATCATCATCTAATATGAAACAGAGAAAATATCATTTTTACTAGTTACACGATTCAACATAACCATCTCATAAGTCATAATACTATGGAGAAGATAAAATTAAATGCGTAGAGGGGAAAGAAGGCAAAACAAAAAAGATAAGATATATTTTATTTTTATAAATATGCTAGGTGGTTCACAATTTCATAATAATTAAAATATTAAGATTATATTACATCATGCTTTTTACAGCATCGGTTGCATACAAGGAACGCAATATATTTTGCAACATGTGGTTGGATCTGTGCACTTTACATCCGCGCGGCAAGCTAAAATATACAAAATAAATATGTCCCATAAATAAAAGATAGAAAGATTTTAAATCAAAAAAAATATTATAAAGGCTATGAAATTATCAATCAAGAAGAATCTACAAATTATGAAGCCCGATATATACAAGAATAATCATGATTATAAAGAAATTTGTAAGAGTAAGCTTACGTAATCTAAAAAACCTGTGCGTACTAGGAATCAGAGATGATGGTGGTTCTTGTGTTGCTCGAGTTATTGGTGAATAAAAAATAAACATCATGCATATTATAGCATTGCTTAATTTTCCCATCTCAATACTTGAACTCGGAATCAAAATAAGCCATGAAATTAAAAAAGTAATCAAAATAGACCACCTATTAATAAATTATCAAAATAGGCTAAACGTAATAAATTATTACTTTTTATATATTTTTCTTAACGGTCAAATGACAAAAATGAACAGTATACACTATTTGTAAAACGTTACGTTTTACACAAAAAAAATAAAAAAGGAGCAGTGTGTTATCATGTAGTTTGTAATAATTTATTACGTTTTACAAACAGTATTTGTAAAACGTAATAATTTATTACAAACTACAAACAGTGTTTGTACTTTGTAATAAATTATTACTATTTACACCTGCTCATGTCCCATATAAACAATTTATATAAATTAGTGTTAGGTAATTAATTATCAAAAGAAATTCTTTAAAGTACTCAATCTTTTATATCATAAATTATCTCGATAGATCGATGAAAGATAAATGTACTATTATAATTTATGCGATCCAATTTAATTTTCGAAAACTCAATTTATTTTGAATAAAATTTTAAGATATTCTACTATTTATTAGTTTGAATTTGCATGGTTTATTAGTTAATTATGAACTGATTAAGTTAATTAATTAATTGTGACTAGTTAAATAATTAATATGAAAGTTGACTTAGGTTGTGCAAAGATTTGGTCAGTAACAATTAGTAGTTTAATTTTATAAAAATAAAAAATAAAAAAATATTTGAGATGCAATTAATTAAATAGAGTTTGCATAATCTAAGGATAATTCTTTTGCTAATCTCAATAACTTAATAAAAAATTAATAACAACAATTTTATGATCATTCGTGGAAATAGATCAGCATAGAGACTAGTGAAATTAAAAAAGAAAAATGTTTTTGAAAAGAAAATTAAAAGAGAAAAATAATTTATACAACAACACCAACGTATTCAGTGTATTCTCGTAACGTATAAAAAAATAATCTATACAATAATACCAACGTATTCAGTGTATTGTCACAACATATAGAAAAATAATCTATACGTCAATACCAACTTACCTAGTATATTCTCGCAAAGTACAAAAAAATAATCTACACAACAACACAAATGTATCGAGTATGTTCTCACAACGTATAGAAAAATAATCTATACAACAACACAAATGTATTTAAGTAATCTCACAATATATAGAAAAATAATCTATACAACAACACAAACATGGGCTGGTGTAAGCTGTAATAATTTATTACAAAGTATAAACACTATTTGTAGTTTGTAATAAATTATTACGTTTTACAAACACTGTTTGTAAAACGTAAAAAATTATTACAAATTATATGATTTGACATAAAGATAGATGCGATAACACACTACTCCTTTTTTTTGTATAAAACGTAATAAATTATTACGTTTTACAAATAGTGTTTGTCAAACGTAATAATTTATTACGTTTTACAAATAGTGTTTACTATTCATTTTCGTCAGTTGACCGTTAAGAAAAATATATAAAACGTAATAATTTATTATGTTTAGCCTATTTTGATAACTTATTAAATAGGTGACCTATTTTGATCATTTATTTTATTTCATAACTTATTTTGATTCGAGTTCTCAATACTTTCTTCTTCCTTTTTTATCCTTTGCTTTACTTGAATGAAGTGCTTGTAAGTACAATTGATAACTGAACCTAATATTCTACTCAAGAGGTCTGAAATGACATAAAGTTGTTTAATTTTTTTCAAAAGATAAGTTTGTAATTCGGTGGTTAAGTTCATTCACCTTTTTAAGTCAAAGTAATTAATAAAACTCATCTATTGAGTAACTTCATTGTGATTTGATCAAAGTAAAACTCATTTATAAGCGATGGAAACAATTGTCTTGACAAAATTATTGTAACTAGTTTAACTGCACGTGACTCGTATGTATAATATTTGAGTATTTAAAATTAAATTATCATATTTGTAGTACAGTTATTTTTTTAATTCTATATTTAAAATCTTTTCTTATTTTTAAGGTCAAATCTTTACAAAATAATTGTTACATTCTTATTACGTACTTAAAACTTTTAAAAAATTTAATACTTCTTAATTTTTTCTTATTCTAGTGCTTTTATATTTATTTCTAGATTTTTCAAATCTTCTTACAATCAAATTTGGTTAATTTAGAATTCTTAAACTAATGAAAGAAGTACTTAGTTATTGTTATAAAACAATAAAGAATAAAGAAGAAGAAGCGTAGAGAGAATAGAGAAAGTAATTCTTATTTCTTCTCTTGAGTGATCTTGATGTGTAATTTACAATGAAGGAGCCCTTCTATTTATAGGAGAAATTTACTCCTGGTCTGAGTAAAAGATAGATGATTCAAATCCTAATAGATATCAAAGTAGATCTTGATAGACATTCACTATAATGTAAATACATTTATAACACTCCCCCTTGAATGTCTAATTGGTAGATAATGTGCCTCATTAAAACCTTACTAGAAAAAACTCAGTGGAAAAAATCTAGTGAAGGAAAAAAAGTACATATCTCTAACCATACGCATACAGAAAAATCCAGTGAGACAAAACCTCGTAAGAAAAAAAAGTACAGCGCATATTAACTCCCCCACTGTCACTGTATTGCTGATGGCATGATAAGTCTAAGTACGATCCGAGAACTGAGCGTCAGAACATATGATATAAGACATCATAGCACAAGAAACAAGTATGCGATCAGTACTTTGAATGTACTGGTATGCTAAATGAGGTAGGTTGATATGCATGGTTTCATGAAAAGGAATAATAATTGTCTGATTATGCATGTAAAACATGGTGTACTGATAGGGAACATAGAATTTGCAGATACTAAAAATATAGAGAATATATAAATACTAAGTATGCATGAAAGTCTATAAATACTGAGGATGCGTGACTAAGCATATAATATGAACTGAGTAAAATCTGTAAACTGAGATACTGAAATAACTAAAATCTCTATGCTTTGGTCAAACAACACTGAGACCGAATAACTAAATTGAGACTATAACTGAGACTATGACTGAGACTGTATCTGAGACTGTGGCTGAGACTGTATATGAGACTGTATCTAAGACTGTGGCTGAGACTATATCTGAGACTGTGAGAGGTATCATCTAACCGACATTCCCTAATCTGAGCTAATTAGGGTCCAACTTGTAACCTCAGTTAGAAGGACTGATATATTGTCCAAAGGACTAAGGGAGTCAAGCCTGAACTGACAGGTGATTCCTGCGAGATAGTCAAGCCTAATCTGACTGGTGACTTCTCATATCCTACTCTGGCTACGTAGTTCTAGAGTATAAGGAGTGCTACTAACGATTCTACCTATCTGACAGAAAAGTTGTCATCCCTATACTCACTCGGTGCTGTTGATACCTAACTTTTGCTCTTCGTTCCTAAAATTAACGTCTTTAGGCTTCTTGATCTTTAAAGGGCACAAAATATAAATTTTTCATCTTTTTTATAATTGTTGACAAATTATTGATAATCATCCTTACTTTAGGATTTTTATCAATTTGTTGTCGTATTTTTACTTTTCATAATTTATTAATAATCCTCCTTATAATAGGATTTCTATCAATTCATTATTGTTTTTAACATTTTACAATTATTTGCACACGTACATGATATGATAGAACAGTTTTATAATATTTTTCATATTAAATTACATTTTTTAATATTTTCAAC
>NC_061118.1:34801790-34808113 GCF_002878395.1 Capsicum annuum | reverse complement strand
ACACATTTTTATTCTTCCTCTCTCTAAAAAAATCTACACATATTTTTTACCTCTTTCTCCTCTCCCTTAAACACAAAATTTGTTCATCTTTTTTTTTTCTCAAAAACCCATACATATACTCAAAATAAACACACGATCGATGAAATTATCTTTCCGTCGGATATTTGAGGCCATCCCGTGACAAAAGACGGATTTTAGTTTGTCAAATTTATTATTTTATATCAAAAGCCAACACATGGCCGATGAAAATATATTTCCGTAGGATTTTTGAGGTCACCCCATTACAAAAGACAGACTTTATTTTCTCAAATTTATCTATGTTATGTTAAAATAAATATTCTTGGCTAATGAAAAATTACCGCCGATTTTTTAGACCTCCACAAATAAAAGACGGATATTACGTATATAAATGCGTAATAAAAAAATTAAATATTTTGGGCAATGACGAAACTTTTATAACACCATGACACCACAAAAGGTTTTATGATTCGTATCTTGGCAAGGCGATTTAGGACGGCCGATTAATCGAGCAACCACTTCGTAGCCACGGCTAGTTTAAAACTTAATCCGAGCCCATTTTATAACAAGACACTATTTTTATATGTACATCTATATGTACATGTGTGGGCACATAATTTCACTTACTTTAATGATTATTTCTTCATTACTTTATCTAGCACTTATACATAATTCTCGAGCTTTATGTTTGTAGTTTATTTCTCGTTTGTATAATTGTACATAAAGATAAAAGATAGTGAAAATTTTATTTTTTGGGTGCCGGGCGGGGATATTCTTTATTTACATAATTTCATCGCTTTTAAGCAAAACTTAGGCCTTTAATATTTAGATAAAAGAATTAAGTTAATCAAATAATTCACCTATTATGTAGTCTTTTCTTCTCAAATAAATCTTTACTTTTCTCCGTAACTTTAATCAAATAAAAATATTACTTGTAAATGCTTTTCCTTTTCATGGCATATCAAAATATATTTCTTTTCATATGTCACAAAATACTTTCTTTTTTCACATGTAATTTATACATTTTTATACATATCTTTTACATATTTTTTTTCATACATCACAAAATACTTTCTTTTTTCACATGTAATTTATACATTTTTATACATATCTTTTATATGTTTCTATAACAATAGATTTTATTTGTATATTTAATATACATATACTTTTACATAGTTTTACATTTGTATTTTTTCAAAAGAATTATTTTATACTTAATACTCATACACTTTTACATTATTTTAAATATTTATACCTCCTCCCTCATTGATAAGTTTAGTCTAGCCAAGTACCACATTTGTGGATCCTGAAGGGTATCTAACCCCTTCCATTTGGGATAATTTGAACCCTTACCTAGAGTTTCAATTGGTTTTTCGCAGACTAAAAACATCAATCATACGTGTTAATGAATAAACAGGTTTCCTTATTTTCCTTAAAAATTAGGTGACGACTCTGTACAAAATTTAATTCTTTTAGAGTCCATAACGTCATGTTTTGTTTACCTTGGTAAAAATAGGGCATGACAGAATGGCGACTCTGCTGGGGATTAACAATAGGTTTTGACCACAATAGGCTCAATTTTTCAATTAAGGGAGGTATTTTTAATTTTTTTTTCTTGCATAAGTTAGTTCTTTGATTCTTTATCTATTTACACTGTAAATTATGTAGAATTGTTCATAAATTTTGTACATTATTTACACAAATTAATTTTGTTGTTTTGTCAAATTTTTTTATTCATTACTTGTTTATATACACTTTATCAGTATATTGAAAAGCTGCTACACATTACTTAATCATAAATTACAATTCCATAGAGTCTTTGGCCGTACACTTCACACACTGTGGTTCACACAGGGGTGTCTTACACTCCCTTAAACCTTCTTTAAATTAGTTTCAGAGTTGGTGTATTTAGGTTAGTGCGCCTTCTCACAATCAGTCCTACTCTCAACCATTTAGGAAGATTCCTATTCTAGAAGTAAATCACGTCATATACGAACTCATAAAAAATAGATTTGAACTACGTCTTGACCTAATTTTTGTCTTGACAATAAACGTAGGCAGCCCCGTATTAGGGTTCAGTCTCTTCACTGTTTCAAAATAATTCCTTCGGTATTCATACTGGGGCAAATTTTCTGAAACAGTTCAAAGACGCTCTCCAAAAGTCTTCAAGAGCGCAAATAAATGATTCCTCAAATTCAAATCTCAATAACATTAGTGTTTAGCTGACCTACCTCCAAATCCTCACCCGATTTTGGCACGATGTATCGATCCCCACTATAAAAGCAAGGGTTCAATATTCTTTCATTCATAACAATCCTGCCAACTACGGTGAAATAATGCCATAAATTCTTCAATGTCTAACCTTCCCAATCTTGTCGACACATTGAAGTAGTTTCAAAACTTTCCTCATGCTTGACATCCATTCCCTCGATCGTCTGATCGAAATAATTTTGATGCTACAAACAGTTTATTTTTATCATTTTTCACATTATTTTCGACGATGACCACCACTCTTGTACATTCATACATATACATGCACATTTACAAATATGCCTGAACTACGCAAACCTGATTCTTGTTTTCACAAGATACGTAGGCAACCCTCATTTGGGTTCGGTCCCATTTTTTTTCTAAAAAATAAAAAATGAATAAATTTATTAGAATTTTGGCTTGGTTGGTACCAACACAGTTAGGAGTGTGTATGAGAAAGAACAAATTGGTATGATGGAGAGGACCAACTGAACGATAAACCATTGATTCTTTTGATACCTCTTAGTCAAACCTGAGTAACACTCGAAAATTCTGTTGCATACATCTAAGACAAGAACAAAGCCAACCCCATCGTTTCAAGTACATTGTGTGGTGAGCTTTAGACTAGTTCATTGCTTGCATTGTTGATCCAGAACTTGGCTTGAATGTCTGTTGAGGCGACATTCTGAGTTACACTTAGTTTGGGAAAGGATTGTAGGCCTTCCTTGACTAGATTGTGCCTTCCACAGCCTATCAAATGACATCAATCCCTAGTATTTCCCCTCTTTGAGCCTGAAACCTTTTCTTTTGAATAACCACATTTGAGCCTATACCTTTTGAGTGCTTACATGCACTATTCCTCTTTGGCCCACCTCCTTGAGCGAACTAAGTACGTGCAAGTTGCAAATGAAGATTCAAGATCAAAGTTGCCAAAGTCAAAGGACGTATATCCCCAGAAGAACAAAATAAAAGACGACTTCAAAGAAAGAAGGAGCAAGAACCCCCACAAAGAAAAAAAAAAAGATAACTCTGATAAAGGTGGGGAATCATCATCCCTCTGATAAAGGTAGGGAATCATCATCCCCCAAAAATAAAAAAAAGGAAGGAAAATATATCGAAAAGGGGAAAAACTCCAATACAAGATTCAATAAAAGTCTAAACAAATACAAAACAAGGGGCAAAGAAGCACAATAAAGAAGATCGAGCGTCAAAAGCACAGATACAGTGCAATGCTCATTGAGGAATTAGTCACTTTTATCCCAGATATCAGCCTACCCGACCCCAAGCCTACATTACAAGCCAATAACAAGCCCTACAAGATCCTACTCTAAGTTTTCTCATATTAGTGGATACTTACATGAAGGTCAAGCCTATAATATCACAATTACATTGATTGAAGTTCTTTCTGAGTATGAGCATATGTCTCTAAACATCTCTAAATTCAAGAGAAAAATAATACTCAAATAGGTGTGAGAACGAGACATTCTTTCTGGAGAGGGCACTTGAAACATGGGAACATGCACAGTTCAAAATATTTGTTTGAAGCAAGACGAACAAATCTTGTCGATACTTAGGTATGTCTGAGGTACCACTCAAAGCTATGGAAGTTACCCTGAAGTCGATCTCGGTTAGCTGGAAAAGAAATAGGAGAATTCTTATACACACTACTAATTGTTGGTACCGACTGTAGTCAAGACATAATTATATCTTTTCATTGTTCAACATTTCTTACAAAGAAAATACAAAACAATCTTCTGCATTTTCACCTTTCTACATTCTTACAAAGAAAACACAAATAATGTTTTGCATTTTTACCTTTCAGCACTTCTTGCAAATAAAACACAAAGCAATCTTTTGCATTTTTCATATTTCAACACATTTTTACATCGAAAATACAAAAAAAATAATCTTTCCTTTCAAACCATGCCTTCACATACATGCATCACACTTTACGTGTAAGACGCCTATCTCCGAATACCAACAATTGGCCTTTCTCTTCAAGATACAGGCTTCAAACACGATCATTTTCTTTTCAATTGGGTGTTTTCGGAGCTTTTTACATTTTCATAGCCCCGCCAGTCGAGTGGATATTACCTTTCAAAGCCCCACAAGTCGAGAGGCTTTTTACATTTTTATAGCCCCGTCAGTCGAGTGGCTATTACTTTTCAAAGTCCCTCCAGTTGAGAGGCTTTTTACATTCTCACAGCCCCGTCAGTCGAAAGGCTATTACCTTTCAAAGCCCCACCAGTCGGGAGGCTTTTACATTTTCATAGCCCCGCCAGTCGAGAGGCTTTTACATTTTCATAGCCCCGCCAGTCGAGTGGCTATTACCTTTCAAAGCTCCACCAGTCGAGAGGCTTTTACATTTTGATAGCCCTGCCAGTCGAGTGCCTATTACCTTTCAAAGCCCTGCCAGCCGAAAGGCTTTTACATTTTCATAGCCTCGCCAGTCGAGTGGATATTACCTTTCAAAGCCCCGCCAGTCGAGAGGTTTTTACATTTTCATAGCCCCACCAGTCGAGAGGCTTTCTACATTCTCATAGCCCCGCCAGTCGAGAGGCTGTTACCTTTCAAAACCCTGCCAGTCGAGAGGATTTTACATTTTCATAGCCCCGCCAGTCGAGAGGCTATTACCTTCCAGCTGTTCCACCAATCGAGAGGCCATTCCCTCATCGGTTTATGTCCTTAATCTTCATAGACAATTGAGGACGACATCACACAGTCTTCGTAGACAATCGAAGACGACAATCAGCATCCGTCTCCATAGATGCCATCAAGTCTTCGTAGACAATCGAAGACATCATCATTCATCACAGTCTCCATAAATAATCGGAGACAACAATTAATATTCATCTCTATGGACAATTGGAGACGTCATGCATCAAGTCTTCATAGACAATCGAAGACATCATCATTTATCGCAGTCTCTATAAACAATCGGAGATAACAATCAACACCAGCCTCCATAGACAATTAGAGGTGTAATGCATCAAGTCTTCATATACAATTGAAGACATCATCATTAAACATCAATCTCTATAGAAAATTGGAGATGTCATGCATTAAGTCTTCGTAGACAATCGAAGACATCTTTCATTCATCAACATCAGTCTTCGCAAACAATCGAAGACATCCATCATTCATCCTCAAGTCCCCGTAGACAATCAGAGACATCATACATCTTTTCAACAAAAGGTACAATTCAGAACAACACTACTCTTTTTTCAAATCCCACATCATACACTGGGCAAATTTTGAGAATCTCTCCAAAATTTTCTATTTTATTATTTCGAACTACATTGACTTGATTCTCGTGACACTCGAGATATGTAGGAAGCTCTATGCAGAGTTCAATCATTACAATCCCATAATTATTATTTCTCCCTAGCAGGTACACAATCTTGCATCCCCAACATCTAACAACTCGATACTGGGCCAATTTCAAAGAGAGCATTAGGAATATGCTAATACTTTTGTTCCCTCATAGTCCTCCTCTAAATAATCATTTCATATGATCATTCGCCCCTAATAACAAGGCAAGAGACAATCTGCCTATTCTTTTGAACTACACCCGACCTGATCCTCATTAACTTGAGGTATGTAGGCAACTCTAAATTAGAGTTCGATCGAATTTTTCAATAACAAAAAAAATTATTTTTTGTCGAGCAAAATTGCTACACGTCAACGTTTTCGTTTGAAGACTTCTACATCGTCCTCAAACGAAAATGGGCAACTGTTGATACCCAATTTTTGCACTCTGTTCCTAAAATTAACGTCTTCAGGCTTCTTGATCATTAAAGGGCACAAAATATAAATTTTTCATCTTTTTTATAATTGTTGACAAAATATTAATAATCATCCTTACTTTAGGATTTTTATCAATTTATTGTCGTATTTTTACTTTTCATAATTTATTAATAATCCTCCTTATAATAGGATTTCTATCAATTCATTATTGTTTTTAACATTTTACAATTATCTGCACACGTACATGACATGACAACACATTTTTATAATATTTTTCATATTAAATTACATTTTTTAATATTTTCAAC
>NC_061118.1:34615068-34798790 GCF_002878395.1 Capsicum annuum | reverse complement strand
ACACATTTTTATTCTTCCTCTCTCTAAAAAAATCTACACATATTTTTCACCTCTTTCTCCTCTCCCTCAAACACAAAATTTGTTCATCTTTTTTTTCCTCAAAAACACATACATATACTCAAAATAAACACACGACCGATGAAATTATCTTTCCGTCGGATATTTGAGGTCATCCCATGACAAAAGACGGATTTTATTTTGTCAAATTCATTATTTTATATCAAAAGCCAACATATGACCGATGAAAATATCTTTCTGTTGGATTTTTTAGGCCACCCCATTACAAAAGACGGACTTTATTTTCTCAAATTTATCTATGTTATGTCAAAATAAATATTCTTGGCTAATGAAAAAATTATCGTCGATTTTTGAGGCCTCCACAAATAAAAGACGGATATTACATATATAAATACTTAATAAAAAATTAAATATTTTGGGCAATGACGAAACTTTGATAACACCACGACACCACAAAAGGTTTTATGATTCGTATCTTGGCAAGACGATTTAGGACGGCCGATTAGTCGAGCAACTACTTCGTAGCCATGGCGAGTCTAAAACTTAATCCGAGCTCATTTTATAACAAGACACTATTTTTATATCTACATCTATATGTACATGTGTGTGCACATAATTTCACTTACTTTAATGATTATTTCTTCATTACTTTATCTAGCACTTATATATAATTCTCGAGCTTTATGTTTGTAGTTTATTGCTCATTTGTATAATTGTACATAAAGATAAAAGATAGTGAAAATTTTATTTTTTGGGTGCCGGACGGAGATATTCTTTATTTACATAATTTCATCGCTTTAAGTAAAACTTAGGCCTTTAAGATTTAGATAAAAGAATTAAGTTAATCAAATAATTCACCTATTATGTAGTCTTTTCTTCTCAAATAAATCTTTACTTTTCTCCGTAACTTTAATCAAATAAAAATATTACTTGCAAATGTTTTTCTTTTCATGGCACATCAAAATACATTTCTTTTCATATGTCACAAAATACTTTTTTTTTCACATGTAATTTATACATTTTTATACATATCTTTTACATATTTCTTTTCATACATCACAAAATACTTTCTTTTTCACATGTAATTTATACATTTTTATACATATCTTTTACATGTTTCTATAACAATAGATTTTATTTGTATATTTAATATACATAAACTTTTACATAGTTTTACATTTGTATTTTTTCAAAAGAATTATTTTATACTTAATACACATACACTTTTACATTATTTTAAATATTTATACCTCCTCCCTCATTGATAAGTTTAGTCTAGTCGGGTACCACATTTGTAGATCCTGAAGGGTGCCTTACTCCTTCCCTTCGAGATAATTTGAACCCTTACCTAGAGTCTCAATTGTTTTTTTGCAAACTAAAAACATCAATCATACGTGTTAATGAATACATAGGTTTCCTTATTTTCCTTAAAAATTAGTTGGCGACTCTGTACAAAATTTAATTCTTTTAGAGTCCATAACGTCATGTTTTGTTTAACCTTGGTAAAAAAAAAAAGGGCAGGACAGGAGCTAAATCCTACTCCCAACTGAATGACACTGAAATACTAGACTGTTTTGAGTTTAACTGACTGATATCTGACTGTTCTGATAATGCTCATAGTATGTTCTGAAGATCTTTTGTAATGTACTGAGACTAGATTAAACAAATAGCTATGGTTTTCGGGTATTCAATACCCCCAGTACACAAGTCAACAATAGTAAATAACACCAAAGCTTGGGGGACACAGCATGAAGGTTCTTATTAAATCAATCACTCTTTCAGGCATTTCATCAAACACTTGTAGTTCATGGTTTAAAACAATCATAGGAATATCATGAAACTTATGGAAATAGCATGAATTCAACATAATAGATCTAAATCATGGTTTAATTTGATAAATAATAATATTAAAACATGGAGACTCAAATAACAACAATAATCTCATTGTAACATGGTATAAAATCATAGTTCATGGGGATTCATGGGTGAAATCACAATTTAAAATCATAAATCTTGAAAAGATGATAACTTTAGTAACTAAAGTGGTACTTGGACTCCATAGGTGAAAGATACCCATGAATGAACATCTAACATACCTTAATGGATGAATTTCTTTAAGTTCTTGGTGAATTCTTGAGAGTTGGCCTTGAATTGAAGAGCCAGGGTTTCTTGCTTGGGAGAGAGAGCTTCTTGATTTGGGGGAAAATAATTAAAATAGTGAGTTTAAACACGTTTTTAGGGCTTAAAAGCACACCTGAGCAGATTAAAATTAGGGGAAAGGACTGTTTTAACCCTGGACGATATTTTTATTTTTCGTCGAATTTTTCCAATTTAGGTTTATTGTTGTTGTTGTTGGGCTCCTGGCGCGCCGTGGCGCTATCACGCCGTGTCACTAGAAACTGGGTTGACGGTGCAACGCAGGGCCATTGCGGAGCCCCACTGATTCTGATTTTCATACATGGCGTGACGCGCCATGATCGCCCTGCCCCACTAGAAATTGACAATTATGAAACTGACTGGTGGCGCGATGCGCCAAATATCGTGGAGCAACTCTGGAAACTGACAATTGCTATTTTGATACACTCCGCAATGCGCTAAAGGCTTAAATAACGGGGTTAAACGACTGAAACTTAAAATAGCCATAACTTCTTACTCGGTTATTGGATTTAGGCGAATCTTATGTCGTTGGAAAGCTTATTCAATTTCCCACATAATGAAAAGTAAAATTATGAAGAATTACACACGAAGTAAACATCACTCATTTTAAAAATCTATTCCTTAACATTTTAGGGACGAGTTTAAGTTAGGAAAAGTTCAGGGTACTACAGATTGAAATAACAATATTTCCTAATTTCAAGTGTGTCTCACCAAATAAAAAGAATGCCCATATATCACGCAATATATTAATAGAACAAGAAGGGCAAATTCAGAGAAATTTTCTCACTCACTCTCAACAAAGAAGTATGGCATGTTACCGAAAATACCATAAGCTTACCTATCATGTGGTTCTCCACTAATATAGGAGTCATTTGAGTTGAGGTCATGTAGGACTTTTTTCAAGGTTGTAATATAGGCTTAGGGGCAGGTGTGATACATATGGATAGTAGTGACTCAAGTTCCTTTTAAGCACTTCATTTTACTTTATTGCTTGAGCACAATTGACTTCTACTCCCTTATAACCCATCAACCTATCTCTTTTTTTAATTCTTCTTTTTGAATGAAATTGCTAATATCTTGTTGTATATGTATATATCTTTTTTTCAATTTTCCGACAAAGGTTTCTCAAAAGAATTCAATAATATTCATCATTTTTCTTTCACGTGTTTCTCTCTCTCTCTCTCTCTCTCTCTCTCTCTCTCTCTCTTTTTATTCTTGTTATGTGAAACTTAATTTTATGAATTTAGCTTAACTTTCGAAATGCCCAAAAGGAATTACGTTGAAAAAATAATTGGCTAAGGATTAAAGCTCAGTGAATAATAAGAATGTTTTATTTTAGGCTCAACGGGGCTAGCTAGGGATAAAATCATCAAGGTAGGTTTATTTAGGCTATTTATTTAAGAAGGATGACCTATTTTCATTTCTTACCTCAAAATCTACCTAAAATTTCGCCTCGACGCACATTCAAGGCAAGTTCTAGATTTTCAAATAAATATGAGAACTAGGTAATATATACTAATCACACAATACACTTGGAACTAGTGAATATATTACTTTCAATCATCAATAAGTAAGTATGAGTTTGGAAAGACATTCATACAACTCTTGAATAATGTTCAATTAAATCGATCTTCCTTAAGTCCCATGATTTTTAAATCAAACCAGGTTTAGCAACTTATTTAGTGAAAATAACTAAAAGTCTTAAAAAGATTTAATTCAAAATATTACAATCACGACGGAGAAGATTTGATAGACAATTTATTGTTGGACTTACCTGATATAAGAGGAAAAGAAGAAATATTAAAGGTTCACAGTGATAATAAGAAACCTTATAAAGATGTGTCTCTAAGTGTTGTTGCAACGAAAATACTTGTAGTGCAGATCTCGCAAACTTTATAAACGAAGTTGCCATTCTTGAGAGGAAAAGATATGATAACCCGAAAGAGATTTAGGATTCCATTAATAGAGTTTATTGTAATAGAAGGGACCACAATGACAGATGGAAAGAACAAGATTCTAGCTAGTTGTATATCATAAAGTTGGATATGGTGTCTGCGCAACATTGACCCCTGGCCATGATGTAGTATAGAAAGTCATGTTAATCCCAAGGATCTTTCGATCCTACTTAGTCCATTCCTAATGAATATCCAACCTTAATTTCTAAGGAGCCACTCTTTGCTCGAATATTGGGAGGCTCGGGAGGTAGGATAGTAAAGAAGTCTTCAAGTGGGCTCCCTTGGAGTGCATTGTATGGACTGATTTTGGAGCCTAGTTAGGCCTTTCTTTGCACTTCACGTGTGCACACAAGTCTCGGGTTCATTCACTCTCGTACTCACCCACCTCCGTGGTCGTACCCGTATCATCCTTTCCTTCTTGAAAAGGATTCGACCTCGAATCCATACCTTGCAAAATCAAGAGAAGACAAACAAGCACACATGCTCATGACATGAGGGGTTAGGGTTAGCAAAAATAACACATCACATGCCATGCCAAGGTGGGACAAACTTGGAGTATACCACGGGTCCTTCGTGTTAAATATGAAAACCTTAGTATAAATGGCACAAAGGAAGAGGTCATCATCAACAAAAAGAGACAAGGAAGAACCTTTCCTTCCTTTATTAGCACCCACAATCAAACATTGCTTGTCTTCTTGACCAAGCATCAAGTAGGAAGTGTAGAAATTCCCACATTCCCGGAGGGTGCCGGGATCAAATGGGAGAAGTAGCCAAGGGTCTAAGCCGAGGTTAGGCCTTCCTTCCCCTAGAATGTCACTCCCACAACCACGTATGACATTTGCCTTTAAGAGAAGACTAACATTCAAGAATAGAGAGACACGGCCTAGAAGTCCTACCTCAAAAAGACATATGCCATCATTTACAATATTTCCGTACACATGATCTTTATGAACAAAACTACTAGCAAGGCTTTTACCACACAAGATGTTCAAAGAGTCACGTGCACCATCAAGATCAACTCTATAAACACCATCACTAACTTGAGATTTTTTAAGCACGCCACACATATGCTCAAGTAGTGGAATACATTCATGAGTAAGTTGATCTTCATTCACATCCTCACTAGTTGTTGACAATTCACATACCAACGTAGACTCACCTTGGTTCGCACAAGGGTCAACTAGTATGTGAGTACTCTTGTCAATTGGTAATAGAACCTTGTTCAAGTTATAAGGGCTAGCACTAGATGGACATAAATCATTCTTACAAGAAGAATCAATTTCGTTATCTAAAGGATAAACTAGTGCTTGCATACTTACAACAAGAGTCTGGTCCTCACATAACCTAACATCACCAAGAGTATCACCATAGGGAGACTCAAATACCTCTACTCTAGGTAAATTCGGAACTACATCCAATTGGCCACTACTAGTCGCAACACAACATTCTAAGTTCATAAGAGTGTAAGGAATAATTTTTTACCTCGTAGCTCACATGAGCTACGGTCTTCCTCTTGACGTGTGTTCGGACAGCCCATTTGCTCCCTTTGACCTATTATACGATGCAACCTTTCATTTGCCATAACTAGGTCTCGGGACATAGTGTCAAGGTTGGCTAAAATGACATTGGTGGCATTGTTGTCCACGGGTTGAGAGGTGGAAGCTGCGGATTTCCTTGTAATTGTACCTAAAAAAAAAAAAAGAACACCTACAAAACAAAACACAAGTTAGTTCAAAACAACCTCACCACACTCTCGCACATTTGATCGTCTCACACTTGGTTTCACAAGTGTTGAAAGCCGGCTTGTACTTCGCGAGTGATTGAGGGTCGAGTCTACTCTTGCCCGGAATAGATTTTCGTTTGAGTTGACTCAACCAAAATTTGTTACGAACTTGAACCAACAAGATAGAACGATTTCACAAAGGAGAAAAGCACACAACAAATACATAACACGAATGAACAAACACAAAAACTAACTAACAATCTAGTAGATAAGTACTAGTTTGCCAATTAGTATTGGAACCAACGAAATTGAAACTAAGAAACAAAAAACTGAAACTAAGAAATCTAAAATTTGAGCTTAAATATGTTGCGTGAACAGTAAAACATGATGATGTGGCAGCCACGTATTGATCTCGATTGCACACAACTTCTGTTGTCCAATTTCAAGTTTTGGTCAATTTTTCAATTTGGACTTTGGTGGAACTTGTTCAATGGAGGGAAACACAAAGTAGTCTTTAAAGCTTCTTTTTCAATTAAAATCTCAAGACTCAAAGTCTTGGACTAGACTTGTACTTCTCCTTAAAACATGGATCCTTGTTTTATGGGAAAGTGGTTGAGATGTGATTGACTTGTTGGTGAGTGATGGTAAGTCTTTCAAGACTAACAAAGTTCTCACACTTTTTCCTTCACCTTTTTGGATCTAACTTTCACTTTATTTTAACAAGGTATGAATGTTTGGAAGAACATCAAGAACACTTCAACAATCACCAAGAAAATCAACAATAATCTCTCAAGAACAACAAGAAGGTCAACAACAAACTTCCAACAAACGGCTAAGTCCTTTTGTGTGGTGTTTTGGTATTAACAAGGGGTGAAGATTGTGATGAACAATAAGAATACAACAACTTTTCAAGAATAATAACAACACCAACAACGTCCAGCCCAAGCCCATAAGAAAGGTCACCACACGGCCAAGAACAACAACATCAATACACGGCCATTAACTTGTCATAACAACAATCTCAACAATTCAAGCTCAACTCAAGATATAAACTCAATGTATTAATGATGAAAAAAAACTAACACTTAGAGACAACAAAGACAAGTAAAAATCTCGGCCAAGACACAACAAAAATATAATTTTCGGCCAAGAACACAAAATGGACAGATTGCTCTCTTTTCTGGAATTTTCAGTTTTCAACTTTTTTTTTTTAGTTTTCAAGTCTCAAGCCCAAGATTGATCTTGTTAGAACAAAATCAACGATGACTTTGATACCAAATGATACGGGAAAAACAACAAAAACACGAAACAACTCCAAAACAGTCCACTAATCTTAAAGATTTGAGGACTAAGATGGAGACCATTCTCGGATTCACTACAACAACAACAAATCGAGATAACAACTGTGCATTTGACACCAAAATTAGCAGCAACACAATGATAACAAGATGAACACAATGAGAACAAATTTCGGATTCAAGGACACAAAACAGTCCACTATGAATCTACAAAGTGCAATAAGATAAAGATAGATAGATAAATAATATTAACAACCCAAGAATTGTTACACCCTTGGACCTTTAATACTACACACAACACTAACCTATCTCCTACGTAGGCACAAGAGGGATCTCGATCTCCCAAGGACCAACGTTTCCAAGCTTGAATCCAACACGAGTGATTCCACACTCAAGTTGATTTCCCTAGTTACAATTTCAGATTTGTGCCCCAAGGAGAGAGGACTTGTCTTTCAATGTTATACAACATTCATCATCATCAAAATCTAATGAATGAATCCCTAGAAGGTTGTATTTATAGTGTATTACAAGAATAGTGTGAAATATCCAAAATGACCCCTTAGTCAAAGTCTTCAAGTGGGCTCCCTTAGAGTGCATTGTGTGGACTGATTTTGGAGCCTAGTTAGGCCTTCCTTTGCACTTCACGTGTCCACTCCAAGTCTCGGGTTCATTCACTCTCGCACTCACTCACCTCCGTGGTCGTACCCGTATTAGTTCTGAACAACGAAGTTCAAGGAATAATAAATAAATCAGCTATATATATATTTACAACACATGCATACATAACATAAACACAACTATATATATAAGAAAGCAAAAACTACTATGAAAGGAAGAACCAAGGACTGTTCCAATAGCTCAAAGTTGAAGACTACACTATCCAAAGGTGGAGATGTTGGAAATGCTAAAAATATCAGTGATAAGCGCAAAAACTAGAAGCCTCAAACACAAGAAGAGACAAATTGGAATCAACTTGCTCTTGTTAATAATGGGAACATTGATTATGTTACTAGTCAATTGGATTTTGCTAAGGACATGGGAGAAGCAGCACAAAAGCTTGCAGAAACTAAAGTTTGTGCCTTGAAGAACTCTTTGCAATTTCCTCTTAATAATACTTCTGGGAGCACTAACAACGCTAAGAGAAAAAGTAAAGAGATTTATCAAGAGAAAAACAAGAGAGTGGATTTTGCAGATATTTATGCTCAAAGAAGAAATAAAGGCATCACTATCTGTGAGATGAACTCCAGATCAAAAGTGGCCAAACTTTTGGGAACAAGATGCAAAGATAATTCTAGTGGCAAAAAATTTTCACTCCCAAGGTTTGAACCAAGTGAGGCCTAACTATTTTCTTGTTAATAGTATGAAGGGAATGAGCGAATGGCCAAGCCTTCACAAGCCAAGAACATCAGTACCTGCGCCGCTTAATTTCTCTATGATAAAATTGATAATGGGGGATGAAAAATTGACTGATGAAGAATTACTGTATGGAAAAGAGTTGCTTAGTACTCAAGGCGTATCATCAGGAGGCCAAAGGGTGCAGGTGCCACAACTGTCCTGCAGCCAAGGAGGAATGTATCATTTTGACAACTCTTTGCAGAAGATTAACTCACCAAGTTATCAACATCAAGTGTTGCAGCAACCCCAGAAAATACCTTATAGGGATCTTCTGACCAGAGAAGATATATCATGGACTTGAGATGCTTGCTATGGACTCTCGATAGATATTCAAGTGAATATTGAAGCTGCTACATACCAGCTTTTCATACTTTAGACTATAGTCATGTGTGCATCATTCCTTTGTGTTTTTTTCATCAATAACAATTTCCACCATTTCTTTTTCCATCGCAACTTGAGTAAATACCAATTCATAAACATAGTCAACTGCAGGATTTTTGCAAATAGTAGTAAATAAATAACGACATATACCCATTGCAATCTACTAAGTGGGGTCTGAGAAGGGTAGAATGTATGAAAGCAGACCATCTCCCTATCTTTATAGGATAGAGAGGATGTTTCCAAAAATCTTTGGTTAAAAAGTAAAAGAAACATTTGAAGTGTGATTATAAGAAAACAAGACAACTACAAAAAAAAATAGGAAAACATATACTATAAAACATAAAAAAGATATCCCTAATATAACCAAAGAAAAATACATCATCCAAAATGAGCATCCTACAGTAGCTTCCTTATAACGACGAAAAACAACTACATTCTTTAATCGCTTTTGCTTGCTTAGATTGCGCTCGAAATCTTCCTTCTCAAATGTTAACAAATAAGATGAAAGTTCATGAGAATAATAAGTTAAAATCAGAGAAAAAAAACTAAAAACAGATTTACTTGCACTTTACCTGTGAACAAGTTTCCTTAATAGTGGTAAATAAAGTACTTTGATATTTAATAACAAAATATTTTACACTGATTTTTTCCCAGCAAAAGCTCATCAGAAAACTTTTTTATACTAAGATTTTCTTCAGATACTAGTTCAAAAGAGGTAACTAAGAGCTTTTGCTAATTCTTAACAAAAAGAGGCAACTTTCAACCATCTGTACACTATCAACAAAGCAAAATAGTAATGAAAGCTACCAACCAGATATACGTTAGTATATAATGAAACAACTTTTCTCCCAAACTTAAATATTTCATCCTCCGGGATAAACACAACCTCATATGAAGTTAGCCCCTCCGGAAGATCCCCTCCATCTTGAGTATTATCAACAAAATTCTCCCCTTGCTCTTTTGGGTGCATCATACTCGACTGACCTACATCAAACACTTGAATTGATGCTTCATTGTCGTCATTGGAGGAATCTTCTTCTTCTTCGTCCATTGTATTCTTTCCTTTTCCTTCATCTTCTCTTGGCCTTTTTGCTCATCGCATTTTTGAATTTGGTTTCCTAATTGTTATTCCTCCTAAGGTTGGTGTGGTCAAGGGAGATGAGATTGTAACGACATTATTCAAATCTAACCAATTGGATACCATGTCGTCATAGTGATCAAAGTCATCAAATTTAAATGAACCAAACCAAGAATTGTCAATGTCTGGCAGCGATTGTAGTTGCTCTTTCATAAGCTCCATTTGAGTCAATTCTTTCAGTGAGTACCATCTTGGTATTGGACAAGTTGATGGATCTACAAAATCAAATAATGGAAAGAATGTTGACTCATTGTAATTCCATTGCACAGCTATTCTTTGCATGAAGTTTGCAAGTCCCCAAATCATATCACTATTGTAGATCACCCCTTGCATAAGAATGTTTTCTATTCTATCTAACTTGTTCATCAACTTATCCTCCACTCCCTTAAGTTGTGTAGTCACTTCTTCCTTCTTTTTTGTAGAGCTAGATTCTATGTCATCATATTTTTTCTGTAAAAGCTCCATAACAATTTTTGAAGTGGGAGAAGTAGGAGGAGTAGGAGAAGTCGGAGAAGTAGTTTGTTGCCTTCTCCTATTTCTCAAGAGGGGTTCCTCTTCTCCTTCCTTTCTTCTTGGGCCATGAGTTTTTACAAGCCTTGCCTATAATTTTTTGTCCAATATTTTGTTGGATGGACTCATAGCTCTTGAATTAATAATCACTCCAACATCCATAATTAATCTAGTTATGGTTGATGGAAACCACAAAGTACCCACAGTATGATCAAACCTACACATCTTGATATGAAAATTGATAAACTTACCAACATTTACGGACATACCTAAACAGATAACATATAGCAGCGCCAACCTATTTGAGTATATTTCGTTGGTATGGGAGTTTGGAATCATCCTGCGACTAAGAAAATGAGAAGAGGTCTTGCTTTATACACAATATTTTTTCCCAACAAACTTATCTTGTTTTCGTCTCCGTCATAGCCCCAATTAGCTCCAAATGGACAGAGAATTTTTTTCTATTTTATTCAAATCGGGCTTGTCAATAAACACTGGTGTTGTACTATCATCAGCTGGTGTTTGGAGATTATATAAGCGATTGATAGCCCAAGGAGAATAATCAATTCTTCTACCTTTAACAGTAGAAAAATTTGAATTCCTACTCAGATTTTTATAAAATTTCCGTACCAAATTCAAAGAGAACTTGCCTGGTGGTTTCGCAAACTCTTCCCATTGATGATAATCAAGCACATTAGCAACATACTCTCATCTTCTTCCCCGTCTTGAAAGTCAAAGAAAATTCCTCTTTCAAGAATGGGGGTTCTTTCAAGGTTATCTTGAATCAAATCCTCTCCCTTTTAAGGTGTAATTGAGCGCTCAGATTGATTATTTTTTGGAGGCATTTTCTAGTTTAGAAAGTAGATTGCAGAAGGAAGAAATGGTGAAGAGGCATAGCAGGGAATGATTTTTTGAACTTTTTTCTGTTTAGTATTCACTTTGTTCTAATATATATAAAGTACTAAGCATATTTCATCAAGTTGCCACTTTAACTCTCTCAATGTTGCAGCAGTATAAAAAAAATAAAATTTAAACTAACAATTTCAAAGGCGACACTTGATTTTTTCTTGGGTTAAAATCATTTATACCCCCGAACTTTGTAATAAAAATCAAACACCTCTTCAATTTTGAACAATAATCATTCTCCCTCTTTTTTCTTATTTGATTTTTCAAAATACCTACTTTACCCTTCTATTTTTAGATAGGCCTAAAAATCTTATCTTTCCTCTGTCCTAATACAGCTCCAACTGTCGTATCACTTGCATCACACATTATCCCAAAGGGTTTGCTCCAATCAGGGGAAACAACTATTAGAGCATTAGACAATTGTTCCTTAGGAATCTTTAATGCTTTCCTACAATCATCTGAAAATTCAAACTTTACATCTTTCATTAATAAGTTAGTCAGAGGTTTTGAAATTTTTGAAAAATCTTTTATAAACCTTCTGTAAAAACCTGCATGTTCTAAGAAACTTCTAATGTCTTTAATAGTAATGGGAGGGGTAATCTTGCTATAAGATCAAATTTTGCTTTATCAACTTCTATTCCTTCAGCAGTAATTTATGACCTAAAACAATTCCCTGTGCTATCATAAAATGACATTTTTCCCAATTAAGAACCAAGTTTATCTCTTCACATCTTCTAAGCACCAAAGTCAAATGATAAAGACAATACTCAAATGTCTTACCAAAAAGTGTGAAATTACCCATGAATATTTCAAGAAACTTTTCATTCATGTCTGAGAAAATTGATGACATGCAATGCTGAAATATAGCAGGAGCGTTTCATAGTCCAAATGGCATTTTTCGATAAAAATACGTACCTTAAGGGCATGTAAATGTGGTTTTATCCTAAACTTCTGGAGCAATTGATATTTGATTGTATCCAGAATACCCATCAAGGAAACAGTAAAATCTATGACCTGCAATTCTTTCAAGCATTTGATCAATAAAAGGCAGAGGAAAGTGATTTTTCCTTGTAACCTTATTAAGTTGTCTATAATCAATACAGACTCTCCACCCGTGACTGTTCTGCTAGGTATAAGTTCATTATTGTCATTTTTAATCACTGTTATACCTCCATTCTTTGATACTACCTGCATAGGACTCACCCAAGTACTGTCAGATATTGGATAAATAATACCTGCTGCTAGAAGTTTTATCACTTCATTCTTGACAACTTCTTGCATTTTTGGGTTTAGTCTTCATTGAGGTTGGACTATTGATTTGTAATTATCCTCCATGAGGATCCTATGTGTGCAAATAGCTGGACATATTCCTTTGATATCAGCTATAGTCCACCCGATGGCTCTTTTGTATCCTTTCAACACTCCAATTAATTTATTTTCTTGTTCTGTAGTCAAAGAAGAGGAAATAATCACTGGACATAAGTCAAATTCAAGAAAGACATATTTCAGATTAGATCGAAGTGTTTTGAGTTTAATTTTTGGTTGAACTTGTTTTGGTGAGATTTCCTCATTTATTATATTTTTTTCTAGCGTTTTTGCTTCTTTTCTGATTGTGGGATCGTCATCACTTGTTGTATCTGACTTGGCCAAATATCTTTCCAATGAATCAGTAATCAATTGACCATCTTTGTATTCATCTGTAAGGTCATCTAGCAAGTCAATATGAAAACAAAAAGATGATGGCTCATCCTCGAGAAATTTTATTATTTTTTACATGTCAAAAATTACTCTTTCTTCATCAATTCGCAGTATTAATTGTCCTTATGGATATCAATAATCATTCTTCCTGTTGCGATAAATGGTCTACCTAGAATTAATGGTACCTCAGTGTTCTCTTCCATTTCAAGTACTATAAAATCTACAGAAAATGCAAATTTATCAACTCTTACGAGAACATCTTTAATTATTTCTTTTGAATTTTTAGTACTTTGGTCGGCCAATTGAAGAGATACTCAAGTATCTTTCATCTTACCAAGTTCTAGCTTTTTGAAAATTAAAAATGACATTAGATTTATTGAAGCACCTGAATCGCATAATGCTTTTTCAAAGTGAGCACCTCCTAAGGTACAAGGAATTGTAAAACTTCCTAGGTCACCAAGTTTCTGTGGCAGCTTATTTTGAAGTATAGCACTACATTTCTCTGTAACCTTAACCACTTAAACTTCTTTCAATTTTCTTTTGCTCAACAAAATCTCTTTAAGAAATTTAGCATATGAACGCATTTCTGACAAAGCATCTGTGAAAGGTATGTTAATGTAAAGTTGTTCTAAGATTTTCAGAAACTTTGAAAATTGTTTGTCAAGTTTTTTTCTTTTCATTTTTTGGGGAAAAGGAAGAGGTACAGAGTGAGGATTTGTGATCAATTCATTTTCCTGCACCTTTTTTTCTTTAATTCTTTGTTCTTTTGAATATTCAGATTTCTTATTTTTTTTCACCTTCGTTTACCTGTTTCACTTCTCGCGGACTTTCTTGTCGGCCTGCATATGGATCATTAAGATTTTTACCTGAGCGCAAAGAGATGGCTTTAAGATGTTTCTTTGGATTTTTCTCAGTGTTACTTGGTAGAACACCTCAAATTTGTCCTGATATGAGTGTTGCTAATTGACTTACTTGAATTTTCAAATCTTGATGGTTGAATGTTGACTTTCAACTTTTTCATCAGTTACCTAAATTAATTTGTACATCATTTCTTCAAGGCTCTGTTGGTGGGCTCTTTGAGGTTGTTGCTGGCATTGTAGATAATTGTGTTGCCCTTTCATCTAATTTTGAAAGTCAGATGATCCCCGTACTTGCTATTTTGGATTAAAATATCTTTGAGGATTTTTAGCACCATTAGGATTACTCCATTGAAATCCAGGATGTTTATGTGCTATGGAACTACCAAATGGATATTTGTTTTTGTAACCAATTACATTTACATTTACTTTATTTTGTATGGAAGCTTGACATTCATGATTAGGGTGATTACCTCCACTAATATTGCAATTTTCAAGTTGGGGAGATGACTGATTACTTACCTGAAAAGTCTCAAATTATTGTGTGAGAGTTATGATCTGTTGTGTCAATGAATTTAAAGCTTCAGTCTGATTGACTTCTGCTATTTTCTTGATAATTATTCTATTAGATGGCCATTGCATTGCATTTTCTGAAATTTCATTAAGTAGTTGTATGGCTTCTGCAGTGGTTTTGCTCATTATGGATCCACCTGACGCTGCATCAATTACGTTTCTAGCAGAGGGTTTAAGACCATGATAAAATATATATAAAATGTCAGAATCTGAAATTTTGTGGTGTGGACATTTTCTTAACATTGGTCTTAGTCTTTCCCATACCTGATAGACAGATTCAGTATCTGTGTCTAAGAAATTATTAATTTCTTGTTTCATTTTAATCATTTTTGCAAGAGAAAAGTATTTGTTAAGAAATTTTTAGGTCATCTGACCCCATGTAGTGATGAAACCTCTTGGTAAACTTCGCAACCATGTCTTGACTTCTCCTTTTAATGAAAAAGGAAAAAGTCGTAATCTGACAGCATCGGTTGTAACCCCATTGTATTTGCATGATTCAACTAACTCAAGAAAATCAATTAGGTGGGCGTGAGGGTCTTCACTTATATCACCTGTGAATTGACATGAATTTTGAATTGTCTAAATCAATTCTGTGCTAATTTCAAAGTTATTTGCTGCTACTGGTGGTCTCCTTAGACTTGATTCTTCTTCAAAGTGATCTAGTCTTCCATAATCTCTAAGTAACCTATCACGTCGTGGTGTCACCTCATCAAACTGTTCTTCCACTTAATGTGGTGGAGGTGGATTATTGTTATTGTTAAGCTTGTCGCTCTCCATTTCTTGTTGTAAAGACACCTGAGATTGTGTGGCATGTTCTTTCCATAACAAACGTAAGAACTTTTCAATTTCAGGATTGCATGATACTAATTCTCTTGAAGAAGAATGGGTCATACACTTTCTAAAATTTCAACTTAAAATTCAAAATAAAAAAACTCAAATTAGTAGTAAAACAATGAATCTGCAGTAGACTTTACCAATCTCCGACAACGACGCCAAAAATTTGACGAGTCAATGACATATATATATTTTTTAACTCGCTCTCTGTCAAATAATAGTATAGAAACATGTCAAACCCACAGAGATTGATTTTATCTATTCTACGGATGTTTCTTGTTTCAATTACTATTTGAGAAAATCAGAAATAGTTGAATGGTGAATTAACTAATTGTTAGTACATAAATAGATGGTAGAAAACAAATATATTAAAGGTGTTGGGATTTTGACTTTACTCAATATTTCTATATAAAGTAAACTCTTTATTCCTCAATTTCTTTTTCTCAAAAATGTATGAATATCTCTCACGATTATATTTATGTTTTATTACTAAATTTGAATAATTAAATGCACTTCTCTTGGTTATACAATTTTAATTATCAAAATATTAATATTAAGGACCTATAAATATATATATTTGAACTAAAACATGCTCTTTTTTGTAGTAAGTCCCTTTCGGTTACCTCACTTGTTCTAACTAATTAGTACACTATTCACCTCTTTCGATTACAAATAAGTGAAATTAATTATAACATAAATTAGATAGATGTCACTAAATAAACATTAACAATATATCAGTACTTCAATTAACGGTATTATTTCTTCCGTCTCTCTCGATTACAGAATTAATAACATGTTAATTTGAAATATAAAATAGATAGATTTAATAAATAAAGTAACATCTAACAGTAAAGCTGATAAAATTAAATAGAAAGTTTCAGCCCAAGTATGTGAAATTTTGGAATAATACTTACTATTATATAGAAATATCAAGATTCATCATTTTCCCAACACAAAGGAAAATTACTCCATACTAGAATAGGTACAACTAATGAAAATATTCTTCTCCATTAAATAAGAAATAGAAGAAATATTCAAGAAGAAGAATTCCGCTATTTAGTTAAAAGCAGGATCTAGAATAATTTTCAACATTAAATAACTAATAAGTAGTAAAAGAAAACTTTAAAGAGGATTTTTAAGTAGTTGCTTCAACTCTTTCTTTTCTCCGATGCCCTTTTCTTCTCTGTTGAGTTCTTATTTATAGGAAATATAATGCAGGTATCATGACTTTGTGGAGACATCAAATGTTATTGCCACTTTAGAGTTCATTTTTTCATTTGTTCATTGTTGCGACACTAATTTTTGTTGATGCTTCATTTCTCCATATTTTCATGTTTTCACAATATGTTTTGCTTTTTGTTCTCTTATTCTTTCAATATTCCTTTCTGCAAGATTGTTAGTAAATGTGGGATAATAGATATATATTAATCATAGATTTATTTAAAATCTTTATTTATTTACATATGAAAATATATGAATAATTTATTCTTATTAGTTGTTCTTTGAGAAGGTTGTTGTATCCTGAAGGGGATAAGTAAAAAAGATTATTATTGGACCGGTGAAACAATTTGCTGCAGTGGGTTTGAATCTCCTTAAAGAGAGTGAGATATCCGCGCCTCAGTCGAAGAAGAAAAAGATAGTCTTTTATATTCTTCACTTATAATTTTCAGTTATAATTTTTATTATAATTTCACCAACAAGTTGTTACGTCAATTAAGTAGTTCCATTAATTATTAGAATGAGGAAATCCAGGCAAACTATAAAATTAGCAGCTCTCTTTTTGTACTACTAAAAAAAATTATTTGGCAACTGAACTATCCATAATTTTAAATATAAAATTACTTGGCAACTGAATTATGTTTAATTTTAAATCTATTTGTTTTCACATAACAGTTGAATCTATTTTAATTTTAAATCCTTAATTGATCAGTTGCTTTTTATTTTGTTTGTGTTTTGAACTTCACTTCTTGATTAGACTATTGCATCAGGTGGCTCCATGAGATTTTAAAAAATATTATGTAATATTTTCTTCTTATTGCTAAATATAGAATAAAGTAAAATATCAATCGTACCCAATTAGAATGTTGATATTGTTTAAATTTACCTTCCAAAACACAGATACATAATTATTTTTTATGTGACTAATCGATATTGCATTGGTTTGGGGGTCATATTTTCTAATTTCCGTATCATATATTATATTAGTAATATTTTATACGAAATGTCATTGTTAATCCCCTCTGTCAAATGAAGCTTTTACGTCTAGTTTGGTAGAGTGTATAAGATAATACTGAATATGTTATATTAGTAATATTGGAATTAATAGTGCAGGAATTAATAATACTGGGATTAATAATACTCGGATTATTTTTTAGGCAGTGTTTGGTTTGATGCATTGAAAGCAATATGTATTGTTATATTTTAAAAAAAATATTATTTGTTTACAAAAATACCCTCGACATGTTATAACTTTGTGTATTTTTTTTGTAAAAGTTTATTTTTTAAAAAAAAATTAACAATATAACTAATTATTTACTTTAGAATTTTAAGAGTTAATCATTCACTTATAAAAATTATTTTTTTAATTATCTTTTCTTTGTTTGTTCATCATTTGCTTGTTGTTCCCACTTTGTGTTGTTTTTAAATTTGAGGAAGGTACGTATAACTTTTGGATGAGACAATAAAATTGTATTCTATAGAGTGTTAAAACTAAGTGGAAAAATTATTTTTATTTATGAATATCCTATTTACAAAATTAAACCTTGTATAGTAATGTATGCAATTTGTTTTCGAATTTTGACCAATAAATATTTTTTTGAGTTAATGGATTAGTTTTTTCTATAACTAAAATTATTTGGGGGATATTATTGTTTTGATAAATTGAAAAGAAGTAACTCATATTGTATAAATTGAAAAAGATTTTGAAAAAAATTAAAGAAATTTAAGGACATTTTTGTAAATAATAATAAAATTTGTAAACTAATTTATTTGAATAAATTTATTAGTACAAATATAAAAAATAAAATTAAGAAAATAAAAAAATGTTTAAAAGGATTTGAGGGATATTCTTGTCTTTACACATACTAATCTCATGGTATTAAAACTCATGTACTAATACCACCATATGTGATGTATTAGTAATACATCCTATAATACCATGTAGGGTGTATAATTAATACATGATATTAGTAATACATTGGTCCAAAATCCTACCAAACATATCATTAATTAATACCACACTTAATACATGGACTATTTCTCCTAATACGACCTACCAAACGACCCCTGGTTGGAAAATTGTTATCCCAGAATAACTAATAACGGGATTAGTTATCCTGGGATTGCCCGGGATAACTTATCCCACCATGTATAGGGGATAAGTTATTCCATCACTATGGAAAAAATGGTGGAATAAGTTATCCCAACATGAATTAATCCCTCCAAACAAACAAGGGATTTAAGTGATCTTTTATTTTATCCTGAAATAACTTATCCCTCGGATTACTTATACCTAACACCATTTGATTAAACTGATCAGGCTTCAAGTAAATTCATTTGATTGGCTGATTTTACAGTAGAGAAAAAAAAGGTATCAATGAGTTAGCTAAAGCTGAAACCAGTAAAATACTAAATGGCAGTGTATATTTTTGGAAATACTTCAGCCATTAATTTGTCACATTTAACAGATAAATTGAGGTAAGGATTAAGTCTAAATTAACCATGATCAAGTAATTAACCTCGTATATAAACAAACATGTCATGCATTTATTATTTTGGTACAAGCTGGGGTGGATACCCTTTGGGATATGTGCTCCCCTTGGAATGGTTTTAGCAAGAAACTACACAAAGATGGAGATCTTCCTTCGTCAATAATCTTTAGGCTACTGATTCACGATAGTTCTCAAAAGTACTTAGTCTTCTCGTGCCCTTCGTGTCAACCCAAGTCCGGTTCTTATACTTTCCCCGACAACCTTCATGTCTTCTACCTGTGTATTTTGCAACAGATTAGGGCACGTAATTTCAAAAACTTAAAAAGAGGAGATCAGAAACTAATTGAAACTTGTAGAGACAGTCAAAAAGTATCCCAATAAAAAGTTTAATGTAACTTTCAGGTCTCAAAAAATGAAGAAGCAGAGTCTAATTCTTTCATTAATCTAATGGTCACTTAGCACACACAACATGAAACATGTCTATGGTGTTCTCCACCTTATATTGGGCGTGTCTCAATCTTTTACTCATTCAACACCATTCGAATGTGTTTACACACCTCCCTGATGTCTAAATCAAAGCTTCTCACTTCAATAAATCCTCAAATTCATCTTCTTGGAGAAACTCACATTTGGCTTACAAAACAAGTCATAGCTAGATGGTGGTGTCCGGTGTCCACTTGTGCGCACTTATGATCCACTATGTAGACTGCTTAGCCTAGAAGCATTGATCGCGAGATTCTACCCCCACCACCGCAGGAGCAAATGAGATCATACCAAGTGTTGTAGCTAGAACACAAACCTAGGATGATCTCCAGGTTGTTACTCCTATGCATAAAATCACTAATTACACCTAAACTAGACCAATCCCTTTTGATCTTCTTTGTATATGACACTGTCCATTTATATTGACTTCTCTATCCCTCGTCCTTCCCTCAATCTATCTGACATCATGCCCTTAGTACTGAAACTACAAATGAAATTAATATCTGGGTTATTACATGAATACCTTGCCAGCAGTCGGAAAAATTACATCGACCAGCCTAGTACTGGATGAAACTAAAAGGTGCTAGTTTTACACCTGAACTATACCTAATCTTTATCTATATCTTCTTCCTGCAGGACTTGAAACTAAAAGGTGCTAGTTTTACACCTGAACTATACCTAATCTTTATCTATATCTTCTTCCTGCAGGACTCGTCTGTATATAAGCATTTTTCTCTCCCTCAGCTCCTACCCTTTAAGATCATGTAATAAGGTCTACTAAAGAGCTTCATGCAGACAAACACACTACAAGGTTCTAACACGTCATACTAATTTAAAAAAAAAAGAGTTTGATTTTGTAATTTTTCCGATCTAATGGAATCAGGAGAGGAAGAAAGGATCCTTTCCAATGATAAGGTGACCTGAAAAGAAATAGAAAAGAAGAACAAAAGAACATGTGATCCAAATTCCACAAAATTCGTGTGTATGCAACAGCACACTTATAAAATATGAGTAAAACCTTGTTTCTTTTCACACAGTTCCAATATCATATAACCCCACAAAATGAAATGAGATAACAGTAAAACACAATGTCGAACCATATGATCCAACATGTAACTTGTCAATAGCTGAGTACTTTTCACGAACAAGAACACGTTCAATTTGTAACACATGTAAAAGCATCAATCTGTTTCTACTTTTCAAGGCCACCATCACCAACATCAACAACAATGCCCAATTCCAAGCAATCGTTCTATCCAAAAATGTTACTCAACCATCGTTCTAACTGTTGCTTAGAATCATATGCAGGCAATAGACATCCCGCTATTCCTTATCGAAAAGTTAACTAAAAACTAGTTCTTCATATCACGAGGAAATATGTCTTGGACTTGAAGGTGTGAGCTGTTTCCATAAGCTTCCAATACTTTTTTGATCAAGCATAAGCTTTCAGTACTTTACCTAAAATGCCACAGCGTATCCTAAATACTTCTAGGATTTGTACCAGTGGGAGTGAGATATTGCAGTAACTGGCTATGTTGCTCAAACTCTTCAAAAAAGTCAATGGGTGTGTATGTCAGATTCTCCAAAAGTACTGCATTTTCGGAGAAACCCGACATGGGTGCGGCATCAAAAGTGAAGAGTCCGTGCAACTTAGGTTACTGGCCATACAACACCTGCAATTCTAATTTAGAGAATTAGACTGATTGACATCTAATGGCATACCAGCTACTGGATGACTTAACCTACTAAATGGGGACTTACTATGTCATAGGCCCCCCCCCCCCCCCCCCCCCCCCCCCCCCCCCCCCACACCTCCTATTCAAATACTTGTATAAGCAGAAAGATTTCTAGCACAGAAACCGAATCTCACAATGTCATCAAGCACAAAGAGAGGCTGCTATCAGAAATTATCCCCTGTAATGCAAATAAACTTCATTATAATACCATATGCACAATAACACCATTATAAACCTCAATTCTCTTTTCCAATCTTCCTTCTTCTTCCACAAAGAAATTCCAAAATAACACTCAGCATCAAGATCCCTACTTGAATCAAGTCAATCTAATACCATATGATCAATGCAAAGTCCCGTTTTAACGAAGCAGTTTTTCTAAATTCAGAAGCTTAAATCTGCTGTATTTCAGCCCCTTACGTGTACTCTCTTAATCTCAATTTCTGTCACTTTCTTCTCGATTCTAATTTTCTTGGACAAAGTAAGTGACTTCTCGCGATAATAACTATTAGTTCAGTGATCACCCGAGAAACTAACTCACCAATTGGAAGTATAAAGTCTGTTTGTTTCAGCCAGGTGAACTCCAAAAATATGCTAATTAGAAATGACAAATTCTTAAGCGTATTCAGAGGTAAAGAGAAAAGAGAATTTACGGAGTAAATGCCGCAGGCGCGAAGAGAAGCCATTGAAGCGGAAGCAGTTGCGCCGACGAAAAGCGAAGCGACGGCGAAGGCTTTAAGCGGCATCATTTTACATTCACCGGAATAACCTCTCCTATAAGAGTAAATTCCCCATAGTAACTGACCCGTACTCGCGGCGGCCCACCACCGGTAATTGGCGGCGCCGCCACTAGCGGCGTTTTCTTCGTTTTGTTTCATTTTAACTTCCGATCGCCGGCGTTGTAGTAAGGAGTTTAGTACTCTATTTCGGACTTGGACTCTATGGGCTTTTCGTTTGGGCTCGTTGTTGGTCCACTGTAGAAACAAGTTTGGGATCTTTACATAAATAGCCAATTGCATTTGGGCAAAATTCAGAAATAGCATACTATCCCCTTAAGAGTTTCATAACAACTGTTTCATAATTACATAATATAGCAAGTTGTATTTTGTATTTTTGCAAACTGTTGCTACAAAAATATAAATATATATGATTTTTACTGCTCTTATGATCGATATATATTTTGTATTTTTGCAAATTGTTGCTACAAAAATATAAATACATACAAATACATATGCTACAAAATGTAATTTAATAAAAGTGTTGCTATTTTTTGTAATTTAATACTTAAATATGTTACTTTATATATTTTTTCCAAAGAAGAATCCATTGTTGTATTGGACCCACTATGGATAATAACCAACATTACTTAATTTTGCTCTAAACCAACATGTTTGGAATAATATTATTCTTAAGTTAAAAAAAAAAAAAATATTGATAGAACACATAAAAGAGGTGTTAAATGAGATGGTTGGTTTGAATTTGGATGAATCCAAATAGGTTAAATCAATAAATAGGTTAGTCAAGATCAAACATTATTTTCGTTGAAATGGTTGGGTTGAATTTGGATGAATCCAAATAGGTTAAATCAATAAATAGGTTAGTCAAGATCAAACATTATTTTCGTTGAAATGAGTTGGGCTGAAATGGATTACAAACTGGTCATACTCCTCGGCTAATTCATAATAAATTTTGAAAAAATAACATAAATATACATCTTAACTTACGATATTTACACAAATTTCCACCTCTACAAAGTCATTTAAAAAATTCAACTAACTATGTCTATTCCTTAGATATATCAAGAAGTTAATTATGTATCTCGACAGACTCAAAATAAAAAATAAAAAAAATTAAAGCTAATTATGTATCTTTACAAGAAAAAAAATATATCATCATTAGATGTATTATGCATCTTGACAGACACAAAATCGAAAAAAATATATCGAAAGCTAATTATGTATTTTTACAAAGAAAAAAATATATCTACATTGAATGTATCGGGAGCTAATTATGTATCTCAACATATCAAAAATTGAAATTTTTGGTAATTATGCAAAATATCATAATTTTTCATAATCAAGCTCCAATCTAGTGGCATTTATGTTGTTTGCCTGTAGATTTTTAACTTTTTTGTTTTTGTTCTTTTATAGTTTCTAGGGGCTTTGAGCTGTAGGTGATAAAAAGTTTGAAAATGAGGTGTAGGTGACACAAGTTTCAATAACTGAGTGTAGGTGACAATTACTTTATTATTGATTAAGAAAGTTGGGTAAGTTTGAGAATAACTTACAAGTTTTAAAATTTGTACTTTGATCCAAATGTTTAGATAATATAGCTAGAAATGGAGGAAAAAAGTCGCGTTTCTCTCTCTTCTCATCCATTGTTGTTTTCTCTCTTAACGATTTTTGTTGTTCATTGTTGCTGCTGCTTTATTCATCATCTTCCCCTTCATTATCATCTTCTACTCGTTGACCATTGTTGTTGTTGTTGTTACTGCTACTGCTACTATTTGACCAATTTCTTAGATCAAATTTTATTTCGTACATCACTTTCCAGTTTGGCATTATTTCATAAGAGACTTTGGTAAGTCAAACTATGATTTTTAGTTAAATTTGTCATCTGGGTAACTGCTATTGTGCTGTTTTTTCAACAATAGATAGCATGCGAACATGAATGCAACATAAGAGTTATCTGTTTAAATAGATCAGTTATCGACAGATGAGACATCTATTTCAATGGAAGACTCATATGTTGGATTCATGTTTATGGTTCTATACTGTCGTAACATAAATCGAACAGATGAGTCATCTGTTGCAACATATGACTTACCTATTGCAACATGATAAATATCTGTTGCACAAAACCTGACTCGATTTCAACAGACGTGTCATCTGTCGCAACAAGATAGATGTCTGTTGCAACAGATTAGTAACCTGTTTCAATAAAACCTGAACTCGATTCCTCATTCCTTTTTAGTTGTCATGATTCAGTTTTGGAAGTCAGTTTGGCTAATTTTAAAGTTAAATTCGATTAGATTAACTTACTGATTTTATAAAAATAAAAATTGAATACTAAAAGATTATAGAATAAGTACGATAAGTTGTAATTTTTTTTCATTAATATAATAAAAAATATATCTTAAAAGACTGATCAAAATTCATATTAATTAACTCTAACAAAGGAAACTATAAAAAGTAACAAGGATTACAAAAAGATTCTTACATTATTTTTAGTAGGTGTAATAAATCAACAAATTTCTTTCCCTTTGAGCAGGTTCCTATTGGATGTTTTTTATTCATATTTTGAAATTTTATTTATTTATTTAAGTACATATTACGTAAATAAGTTGACCACTTAATATATAATCTTTTAATTATATTATCAACCTTAGTTAGCGTAAAAACTCAACGTTGTTTTAATTGAGACTGAACTGTATAATCAAAACAGATAATATATTTATTGTGGTTAACTTAAATATAATAGACTTAAAAATACGTGCAAGAGTATTTTTTTAAGTTTGAGTTAAAAGTGTTTAATATAAACATTTTATAACTAGTAGTCGTAGGACTACTCTTGTAGTTTATGGTTCTTCGACTTGTATTAATATCTAGTGTTGTGTGTTTTATTGTAGTACTATTCCGTAGTAGTAGTATTCAGCCACTATCTGTTCTTTTACCTCTGTCTATTATCTCTTGTACTCTCACTACAACTTTTTCTGATTAGTTTTTGTCCTAAGCTCGGGTCTATTGGAAACAATCTCTTCACCTCATTTCTGAGATAAAAAATTTGATCTGCATATATTCTATCCCTTTCAAACTTTGCTCTGTGGTAATACGCTAGGTATATTATTATTGTTATAATATAAACATTTTCTAATATATTCACATGTTCAATTAAAAGAAAATATAATTTTATACAATAACAACAACATATCTAATGTGTTCCCAAATAATGATAAAATATAATTTTATATTAAATAAAATTTATTTATAATTTTTTTTTAAAAAAGGGTATATATGCCAAGCCATTTTAGTAGATATCCCTATAAAATCTTAGACAAAAACATGTACTATATAGGTATGTATTGTGTGTTTTGGTGGACACACTCACATTTTCTCATTGGCCCTCACCATGTGGGGCCTACTTTCTAGTCTCAAAATTAGCGGGAAGACAACTTTTTTTTTTAGTTTTTCATCCAGCATTTGGTACCGTATTGAAACCCGATTAATTCGAATTCATATCGGGTAGGACCCTATTTGGGGGGTAATGCTTCCAACAAAATTTTATCTGTACCTAGGGTCGAAATTTTATCCATACCTAGGGTCGAACTCTCGACGAAGCAGCCTCATCTACTGTACCATAATCTATGTTGGTAGCAGAAAGACAATTGCAACTTGCTATGTTGGTCCCCTTGTGGGATCCACTTATCCCATTTTTCTAATTAAAGACTTAAGAGGGTTTATGAACTCATTTGTGTTGAGAAAAATGAGTTTATAGACCCTTCCAAATCTTTAATTTTTTTAAAAAATGAGTAAATGAATCCCACAATATTATTAAATTAAAAAAATAAAATCACGTAAACAACTGATATAGTTGTTCGATAATTGTATTAGTTGTCTCAACAACTTTGCAAAATTGTCGAACAACTTTGACTTTACAAAGTTGTCGAACAACTTCTCATAATTGTTAAATAACTTTGCTGACAACAAAAAAACTGGTGTTTTTGCTGGGAAATTTTTCACCTCCTAAACTTGAATTTTTAGCTCAATAAGGAGCCTTATATATAAGGGATTTTTAGGATGAAAACCCCTTTTTAGTCGATGTGGGAGCGGAGGAAAATTGAGGGCAATCTGGATATTTTGTGAGGGATTTTGTTAGAGAAATTCAAGGATAAGGTTCCAGCTGGAGAGAATGGTACCATTATTGTATGAATTCAGCAAATTCGAATTTTGAATAGATGAGTATAGGGACACATCGTGAGTTCTGGAACCTTCATGATGCAACCACGATTTTAACACGTTGGAAACTGAGGTGGACCGTGGACGTTGCGCACGATTCGAATTGAACTTGGAGTCGGGTTCATCGATTTGGCCACAATCGGATTTTCGAGGTTGCTTGGTCGTTGGTTCCGAGTTGAACTCGGGTCTGTCGACACACCTTTAGTGCCTACGTGTCACAACACACTGAAGTATCCATGTAGGCACATGTATGTACCACGTAGGCACTAAGGGTGTCAAAATTACACTTTTAATTAGTTCAAGGGTAATAGAACCCCCTTTAAGTTGAAGTGTGTTACAACCGTTTTGGGTATAGTTCACGGAGCTAATAGGGTATTTTCTCTTAAAGAAACTCGAAATTAAACTCAATCGTGGAGACAAAAATTAGGTGTCAATAGACACTAATGGCTTAAGAACAATATGTTTGAAGTCACCTACAAATCGAAAAACAAAAAGCTTTTTAGCTTGAAAAGAACCATGAACATACAATGTGTAAATCAAAATTACGGAATTCCTAATACAAATAACTAGTGAGCTATTTATAAAAAAAGTTTTAGGTTATTAGCTTATCCAGGATTCTCCTCTCTTTTCTTTATTTCTTTACAAATCAATCTTCTTCGCTTAGGGGTACTTTGTAGAGTGTATAAGAATAATGTAGAATGTTGTGTATTAGTAATTTTTGCATTAATAATGCTTGTATTGGTTATGCTTGTATTAGTTATGTTAATATTATTTTTTATACGTTTTTTGGTTTAATGTGTTAATATATCTTACATAATTTCTATAAGAGAAATGTTTGTTTACAAGAATACCCTTCTTTGACTTTGTGCACTTCTTTTGCAACAAAGTTCATTTGTCATCTCAAACATAATTAGTGCTGTTGAACTAGTATATAGAGGTTTAGGATTAATTGCAAGGCATCCATGTTTGCGCATGAAATGTTACGCCGACGAATTAATATAGTTGAAACAAAAATAAAATACAATATGTAAAATTAAGGAATAGTTTCAAAAAAAAATTAATCTTTTCAAAGACCCTCGAAGCAAAGCAAAAATATGTTGGGGTTATTTAAACCAACTATTCATTGTTGTAAATCAAAATGGTGGGAAAAGAAATTGTGAAATATTTTGAGAAAATTTACTTTTGCAAATTGAAATGGTGGGAAAAGGAATTGTAAAATATTTTAAGGGGGAAATTGAGGGGTATTAAGTTCATTTAATAAGCTAATGCATGTGTTAAAGTCTTTATATTACTAATCCATAGGAAATGATGTGTATTACTAATACACACTTCAATACACAATCGAGTGTATAACTAATGTTTGTATTAGTTATACATAAGCAAAAAGATGTACCAAACAAGATTACACATTAATTAATGCATGCATTATATTTTTTCATGAATACATTCTACGAAACAACCCGTAAGAATGAAACAACCTCCATTTTATATAGTATAATTTCTAATAAGGTCTCAGAAAGAAAGATGGTATTACGAAGTATATAAATCATCTCATTTAGTCAGAATACAACTCAAAGAACATCAATGTTATAGATTTTGTACATGTCTCTCTATAGAGAAAGAGTTCTTATGAATTATCCTCCTAAAGAAAGGAGTTGGACTCTATTCATGTAGTAAATACGCTTAGATTCTTTGGGAAGTCCATGAAACTCAAATAAGTCTATGCTTTTCTTGCAGTTGAGGCCCCAGTTAGCTAGAATATCAACAACTCTGTTATCCTAAAAAAAAATTAATGGTAAATATTTCAGTTCTCAGACATATGTTTTTGAATATCTTCAATGATTTTCATTCATAGTCTTCCACTAGGCCACTAACTTTGTAGTTTCATAACATAAGATGAAAATCTCGACTTCCTCCGTGATTTGAAAGGTTCACAAACATACCTTATCTCTATTTCTCTGATTGCTATCTCGACTTCATAAATTTTATAAGAATATATTTTGAGAGTATTTTTTTTCCCTAATAAAGTGACGTGACAATCAATTTCAATGTGCTTAATCTTTTAATGATGAGCTTTACGAATCAATTACTTGGACTCTTTGCCGATCTCATGACTTCATTAAGGGTTCAAACTCAATCATAGGATTAAACCAAAATCAGTGATGCATGTTTGCAAAAATTATACCGATCGCAGAAAATCAAAAAGGGTAGTAAAGATCTTAGCAAAAAATTAACAAAGGTCGTCAAATTAGGGTTCGGGTGATCTATATCCAAAACAAAACTAATGAAAAGACTTTTAAGGACTGAACGAACCTATCAGCAAAAGAATTGATTGAAAAACGGGTTGGAATAAGCCTGAAATTGCCAGAGCAATATTGAAGTCGTCAGACTATTATATTTGACCTAAGAAAATTACAGGGGTAGTGTCGCAATGATGACGCGATCCTTAGAAACTATGTAAATTAGATCTAAAGAGTCATCAAAATGACGCATGTAACTACGGAAATCAAATTTGAAGGGTTACCAAAAAGATGCACTGAATTGTGCAAATTAAATCTGAGAGTCACCGAAAAGACGCATGGTGCTAAGCAACTCAGATATAAGAAAGTAGTCGGGGAAGATGCACGGTGCTATGCAATTCAGAGTCCATAAAGATGCACAATTCTACAACAAATCGAAATGAGAAAGTAGTCACTGAAAAAATGCATGCTGCTGCACAAATTAGATATGAGAAAGTAGTCACTGAAAATATGTATGTTGCCACACAAATTAGATATGAGAAAGTAGTAACTGAAAAGATGTATGTTGCTACATAAATTAGATATGAGAAAGTAGCCACTAAAAAGATGCACGCTGCTACATTAATTAGATATGAGAAAGTAGTCACCGAAAACATATATGGTGCTACACAAATTAGATATAAAAAGTCACCCTAAAGAAGAATGGTGGCCCAACTTTTTTTTCTAACATAATCATTGACCATGCAGACGACATATATGAATTATAACCTCCCACCGGCAGCGAAAACTCTTTAATTCTTTACTAATATCTTATAAGCTATGATACCATGTGCTAAAGTAGTCTTTTTTTTTTTTCCAGATAGCATGAAGTAGCTATCACTAACTCAAAAACTTTAGCAAATCCGGGAGGTATTTACCTAGACGTCACAAAATTTTTGACACTACAATTTATGACATTTATTCCAAATGTAGATTAAATACTAGGATAAATAATATTTATGATATTTAAGTAAAATTTTGAATGTAATAACCATCTATTTAAATAATGACCCATATTGACGGCTCTAATCAATGTTCTTGTTACTAATATCATCATCAAAAATAATTGTTTAACGAAGATAACTTTGGATAGTTTGAAGCACCAGGTAGCCAGACTATATTCTATAAAAATCAACTATAGAAATGACCATCTACTAAACAATAAAACTATAGGTAACATCATTTTTAAAACTGCAACATAGCAGAAATCAAGCATATGGTCCCAACAGATTTTTCTCAAGGCACCTCATAAAGACTTGAACCAGCTCAGCGTGAAACCAAAACGCGACCGTCTTTTCATTGGCGTTTACACTATGTGATACATCGATGAACGGCTACTGATATTGCTAAATTCAAGTGTAAAGATTTTTAGATACGTTTTGCTTTGACTCGGGCCTGAATCAAGGTGATATTTTCTATTTTATTTCATTGGAACATATCTCAGAGATACTCCTTCAAGAGACTGCAAAAGAAACATCTCCAAATTCAAGATAAAATTTCTTTTGCCAAAGCAAGGTATCAAGACAAAATGAAGCACAAAGAAAATAATTTTTTTAATGAAGAATTGATGGAATCAACAAAGCCAGTAATAAGAAATCTCTCCACAAACTTTCCCAATCCTTTTGTCCCACTTTCTTCATCGGAATCACAACTTTCAGCTGTGTATACGCCATTCCTCAATTCGTCAAACACATCGACTACAGTCAAACTATTCCTATTCACAACCATGAATCCTTTAGCCACAATATATATACCTCAAAATCTTCTCCGTAGTCTTCACCATATTTTAAAATATTTTACAATTGAATATTTTTCATTTTCAAGTGAAAAATAAATATATTAAAATTTCATTTTTAAATAATGAGAGAAAAAGAATTAATTTGACTATGTGACAACTTAATTATCAATCATTTTACTCGGAGGCTAATTAACATGTATTCTTGGAGAACACATAAAGTAAATAAATTAATTTATTAATTAATCTTATCTTCCACCCATTAAAATTGGCTATAAATAGCCAACACTTTCAATAAAGAAAAGGGCAACTTAACATATATATTCTCCTAATCTCTTCCCTTCTCTACTAACTTTTCTCATCTTATTTCACTTTGCTTTTATCTTATAATTATTTTATTATTTCCTTTCTAAATTAAAACTTATTGGTTTATAATTAATTTTGTTGATTCATGTATTCTCTGATTAATTAGGGAAGACTTATATAATTATTCTTGACATCCTTTACTTAATCAGAAAAGTGCTTGTTTAATTTTAGGAACATTTCACATTGCAAAAATAATTTCTTAGGACAATGCCTAGCACGACTCAAGTATTTTATATGTTACTTAAAATATTATAATAACTATATTATTATCATCATTGTTGTTGTTATTTTCAATTGATAGTGATATTTACTATTTTTTCCCAACAACCTTCACTCATAAAGAATCCTCTTCAGTTTTAAGCTCCCATCAACATATCCATGCACAAAATGACCTCCCATTCTAGTACTAGGCTTCAAATCCCTTTCCAAATTAACCAAAGATTCAATCAAAGAAGTCTTCCTCAACATCTCGGGAATCAATCCAACAATGAACTCCAACCAGGGACGGATCTATTAAGGTCCGCGAGGGTGATACGCCATCCACAAATTTCAACAGAAACTCTTTCTATATATAGGTATATATACACTGATATATTCAAATATAAATTTGTCACCTACAATACCAAAGTGATATCTAGTGCAAGTAGTAAGGCGTGTTTTTAGTGGCCCAAAGGGCGCGGGTTCGACCTTTGTTGGCAACAAATATTTTTTTAAAGCAATATACAGTGTTATATTCAAATAATAAACTTGTCACCCTCTATACCAAAGTGATATCTAGTGCAACTGACAACACGCAGTTTTAGTAGCTCTAAGGTTGCGAGTTTGACCTTTGCTGGCGGCAGCAACAGATTTTTTTAAAGCAATGCCTGCTTCTTAGCAGGCGTAATTATGTTTTGCATAATATTATACTAATTACATTGACTTAATTATTATTTTTGATCCTTTTTTTTTAAATTTCTTTAGTTGTTAAAAAATATTTTATTTTCTCTCATTCAAATTTTTAAAAAAATACGATCGCTATTTTCTCAATTTCCAAATCACGATTTAACCTCTATTTCTTGACTTTTGAACACTGGTTCACTTGGCACCCGGAGAGTTTGAATCCTAACTTCCCCTTATCAAAATGATCCACCGTTAAACAAGTACCATTGACAGAAATGCTGTCACCAAGATTGATGTCCTCAAGAATGATTTTCGCCTGTATTTTCATTATGAAACTGTCGGGTTTATCGTAACCGAGTTGGTTAATTCGGCCCATTTCTTTAATTGTACAGATAAACATGGAGGTGATTGAAGTCGAGCAGATACAACGTTGTTGGTTGTTAGTACGGTGTTGACCTTTTTGCATCTACGGAATACGGTTAGTATTACTCCTTCTGTTCATGTCAATTTCTTCTATTTACACTTTGTTTGGATGGTGGTTTATCATGGTTTCATAATGCAGATTATTGTAAGTTATGTATTGTATAGTATGTATAATACAATATAATGTTTGATGGACTTCATTGTTCACTCCTGTTTAATGCTCCCTCCGTCCTATTTTATATGTCATCATTTTCTTTTTGGTCCGTTCCAAAAAGAATGTCATTTTTCGTTATTTGGTAACTATTTAAAGATACAATTTCACTTTTACTCTTATTGGTCCCACTTAATTAAAATAAAAGATAGTAGCATATATTTTGATAAAGGACAATTTGATAAATATTATCAAGCCTTCTCTTATTTCTTAAACTCCCTGTCCGGTCAAATGGCAACACACAAATGGAACGGAGGGAGTAATAATTTTATTATTTGATTTGATGGTATGATACTGCACCATAACTGATAGGTTTACTAAAATATTCTTAATTATTATAAATATTAAATTTATCAATAATTGTTAATAAAATATTTTTTTCTACTTTGTCATAAATCATGCCATGTAAATATATTGAGTTGTTATTCTAATAAAATCAATAAAAAGATAAATTAAAATAAGTATAATCGAATCCATTTTTTATAGCAATAAATTTTATTTCTTTTTGGTATTTTGAGCCATGACACCAACAATAAGTACAAAATTTGAATATATTTCTTTTACATGCTACGAGTGTGTCGGTATGAAATTCAAAAGGCCATTTTCTAGGAAAATAAATTATTTCTTACTTATTTTTTTATATTTATTACACAAGTAAAAAAATATTTTCTAAAAGCATTTATATATAATGAGAACGAATAAGATAAATGAGGGTGGGGTGAGAAAAAAAATTGTTTATTTAAAAGAACATTTGGGGATGGGGTAGTGGAGTGGGGGTCAGGTAGGAGTGGAATAAAAAATAAGATTTTAATTTCTTTTTCAATTTTTTTTTTAAAATATTGGGGGGTGAGAGTGAAGTAAGAAAAAATTTGAAATTTTTTTAAAAATAAGAAGAAATTGATAAGGTGAGGGGTATATTTTAAGAAACAATAAAAACAATTATATTTTCTTAGTTAGCATAGCATACCATACCACATCAGACCACCATCCAAAAATGTGTTATTATACATACACACACAAAATAAGTTCTTTGAAAGAATTTAGGGGTAAGGGTGGAGTTAAATAATATAGGTTAAAGAATAAAATGGAATTATATAATGTTAAATAAAGACATAAATAAAAAAGAAGAAGCAAATTATGGATATCACCAAACAAGTGATTATATAAAGTGATGATTTTTATGATTAGCAAATCGTGAAATTAAAATCATATCATACCATATATTTTAAGAAACAATAAAAACAATTGTATTTTCTTAGTTAGCATAGCATACCATACCACATCACACCACCATCCAAAAATCTGTTATTATACACACACACACTAGTGTTTTGGTTCGTGCTAAGCCCGAGTCCAAACAACATTAATATTTATATTTATATGTTTTTTATTTTTTGTTATTTTTATTTTTCTTATATATATATATATACACACACACACACACACTAGTGTTTTGGTCCGTGCTAAGCCCGGGTCCAAACAACATTAATATTTATATTTATATTTATATATTTTTTATTTTTTTGCTATTTTTATTTTTCTTATCTATTTCGTATCATCATATTAGTTAATGCTATAATTCGATTATATATATATTTTTTTAAATGTTAAATTATATATTTGCTTCAAGTTTTTGTCCTATTTTCTTAATTCGTTTTAAGAAAAATGTCTTTTTTGGGGATTAATTTCAGCTTTTCAGGTGACATGTTTAAGACGAGAAGATCAACAAATATCTTGGTCCTTTCTACATAGTTTTAGTTTAAGATCACAAAATTTAAAAATATTTGTTACTTTTTCTTTAACTTTGTGCTAAGTTAAAAGCAAGCAAATAAATTAAAACAGAGGGAGTAAAAATTTTTATTAGTTAAAAATAACATTTTTCTTATGGTATATTTTAGTCTTTCTTTAATTTTTTTTTAAATCATACACTAAATTTTTTCTCCTTTTTATTTTACTGATTTTTTAAATGAAAGTTTTAACAATCTAAATTGACTTTTGCCTTGTGTTTAGTAAATTTTATTATTTATTTCTCAATTAAAATTTATATTGGCTAATTTACTTTTTAAAAAATAATATAATATTTAAATAATATAAAAATATTTGATTCTACAAACTATTGTATGATTTATGAATAAAAATAATATTTAAATTAAAAAATTAAAAGTCAGATTCAATAAAATACTTTTTGTGGATGTTTCCTCAATGGATGAAACCTTACAAGACTATTAAAGTTTCACAATTTTTTTGTGAGGATTAAAAAAATAGAGTGTTCTCTTTTATTAAATTATTATTATCTCACATAAAAGAAACAATAAAATTTTGAATCAATTTAAAATTTAGTTGGATAAATATATATTTTATAGTGTCACTATAACTTCTTTATGACTCATCATTTTTTGTATAGCATTTTAAAAATCCATGTAATTGTTCAAATTTACTAAAATTGATGAGAACTTGAAAGGTAATTAAACTTAATTAAGGATAAAATAGACAAAATACATCCATGTAAGAATTACCAAAATAAAATATTTTACCTTATATATAGTAGTAATAATTTGATTCTCTAATTTGTAATTTTTTTTTCATATTTTTTATTTAAAAAAAATAGTTAAACAATTAAAATTCAAGAAAAAACTCAAAGATTATTTCTTGTATCATGACACATCACATATAAAGTCTCATTTGTCAAGCAAAGAAATAAAGTAATTTTATCTTTATCAACTACATGTCATAATTTTAGTAAATTAATAAATTAATTAAAATTACTAAAGTAGCCTTGTGAGGACTACCAAAATTTATTATTCTCTTATATATAAGTAACTAGTTTCATGAGACCCATGCTAAGCCCGGGCCTAAACTCAAAGTATAAAAAATAATTATTTTAATTTAAAACTATAATTTATATTATATAGATTTTTTACTTTATAATCAGTATAATCTAATGATATGTTAAATAAGTCATGTTGATAAGTTTTTATAATTATTAAAGTTGTTAATCACATAACCGCATAATTTTAAATAAAATATTATTTATGTGGAAGAAAGTATTACCAGAGAATTAGAATATATCAAAAGGTTACAAGTAACTTGATATTTATATAATATTTAGTAATTACGCTTGATGAAGATCATAAATAGAAAAAATACTGATACTTTTATAAATTTGCAAGTATGTAATTTCTCAGTTATAACTAAAAATAATTTTATTTTAATTTTTGGTGAATTTTAACTTCGCTCATAATTTTAGTAGCAATAGTTTTTGCAAAATATATTTTTTCATCAATAGAATCATGTAAAATAAAATCAATGATTTCAAGTTTATAATATAATAATTATAACCTTAATTTAGAGCCTTTATATAAATTAACTAAAAAATGATCTATAAGGATAATAAATGATAATTAAACTACATTAATAGATTACCCAATTCGGTCCATTAACTTATCATGTTTATTTTTTCGCGCCCCTTACAAGAGTACTCCATTCATCTTATTTTAATTATGTATTTTGAGAACTAAATAATATAAAAAAGAACGATATATATGGCTGTAGTTGAAAATCATTGCATATTTTTCTTTTGAATTAAAGTTAGCTTGAATAATTTTTGAGTTAGAGTGATTGTTGATTTAAAATGAAGGGAAGTTTAACTAATTATCTAACAAGTGATGAAGGGAGGTTTAACAAGTGAATTTTTGAGTTAAAGTGATTGTTGATTTAAAATAATCATCTAACAAGTGGCAAGAAAAAAATCAATTATAAGAATTCAAGTGGAATAGTTTTAACAAAAAGAATAAGGATGAAAATGAAAATCTCTCTCTCTCTCTCTATATATATATGTATATATATATATATAAATAAATAAAGGAGAAATATGTCTGCTGATGTTGCATGCTTTAATGACCAGAAAATAGATTTATCTTTTTTCTGATTTTTTGTAATTTTTTTTTCATTTTTAATTGTTTTTATTTTAAAAAATAACCATTTATCATCTCAATAAACTCATTATATTGTCATTTATGAATTACTCTTCCTCAATTATTTCAACAGAAAAGGAAAAGTCACATCTAATATTCTCTTAATCATTCTCTTCCTTATTTATTTCGTATTCTCTTAATTATACCATTATTCTCTTCCTTTTCCGTTTCTAAATTTAATTTTTTGTACCATTTTAAATGTTCATTTTCAATATTAATTATAAAGTAATGAATCTTAAGGGACACCCAAATATACTTATAATTGAGGTTAATTGTCAGCATGGAATAGTACTGAAAGTGTAAAGCAATAATAAGAGCACAGAGTGTAATTCCATGACCTCTCTTAACAGATGTGCACTTTTTTCTTTTTTTTTTTTCTCATGTGTTTCATGGTACATATGTACAGTTGAAAATAGATATTCTTTTTCAGAACATTTTTTATGTTTATTTTCAATTTGAGATTTTTTTTTGTTAATTAGATGGCATCAGCTATCCCCATTTAGTTATCATCGGAATATATTTTTTGGGATATGCAACTAACATTGAATGAGTGACATCTTTTATTTCTTTCATAATTTTTTTATGCATATTTTACCTTTTTATGTGCATGCTTTTTATATATTTAATTTTTTTCGATATTGATATTATAGGCGGACAATAGAGAAAGAAGTAATGAGGAGAGCTTTTAAGGTATTAGGTACTTCAAAAATATATCATCTAAGTAAGCAACGGATTCCTATGGCATGTAGATGAAGATATCCCTACATTTTTATCACGAATTCATGATATAGAAATAGCTAATGTTACAATATATTCTTTATTTTTCATTTTGCCTTTATGTTCTTATTTTTCAACTTCTTTAGAAAGAATTAAGTAAAGAAATAGAAGTAAAGGAAATATAGAAGGAAGGAATTTTTTTTTGAGAAAGTTGTTTTTATTGATTTATGTCTGTTTGGATAGACTTAAGCTTACGACCTAGAAGAGTAAGTCATGCTTTAGGATTCTGTACATTTTTTCTATTAATATGTATTGTTGTTTAAACTTGCAAAGAAAGATAATTGCGTGCTTAATTTTGTTTAATTCTAAATTTAGTTTGTTCGGATTTTTTTCTTTTATTATTCTAATTAAAGTGGAGAATAATGAGGATAGTTTATAATATTTCTTATGCTTCTTCCTCTTTTATTCTTCTTTCGTTTCAATCAGAACTTTTGAGAGACGATTTGGTTTCTCTTTAATCAGAATTTCATTATATGACTTTTAAATATCTTAGTTGCTAATTATTATTATTTATAGTATTTTTATGTAATTTCAAATATATTTGTTTACATTCTACTCTCTACGAGGTAATGGTAGGATTTTTAGTAAACAATATTTCTACCTTCACGAGATAGTGGTAAGATCATATCCTACCCTTTCATACCTCATTATGAGATTTCACTATGCATGATGTTATAAATTTTATTTTTTGAAAACAAAAAGCTTCTATATATGAATTACAGTTAATGATTATAAAAATATCTTTTCCTGAGAAGATGTTCTAGGTGATTGACTTGTACCAGGTTGATCTCTTGTAGGACATGTTCTTTTATTATGTCCCTGTATACCATATTTGCTACAAGTAATTACAGTACCACATTTGCTAAGTTTTTCAGTTTTTCTACTTTCATCAGTCTCTTTTTTTCTAATTTTATGTGGTCTTCTAGACAGCTTCATGATCTTTGGTGGCTTTACAGTAGGATTATTTGACGTTGGCCATATTTTTATGTTATTCATTGACTGAATAAAATAAGCATATGTGTTGAGGTAGGTATTCTTGTGATAGCAGGTGTCTACACAATTAGTGGGCTCATATTCCTGGTGATAAAGGGCAGTAACACCATGAGAACAAAGAATGCCCTTAAGCTGCCAAGCTCTGCAGCTATAGCTCCTACTAACAATGTTAACAGTATGAGTACAACCCTTGTCAACAATCTCAAAACCCCTTTTCTCATTCCAAGACAAATTGCACTACATTGACTTGTCAATATTTTCTTGTAAAATCTTCAAAGCCATGGGAGAAATATCAGTGATCCAAGTATTTGAAAATTATCTCAACTCACCAATTTTTTTCACCCTAATCTCCTCAAGCATTGTGATGATTGTTTTGAACCTTGCAGGATGTACCCATGCATTAAACCTCTCTGTCATATTATTGTCCAAACAATCCCTCCCTAACATCTTCGTTGCTTCTATATTCTCCATTAATTCTACTTCAAATGTGGATTTTGCAATCTTTCAAAATACTCTTCTTCTTTTTATACCTTTCCTAAGTGTAGACCAATTAGCAAGAGCATGTCTTGCAAATTTTTTGTGTTCAACCAGTGGCAACAACTCTTTTATAGCTATTTTCAGTCCCTAACAAAATAAAATAAGTATATTAATCTACCAGCAATTGTTAAAAAAAAAGCAAATAGTTATTAAAAATAGAGTCATACCTTTTGCATATCAAATATGATGCTCAATCGATGACCTTCTCCAAGCTCAAGGTCATTCTTCAGCAGTTCAACAAACCACCTCCATGTAAATTGATTCTCAACCTCAGCAACTGTTCAGGCAATAGGCAACATTTGGTTGTTTTCATCTCTGCAAACAACCACCAGCATTTGACCTTTGCACACACCTTTAAGGAAACAACCATCCAAACCAACTAACCTTCTAGCACCTCCAAAGAATGCTTTATTTAAAGCATGAAAGGACACATAAAAATCCTGAAAGATTAACTGTTCAGTCTCATCAGTATCTCCAACTTTGACAACACAAGTGCTACCTGAATTAGTCCTCAAAATCTCATCCCTGTAATAAAAAATTCTACCATACTTCATAATGTGATCATCCATAATCTCTTGTAGCACTCTAGACCTAGCTCTTCTCACAGTTGTTGCACCAACATGGATAACCAACTCCTTTATAATAATTTTCTGTAACTGGACAACTCTAATGTTTGGTTATTGACTAATTCTGTGTTTATGCTTACTTGTCAGAATTTTGAGTTGCAAAGATAGTTAAAAGTTGATCTCAAACAAATATGAATAGGATTGTATATTTTAACCAATTGACAATCAGGCCTGGATCTCAAACAAAACACTCCAACATCTCAATAGGTCCAATAATCTCAGCTGGATCAGTCCAACTCACCACTTCTAACCCATAGCCCCTTATAAAGTTGACTTGGTTCACAATAATACTCCTATCCTGAAAAAGAACCTTGTCCTCAAGGTTCGAGTAGAAAAACATAAGTTTGGGACATGAGAAATAAGTCGTTACTAGAGCAAATGTTGTGAAAAAAATATTATTCTGACTCATTCTTGTCTCTGTGCCACTATTTGAGTCCATATAAAAGGCAACACCTGCAACCTTTGATGATTCCTTTGAAAAATCCACCTTAGTCGCATGACCCCAGGACTTTCTAAGACAAACTGGGTATTCTTTGAAAAAAAAAATTATAACACTAGCGGCTTTAATTGCAATTAAGTTCAATGATTCTATTAAACTCTTCACGGCTCCAAAGACAAGAGCTTCTTGCTTTATGTCTTTATCCATTCTTATTGCAGGATTGAGTACACTTAATATAACTTTTGTTTCAACAACCACAAACTACTTCAGTAGATATCTTAAAACACTCTCAATAATCTTGTAGCCACATGCTTCAGCAACTATTTGAATAGATTTGGGTACATTTTTTGGCAGAAGCTGCACCGTAGTTTGTGTTCCAACAAAATCAGCTCCTCTTGTCGCCAAAATGGTATCATGATGCCTGATAAAATAAGCTATATTTGTGTTCGTGCCAATGTAGGCAAACAGAACCGCAAGCGTAGAGAAATTTCACAATTCCTGCTCAATCAAGTCTGCCATGAACTTGATGCAACCTCAAAGCAATGCAATACAAATAGTTTTTGCAACTTTCTTTCCTTGTACCTCCATTTTAAATGCACTAGTCTGTTCAGTTATTTTCTGTCGAAAAGAGAAATCATCTCTTATTGCAGCATACCATACCTTAATCTTTGGAGCTTGGAGAACAAAAATGAGTTGAGCAAATATTTGTTGAAGGAATTGAAATAATTTGGGAAGACGTATAATATGCAGAGGTGCAATTGGTTGTAGCTCTCTCGACGCAGCTCCTTGAAAACTGTCATCAAACACACGATTCACATCAGAGTATGTATCATCCACTTTTGATTTCCTCACTACCAACTCATATCTTTGTTGTCTGGGATCCCACACTTGAGTCACAAATTTAGCATACGCAATGAAGCCAAACGTACTAGTAGAGCCCAACAATATTAGTGGCTTCGTGTTCACTATATAATTGACGAGAGCCTTGAACTTGGAACTTATACCTGGATCCCATACAGAGAGATTCATTGCATCTCCGTGAACATCAAAACCAAAGGAATTCGCACCAGGAGTAAATGTAAAGTGACAAAATATTGTGAGCATTATATTCCTCAGTAAATTTTCCATCAAACATCATTTCATCCAAAGGCATATTACTTGGTGGAATTCTATCCTCAATCTTCCAAAAAAATTCACCAAGATATAGATCCTCAATAGTCTGAGGCTCCAAGAAAACTCAGCAAGATACATGTCGTCAAGGGTCTCAAATTCAATTTTCTGTTTACTAGAACTATGATCCATAGAAGTAGTAGAAACATACCTCTTTGACATACTTCTTAGGGAACAGTCATTGAACAGTTGGATTTTGCTGCATTCAAGGCATAATGTTTCTTCATCAAGCATTTTGATTCGAGAATCGAGTTGCACCTCCGCAACTACCTTGTGGCAGCAACTATGAACAAATTCGTCAAGCACCCTAGTTGATTGAATATCGTCCAAATCACCTAGGAAGATAGAGGCAGGAGAGTTTTCCCACACTTCTTCAGTGAAAACTCCGGTAGACATTTCATCGAACATATTGTCCACATGGCCTGAATGTTCATTGATGAAAGTGTCAAGTATCCCCCGATGACCCTCAACATTATCCACAGGGCTTGAGTTTGCTTCTGCCAAAGGAGAAGCAATCTCTCCGCTACAGACTGTAGTAGCACTAATCCGTGCATCTGCTACTATAATCTGATGAGACAGACATGAATATTTCTCCTCGATCTTCTGTAGCAAAGTTAGAAAACTGGTAATTTGAGCATCTAAATAGGTCTGTTTTTGAAAATGCAACGCTAACTTCTCCTTGAAATGCTTCCAATAAAAAAATTGGTTGTTGTGAAACATCTAACAGAACCACTCGAGGGCCTCACCATCTAGATAGTAGGAAGGAAGAGGTAGCCAGTGTTCCTCCGAGAAGCCCAGGAAAGTGAAGTACCGCTCTGCCCTAGAAATCCAATCCTCTGGATTATCGGTGCCATTGAAGCGATCTAATTCCATTATTGCCATTAGAGTATGACAATGAAGGCACCAATGTAACAACCTCAATTTCACACCACAACTCTAATATATATATTATACTTCCAAATTCAAATACAAATAAGAATTCGAGCGACAAAGTAACAATGGACAAATACTGATGGAAATTCTCTGAGTAATAGAGGAAGAAGGTAACTAGAAGGAGATGAGATAATAGATCATTGAAGGGGAGATGGGAGAATATAAACTAAGCCGAAGCTTCAACATAATTTGCATGAACGTTCTATCTAATCCTAGATCCTATTTAACCAATTGACAATCGGGCCTGGATCCCAAATAAAATACTCCAACATCTCAATAGGTCCAATAATCTCAAGTGGATCAGCCTAACTCACCACTTTCTAACCCATAGCCCCTTATAAAGTTGACTTGGTTCACAACAAAAAATCACACATAGATGATGTGAATTTGGATGAGTTTCCATTTTTAGTGAATGAAATGAAAGGGTATTTTTCAAATCATGAAGAAAGGTTAAAGTGATTGGGGGAGAAGAAATTGAAAGAAATGAATGAGAAATGGATGGAGTTGAAATTGGAAGAGTCTGAACTTATGGTAAATAAAAGTCAATTGTTTCATGAAAATTTGAAATTTGTTATTGAAGGTTCAATGGGTGTGAGAAAGAAGAAGCTATGGGGTGGTGGGGCGTGGGGAAGAAGAAGAAATGGGGGTGCTGGGGTGTGAGGAAGGAGGAGAAAAAATAATGGTTAAAAATATTAAAGTGGACCCCACTAATTTTTTTTTATACTTTTTTTTAACTGAAACACGCTTTTATTTTATTTTTTGCCATGTCAGCCATAAGGGGGCAAAATAATACACTTTAAAGTTGTTAAGGAGGGTAAATAATTGTCATACAAGTTTAGGGTCTAAAGTAAGTTTTGGCTACAAGTTTAGGGGTGTTTCGATGTATTATCTCTTAAAAAACAATACTTTCTTCATTTAAAAAAATGATTCATTTTAACTTGACACGAAATTTAAGAAAATAAACCGATTGATAATTCTTTAATTATTATATTTGATATTCAAAATTTATTTGTCTGATTATCCATAATCAAAATTGTATAAAATTATGGAAGTGATCTCTTTCAAAAAAATTTCCTTTTTCCAACCGAAAACCTCTAAAAACGAAGTCAATTAGTCAAGTGTCTTATAAATCATTGTCCAATCAGTGCTTGAGCTTTTTTCGGGTATATTTTGGGTTAAGCAAAGATATTTTCTATTCTTATAATGAGTTGACGATTAAAATATGTCGCCACATTAAAAAAGTGACACAACTATATCATGAATATAAAAAGTAATCAAAATATTTTCTATCTTTAAGATTTTATTTGTAATGTTATTTTACTTTTTCAAAAATAAAATTTCTATCATAAAAAGGGATAAAGTTACGTTACGTATAGACCATTCTTAATTTTCGAATATTATCCGTGGAATTATGCTAAATATAGTATTCTTGTTATTGCTTTTCTCTTCTCCTTGCTTGATGTAGTTTTCTGATGTTTTGGAACACCGCACGAATGACATGAGTTTAAGTGATTCCACAAAATTAATTAACATGTGCTTCATTCATCATCTCAAAAAGGAAAAATTGTATTTTGATCTTTAAGATTTCATTTATCATGTTAATTCTGCTTTTCAAAAATCGAAAATCTATTATGAAAGAGATAAAGTTACGTTACGTATAGACATTTTAAATTTTCAAATTTTATCTGTGGAATTATGCTAAATATGGTATTCTTGCTATTTATTTTCTCCTCCTTGTTTGATGTAGTTTTCTGATGTCATGGTACACCGCATGAATGACATGAGTTAAGTGACTCTACTAAATTAACACGTACTTCATTCATCATCTCAAAGAAGAAAAAATAATTGTATTTTGATATTTCAGCAAAGAATTTCGTATATTTTGAATTAAACAAAGATATTTTTATCTTTATAATGAGTTGATGATCAAAATATACCACCACATTAAAAAAAAATAACACAACTATGTCATGAATATAAAAAGTGATCAAAATATTTTCTATTTTTAAGATTTCATTTATGATGTTATTTCACTTTTTCGAAAATAGGATTTCTATCATGAAAGAGATAAGGTTGCGCTACGTATAAATCATTTTTAATTTTTGAATCTTATCCGTGGAATTATTCTAAATATGATATTTTTGTTATTGCTTTTCTCTTCTTCTTGCTTGATGTGGTTTTTTGATTTCATGGCACACCCCGCACAAATGACATAAGCTAAGTGACTCCACAAAATTAACACATACTTCATTCATCTCAAAGAAGAAAAATAATTGTATTTTGATATTTCAGCAATGGATTTTGTCTATTTTGGGTTAAGTAAAGATATTTCTATCCATATAACAAGTTGATGATCAAAATATGCCACCACATTAAATAAATAACACAACTATATCATGAGTAGAAAAGGAAAAAAGTACAAAAAAATATCTATACTTTGGCGAAATTCCCAGTTACGCATTTTGAACTTTGCGAGGGGGAGGCGGGTCCTATGACCCCTCTAGATTATTTTTTACCGTATTTAGTTGGCATATATTTGGCTACTTGGACTACTACGTGTATTTCATACACATTAAGCGCGTAAAAAAATATTTTATAAGGGGCAAATATATGTCAGTTAAATACGGTAAAAAATAGTCTAGGAAATCATAGGACCCCCGCAAAGTTCAGGGCTCGTAACTGCAAATTTCGCCTAAGTACAGATATTTTTCACACATTTTTTCCAATAAAAAAAGTGATAAAAATATTTTCTATCTTTAAGATTTTATTTATGATGTTATTTCTGTTTTTCGAAATTAGAAAATCTATCATGAAAGAGATAAAGTTTTGTTACGTATAGACATTTTAAATTTTCAAATCTTATCTATGAAATTATGGTAAATATGGTATTCTTATTATTTCTTTTCTCTTCTCCCTGTTTTATGTAGTTTTCTGGTGTCATGGTACACCATATGAATGACATGAGCTAAGTAACTCCACTAAATTAACACGTACTTCATTCATCATCTCAAAGAAGAAAAATAACTGTATTGTGATATTTCAGCAAAGGATTTCGTATATTTTGAATTAAACAAAGATATTTTTATCTTTAAATGAGTTGGCGATCAAAATATGCCGCCACATTAAAAAAATAACACAACTATGCCAAAAATATAAAAAGTGATCAAAATATTTTCTATCTTTAAGATTTTATTTGTGATGTTATTTCTCTTTTTTGAAAATAGGATCTCTATCATGAAAGAGATAAGGTTGTGCTATGTATAGATCATTTTTAATTTTTGAATCTTATCTGTGGATTATGCTAAATATGGTATTTTTGTTATTGATTTTCTCTTCTCTTTGCTTGATGTATTTTTCTGATTTCTTGGTACATCCCGCATGAATGACATAAGCTAAGTGACTCCACAAAATTAACATGTACTTCATTCAATATCTCAAAGAAGAGAAATAATTGTATTTTGATATTTCAGCAAAGGATTCCATCTATTTTGGGTTAAGTAAAGATATTTTGTATCCATATAACAAGTTGACGATCAAAATATGCCACCACATTAAAAAAATAACATAACTACATCATGAGTATAAAAGGAAAAAAAGTGTGAAAAATATCTATACTTTGAAAAAATTGCAGTTATGCATTCTGAACTTTGCAGAGGTCCTATGACCTCCTAGGCTATTATTTATCCTATTTAGTTGGCATATATTTGACCCCTTGGACCACTGCGTGTATTTCATACATATTAAGCGCATAAAAAATGTTTGATAAGGGCAAATATATACCAGTTAAATACGATAAAAAATAGTCTATGGAATCATAGGACCCCCGCAAAGTTCAAGGTGCATAACTACAAATTTCGCTTAAGTACAAGTATTTTTCACACATTTTTTCCAATACAAAAAATGATCAAAGTATTTTCTATCTTTTAGATTTCATTTATGATGTTATTTCTGTTTTTCAAAGTAGAAAATCTATCATGAAAGAGATAAAGTTCCGTATAGACATTTTAAATTCAAATCTTATCTGTAGAATTATCCAAAATATGGTATTCTTGTTATTGATTTTCTCTTCTCCTTGTTTGATATAGTTTTTTGATGTCATGGTACACCGCATGAATGACATGAGCTAAGTGACTCCACTAAATTGACATATACTTCATTCATCATCTCAAAGAAGAAAAATAATTGTAATTTGATATTTCAGCAAAGGATTTTGTATATTTTGAATTAAACAAAGATAATTTTATCCTTATAACGAATTGGCGATCAAAATATGCCGCCATATTACGAAAATAACACAAGTATGTCATGAATATAAAAAATGACCAAAATATTTTCTATCTTTAAGATTTTATTTATGATGTTATTTCACTTGTTTGAAAATAGGATTTCTATCTTGAAAGAGATAAAGTTACTCTACGTATAGATCATTTTTAATTTTTGAATCTTGTCCGTGAAACTATGCTAAATATGGTATTTTTGTTGTTAATTTTCTCTTCTCCTTGCTTGATGTAGATTTCTGATTTCATGGTACACCCCGCATGAATGACACAGGTTAAGTGACTCCACAAAATTAAAACGTACTTCATTCATTATCCCAAAGAAGAGAAATAATTGTATTTTGATACTTCAGCAAAGGATTTTGTATATTTTGGGTTAAGCAAAGATATTTTCTATCCTTTTAACAAGTTGACGACCAAAATATGCCGCCACATTAAAAAAATAACTCAACTATATCATGAATATAAAAGGAAAAAAGGTGCAAAAAATATCTATACTTTGACGAACTTTGAGGGGGTCCTATGACCCCCTCAGAATATTTTTTACCGTATTTAGTGGGGCATATATTTGACCACATAGACCACTGCGTGTATTTCACGCACATTAAGTGCGTAAAAAAATGTTTGATAAGGGGCAAATATTTGCCAGTTAAATACGGTAAAAAATAATCTAGGAAATCATAGGACCCCTACAAAGTTCAGGGTGCGTAACTGCAAGTATCTCCTGATTACTGGTATTTTCACACATTTTTTCCAATACAAAAAATGATGAAAATATTTTCTATCTTTAAAATTTCATTTATGATGTTGTTTCACTTTTTCGAAAATATGATTTCTATCATGAAGAGATAAAGTTACGTTACACATAGATATTTTTAATTTTCAAATCTTATCCGTGGAATTATGCTAAATGTGGTATTCTTGTTGTTGCTTTTCTCTTCTCCATGTTTGATGTTGTTTTCTGATTTCATGGTACACCGCACGAATGACATGAACTATGTCACTTTTTATATTCATGACATTGTTGTATTTTGATATTTCAGCAAAGGATTTCGTATATTTTGAATTAAGCAAGGATATTTTCTATCCTATATCTAGTTGGCGATCAAAATATGCCGCCACATTAAAAAATAACACAACTATGTCATGAATATAAAAAGTGATCAAAATATTTTCTATCTTTAGGATTTCATTTATGATGTTATTTCCCTTTTTAGAAAATAGGATTTCTATCTTGAAAGAGACAAAGCTACGCTACGTATCGATCATTTTTAATTTTTGAATCTTATCCGTGAAACTATGCTTGTTTTGCGGAGAAATTTTGACTTTTTGAGAAGAGTCGCCACTTAATTTTGAAAAGGAATTAAGAAACCTTTATAAAGTACTTTGAACGATTCAAAATAGAAAAATCGTTCTAAGTTAGAGATTCTGAATAAGCGGTTCCTATTAATGTTTTAGGAAGGTGTTAGGCACCTAAAACATCCGCTAACTTGCGGTTATCCGGACTGTTTGGAAACGTCTTTTGACTAACTTCAAAAAGATTAATTTGTTGAAAAGTAGTTGATTAAGAAAAAGTTTTTGCAAAATCAATTTTTTAGCGACTTAGTTAGGGATTCAACTAGGTTCGTAAGAAACATGTAAAGAGTAAACGAAAGGAAAAGGGGAGAAAAGCGGGGAAGTAGTGATTTAGGCTTTCAAGCCCAAACCATCGGCCCTGTCCTAATCTAGTTGGGGCTTTTGACCCATTTTCACCTGTCCTAATTCTATGTTTTCGAGCCCTTTTGGCTCGAGCTTGCTTCAGCTGCATTAAGTACAACTTTGGCTTCGAGGCCCAAAATACATGAATAATGAAATGAAGAAATAAATAAAATAAATAAAGTCAACAAGAAGTAAATGAATAAAATAACAAATGAGATTTTTGAGTCTCTTAGCCGCTTCAAAGATGGATTCCGATCCAATCTTCTTCTCTCAATTCCTTGCATTCACATGGCATGTAATCGATTTGGACTTTCTTTCGGGATTTGACTCGAAAGGTAGGCTCCATTGGCCCATGATGGATATGAGAAGGGAAGAGAGTCCGTGTGGGACTCGAGTGTACCCATATGCGAAAAGGAAAAATAAAGAAATTAAAGTATGCTCAAATGTGTATAAAGACTAGGGTAAATTGAAGGGACTATCACTAATCGTAAAAGCAAGCAACACTGAAAACTTAAATTAAACATTGGTATTAATAAAATGCACAAAAAGACCAACATTTGATGTTTGAATGAAATGCAGGAAAAAGGCATCATTTATGCTAGACCTAATGCGGAAGAAATAAGTATGGAGAATCTACAGAAATGTGAGAAAATTACCCCCTTATCTTTTAAATAAATATCAATGATTAAAAAAATACCAATAAATCAAGACAGGGAAGTTCGGAGAAAAATCCCATTAGGAAATATCTAAAGCAAGACATTTAGATAGTAGTTCAAATAAGGATAGAAGAAAATTGCAGATTCAGTGATAAAGAAAGATTTTTTCCGGACGAACATCAAATAAATAAAAGGAAATTATGAAAACATTCTGCCAATTTCGGACTTAGCATGCACTTGTTTGAAGCTTGCTATCATTTTTCATTAAGGAAAAAATCTTATAGAACCTTAGAATCAAGCTATTCAAGCAGACAATGCACCCATGCCAAACAAAATTGATTCTAAATCACCCTAAGCTTTTCACTACGTTAACATTCCTAAAGATCCATAATATTATAGTATTTTAACTACTTCTTCCAAAGAAAGCTCATGGACATAAAAATTGCAATGTAACGCATTATTCATATCAAAACAAGGAAAAGAAGACTTGATACAATCGAATAAAAACACAAGCTTTTAATCAAATGAAATATGTTCAAGTAGGGATTCGTAGAATGGTAAAAAGATTAAGTCAAGTAGTAAATAAAAGGAGATTACCAAAGGCTAAAAGAAAACAAACAGCTGAGATATAACGAAGAACATTCAGCAACAAGATTCCGATTACTTGAAAAGTACCAACATGTTCATCACAGAATCCTACGGCTCATCAAAGCCCCTAAAAACAAGCAATTCCTAATAGATAACAATATTTTGGCGAAGGATACAGCAGCTACACCTAGCAAAACAAAGTTACAACGACGACTATAGCAACTACGAAGGAAAAAAAAGATGAGGAAGGAAACGATCAAATCAGGAGGAAAACAAAGTATGTTTACTTATTTAAAAGAAGCAAACGGGACGATGAGCTAAGGTCAAGATGCGCAGCGACCAGAAAATGACGTCTTCGTCACCTCACACCCACAATCAATCAACGAACCCTCAAGGCTTCCGCTTAAACAGTCAGCTTTCAAAGAAGCAGAAGTGAGATAACCTTACTAAAGAAGATGATGCTCTAAAAAGTTTTCTTCTCCTTTATTTCTTTTCAGAATTTTTCAATGTAGATTCCCCCTAGAAAATCTTTTTATTTTGAACCAAAATCGACCAAAAAATCCAATTTTCGAACCTAACTCGGAAGAAGAGAGAAGAACCCCCTAAAATTTTTGCACCCCCTTTCAACTCTAATTTTTGACTCCTCCTCCCCCAAAAAAACCTTAACAGTGACCCAAATGGGTTCTTATATGGAAGAAAGGATTGGGGTATTTTAGGGACTCAAGAAATAGGATCTTTTGAATTCAAGTTACGGATAGGAATTTCCAGCTAACAAACTTGTACAAATTTTGATTCTTGGGAGAATTTCGAATTGGTTTCAACCAATAGGAAGAAGAAAAGTAGAAATTCCCCCCAAAACCAATGAAATTCACCCACCTTTGTATGGATTTGTACCTTCTCATTCGAGAATCGCGGAATTGAACCATTGGAGAGGCCAACACATTGATTTCTAGAATTTTCATAGCATTTTCATAACAAACACAGGCCATCCAGGCGGGTCGAAGTCGGGTCGACGCTAGGAGGCTATGTTTTGCCAAATTTTGGGTTAAAGGTGATGGATCGGGTCACGAAGTTGATGGATTTTGGTCGGGTTTTGGCTGGTTGAAGTGTGTTTTGTTGAATGGTTGTTAGATGCTGCTGAAGGAGACAAAAGGGATTGTTGGTGCTGGGCCGGGTCGGTTATGTGTTTGGGCCAAGTGGAATTGTTGTAATTGTTGTTGGTGGTGTGAAATTGGGCCTGGGTTGGTTTTGGAGCAATTGGGCCTTAAATTGGGGTTATTTAATAACCCCTGTTAAATCTATTTGGGTTATTAAATAGCCCTAATTAAATTTAATTATATTAGAATAATCATAATTAAATTTAATTGGATTAAGAATAATTCAAATTAAATTTAATCGGATTAAAATAATCCCAATTAAGAAATGGTAACTGGGGATTAAGATTATAATTTAGGCAACTTATTTAAACGCTAACCAAATTGAATATCTCATCGGTCAATTGCTTTACAATTGGGGCCAATTTAATTTCAATTAGAGTCAAATTTAATAAATTGACTAAATCAAATCGAAATTCAATACGAATTAACACCTTATTTAATTCTGAGCTTCTTGATTCGATAAAATTGAATAAATATTTCTCCAAATAGAATATTTTTTAGAATAAATCATATTTAAATCAAGATTTCAACAATTTGAATTTATTTTCAAACTAATCCTTGATTAAAATATGATATTTCGTAAAATAGTTATTTAAGTAACAAAATTACATAATTTCGTATAATTGAATACAATAATGTATAATTGTCACTTAAAATGACAAACTTACCCAGATGAATATTTTTTGAAAAGTTTCTAGTCAGACGAAACAATTATTTCAATTTTATTAAAAACCGAAGAAGCTCGAAATTAAACTTGGTTGTGGAGGAAAAAAATTAGGTGTCAACAACTGCCCCTTCCCTTTGGGTATGATGGATGCAAGTAATCCTGGGAAAAGGGAGGTTGATGTTCTTAATTTTTTGTCCGACCACAAATTCGTATCTAAGAGAGGTTGGTTTCTGCACGAGTTTCATGAAGTTATGGCCGAACCTCGGTATCAGGTTTCCTACATATCTCAGGTTTCATGAGAATGCAGGCCACTTGTAGTTCATAAAGCTTGATTTTAAGCACGATTTTCAAGAAAATTCACCAACTATCACGATTTTAGAGTTTTTCGTTAAACCGAGAAGCTGGAGAATAAAGGAATTTGGGGGAGGTTGGAATGCAGTCGAGTTTTCTACACAGAGCCCGGCCTACATATTCCCAAGATTTCAGGGAATCAGACTGCTTGTAGTTCGACTCGATCGGTAGAAAAAATAGTCTTCTATTTCAGACGATCTTTGGCTCGAGATGAGTGACAAGTTAATGATCAAGTTGTGGAAAAGAGGCTTGTAACCTCTTAAACATGAATGTGGGATCCTTCACATCCATAAGAAAGAACTTACCTGAACATAATTTCCAAAACTCTAGGTGTGTTGTCACCCGAATTTGAAGAAAGAGACGGTTACCCTCGACATGAGTTGAGAAAAATCCCAGAGGCGAAGCTGAAACTACAATATCCTGAGATACCCACATGCCTTCTAACAGGGGTGTGGTTGGATGGTGGTGGTGCTCATCCTTTAGCTCACGTTCAAAGAGTTTGACGTCCCTCTTTAGACTATGTCCCGTTTTGCTATTAAGAAAAAGTTTCACATTATGCGGCATCCTTTTTGGAGTCGTCCACACCTGTGACTTTGATTTGAGATTTTCATCCTCTCGGATGCTCTCGACAATCCTTCAAGCAAAAGTGTTAGTGATAAACATAATTCACAAAAGAGGTATGTTGTCTTTTACCATATCTCCACGTGAGTTGTGGCCTAAAAAGCAGAGTCATCTCTTCATGTACCTGTTTGGAATAAAATAACTGGCAACAACAAACACAACAACCCTCTTGGTTATTGTATAATTATGAAATTTGTCGGTTAAATATATCTTCAGAGTAAGGTGGCCCTTTTGGACACTGGCGATACTTTATGCAGAATGGTCCCTACAATCGTGTAATCTTGTGCTGGTGTGGCAACCCTTTTGGTTACCTATATCACTTATTGCATGTGGAATGATAACCTCTCTGGTTATAGTGGATTATCGATTTATAAATTTCCCTTATGTCAATCTTTGGATAATATTGCGCATTATTTGATGTTGGATACGAGGTGACTTACAGATATCCTTTGAATGCTAGATTTTAGGTAATCCTGCACATTATTCGACTTTGGATAAGAGATGGCTTACAGATATCTCTCCAATCGCTAGCTTTTAAGTGTTCCTGCACATCATCCGACCTTGGATACAATATGACTTATAGATATCACTCAAATTGCTAGTCCTTGGGTAATCCTGCACATAATCGATCTTGGATATGACGCGTCTTATAGAGAACCCTTGGACGTATCGATTTGATAATCTCACATATTCTCCAGTAAGGATTTAGTTGTGACTTATGGATAACCTTCAGACTATCGATTTTTGGGTGATCTTGCACACTATCCGGTTAGGATGTTGTTGTGGCTTACAGATGACCTACAGGTTATTAACTCATAGGTGATTTTGTACACTATCCTCTTTCAAATAATATGACTTATAGATGACCTTCAAATTATCAATTTCTAGGAAATGTCATATATCATCCGTCTTTAGACACCGACTGAAAGACGTCTCTTCAAATCGTATGCTCTTGATGCATTCAGATTCATAAAATGATGAGATATCCTCGATGCCAGCATTTGTGTCTAGCGTGTCAACAGATATTAAATGCTGATGATATCCTCGACGCCAGCATTTATGTCTCGCGTGTTAACAGATATTAAATATTGATGATATTCTCAACGCCAGCGTTTATGTCTTGCATGTCAACAGATATGAAATGCTGATAATATCCTCAACTCCAGTGTTTATGTCTTGCGTGTCAACAAATATGAAATGCTGATGATATCCTCAACTCAGATATTGAATGGCCCCCTTGGCATGAAATGGCCCTCTTGGCGATGATATGAATGGTCCTCTTGGCAATGATATGAAATGGCCCTCTTGGCAATGATATGAATGACCCTCTTGGTAATGATATGAAATGGCCCTTTTGGCAATGATATGCAATGGCCCTCTTGGCAATGATATGAAATGGCCCTCTTGGAAATGATATGCAATGGCCCTCTTGGCAATGATATGAAATAGCCATCTTGTCAATGATATAAAATGACTCTCTTGGCAATTTGAAAACAGTTTCACCTGAGTTTGTTTGTCTGCGTCTTGCTTTCTACATGTACCTGTACTTGAAGTAGACGATTAGTAGACACAAAGTCGCTTTTGCTAGCGACCATTTTTTAGAAAAATTCTAAATACAATGTTTGTAAAGAAAAGAAAATGCCTTTATTTGTCCTCTATGATCTCAAGAAATAAGATGGACAATTCAAATGGTCCTCGATAAATGGGTATTAAACCCATTTTTGGGATACCCAAAAATACCGTTCTTAAGCATTATATGCTCTGGCATGGCTCCCGACTTGCTTGGGGATTTTTTGAAAGAAACGCTCATTTTGTATATCGATCCCTGCATCCACAGAAAAATGATTAGTTTGAATAAAACTACTCCGTGTTGACTTTCTTGTCTGCTCGGTTTACTCCTCGCCATCTTTCAGGTGCCCCGTCACATTGGTACCTCTACCCTGGTTCCCTACTCCCATAGACGCCCAGGCAATCAAAAAGATTTGTAAAGATTTTTTTTTCAAAAATAGTCTTATTTTTAGCAAATAGTTTCAAAAGTATCTATAAAAGCTTTAGAAAATATCTGTCAGTCATGTCATGTACTAGCTCAACGAACATCTTCCTCGTGGCTTTGGCTATATCTGACAGATGATTTTCAGAACTCATGACCATTGTTGGAGGGTTCTTCAAATAGTTCTGTCATAGCTAGAAATTAAATCCACCTAGACTTTGTCGCAGCTGGTGACTTTAAGAGCCTGGCTTTAACCTCTGATGCCAGGGAATTTGAAATATATTCCAGTATTTGGTGAAAATTTTGAGGCCTCCATCAAAATTTCTACCCCAGTTTAAAGTAGTCTGAGATGATATCATCTCGAGTGGATCTGAAGTCTTTGCTGATCTTCATTCTCTTTGGTGGATGTTGATTTTCTTTTGTAAATTTTTGAGATTCCTTCTCGAAAATTCTGTCCCAGTTTCCATTTTATTAGGTTATATGACCGAGCCGTTGGGGCGCCTACGTATCTCGTTGAAGGAGGAATTAGGTCAAACGTAATTCAGGACTACGCTAGAGATATATAGAAAGAAATTAATTGGTTGACCGAAGCCGACATAGGCCGCCTACGTATCCCTTTCTTGGGAATTCAGGTCAAACGTAGTTCGTAAATAAAAGAAAATGATAAATTTTTCTAAGGAGTTGACCGATGCCGACATAGGCCGCCTACGTATCCCTTTTTGGGAATTCAGGTCAAATGTAGTTCATACATAAAAGGAAGGAGTTCTAGGCAATTACACATCATAAAATTGATACTATTATAAAGTCGATTACAAATAAGCCAAGAAACAAAAACTATAACATCTTTCAAGCACAATATCTCTTTACCGCATCAAAATTGATTGGTTTGGTCCACTCTTGAACATCCATCTCAGGTAGGATTAGGGCTCCTCCAGGTTGGGCTTCTTTTGATTTTCACATTCCTCTGTATCTACTACTAACTGCTCCTTATCACCTTTTCTGTTCATCATTATTTCCTTCGCTTTGTTCGTCTAACCCTTGACATGACATGACATTGGTAGATTTTTAAATTATTGCTACCAAAATAAACCATGCTAGATAATAACTTCTTAAATAAAGGAAGACTTTTTGGAAAATAAATAAAAACTATGGCTCATGACCCACACAAATGTGGGCTCATACCTTTTTAAAATTTGTAAAATATGAAATGAAAATTTGAGACATAAAAGGATGGATCACGGGGATTCCTCCAGATCATCACCGATTTTAAAAACTATTAGTAATTTCCCTTTCATCTATCACAATAGGTGACGGGTTATGAGTGGAGTGGACGTCCAGTTTTGCAAGGCCTCCCCTGATGCAATCTTCTTCACCCTACCAGACTTTGGGAAATTATCTGGTAGAGCATTGCATCCTTTGAATAGATCTCCTATCCCATCCCTAAGACCATCATCGTTTAACATCTCATGTATGGGAAATGATTGGTACAAGAGCGGCAAGGGCCTAAACAGACTCTCCTTTGAATTATCTTCAATCTCTTCTTCCTTTCTTGGTTGGTATCCTACTCCACGCTTAAATGTTCTTTTCGAGACCATAATAGGATCAATAATTCCTTCCGAATTTTTACTCAAGGCAGCCATAACTTTCTCTGTCATTTCCACTCTTTCTGTCTTTTTGTAGTTTTGTGAATCCACATTAGCAATTGTCTCACTAGATACCCATTCGCCTGCTATTTCGATCATACTAACCGTTGCTCCCTCATGATTAGGCAATGGGTTACTAGTAACATTTGGTGCCGACGCCTAAAGAGTGATGATCTTCTAGTCAATCAAGTCCTGGATCTTGTGTTTCAGATTGATGCAATCTTCAGTATTATGCCCGGGAGCTCCTGAATAATAAGCACAGACTTGATCGGCATGAAAGAATTAAGAATTGAGATTTGTAGTCTTTGGTGGAATAGGCTGTAAATAACCGGCCTTCATCAGTCTTCCAAAGAAATGGGTACGACTTTCAGCCAATGGAGTGAATTTTCTGGGAGACTTCTTCTCAAGGCTTACATGTGGGTAGCTATACCGATTTTGATTAGCAGGAGGAGGTACTTGATGATAGTGTGGAGGAACTTGGACGTTTATCTGATTGTTTGGAAGAGTAGCTTGAATGTGAGACTGATAATTTAACTGCGGAACTTGATACTGGGGCAAGATATTTAGAAGTGGAGCTTGATATTGGGGTTGGGCATAGAATATAGGTTGAAAACTTAGTGACGACGGTGAGGAAAGAATATTCCTAGGCTTGAATTTCTTCTTCAATTTAGCAACAGAATCAGTAGAGACCACACCTACATCCTCCTTTGACTTCTTTGAGAAGATAGAAGTCCAAACGATGTTGGGGTTTTGGAAATTTTTCCTGTCCGAATACCTTCTTCTAGTGATTCTCTAATTTTTACCAAATCTGCAAAAGTCGCCCAGACAGCGGACACCATCCTGGTATAATATTCTCCCTTTTGAGCACGAGAGAACACATACACCATCTCTTCCTTAGACATGGGAGGTTGTACCTTGGCAGCTTCTTTTCTCCAATGGAAAGCATAGTCTCGGAAACACTCATCACTTTCTGTTTGATCCGATCTAGTGAATATCGGTTAGGGACTATTTCAATGTTAAACGCGAACCTATCAAGGAAACCCTTGGCCAATGCTTTCCAACCAGTCCATCTTTTCAGCTCCTGAGACATAAACCACTCTAAGGCTTCGCCGCTTAAGCTCCGGCTGAATAGACGAATCAATAATGCCTCATTTTTTCCTGTCCCTACCATTTGATCATAATACCTTCTTAGATGTGCCATTAGATTTCCAGTACCATCGAACACTTCAAATTTAGGGACCTTGTATCCTTCTGGTAGATCTACTCCAAGGTGAACACATAGATCATCGTAACCTAGGCCATCATTGTCCCCCATCCCATGAGATTCTTTGATCCTCATAATCTCTTCATTCATATCCAACAACTTTATTTCATGCTCGGTCCCCCACTCTTTTTCCTTCTCCTCGTAATGATCTATCTCGCGATTAGGAAATGAATTGTAGATGTCAGGAGATACAATGGCATAAGGAGGATTTGGAAGGGTAGCTTGATTTTGAGGATCAGAGGAGGTTGGTTGGTAAATGGTGAGGACATTTTGGAAATTGGGAAAGTTTTATGAATTTGGAAGTAGTTTGGTGGTATCTGAGAAGGATTTTGCGAATTCGAAAATTAATTTTGTGGGTTCGTGTCACGCCTCAAATCTTATTGGGGCAGACTGGCACCCGTAACCGAGGAGGCCCGGGAGAACCAGCTCATAACCTTATACTTCCCATGCATACCTCTATGACAACGTAAAATTCGGACAACATCATATTGCATATAAAAGGAAATAATCACCTGTATAAGCTCGAGCACACATATATATGTATATACAATACTTGGCCGTTGGAGCCATCACGTCTATTAACAAAACACCACCTTGACTGTACATTAGGTCTACAAAGCCTCTAGATAATACACAAGGTTTCACTAAGGTCGGGACACACCCTGCCATATAACTAACTTCTATACAATACCAAAAGTGACTGGATATGATAAGGAAAGCCCCGAAGCAAACTGGAGCTCACCAAAAGCAGCTGGATATCCTGACTCCTACTTGTACGGTGTATGAGCTGAGGTACCTGTGCCTGCAGCATGAAATGCAGGTCCCTCGTGGGGGACATCAGTACGAAATATGTACTGAGTATGTAAAGTTGTAGATAATCACATATGATATAGGAGCTCAATAGAAATCAGAAACAAGTGAATAAATCGTAATAGGAGTGGACCACACTTACTAGAACTTGTGACAACCTGTACATTGTATTTATTCAATCACTTTACCTTCATTCTTATCATCTTTGTAATCATTATTGTACTGTACTGTGACCATTAGGCTGCCTCCAGTACATACCAACTGGGATCGACCAATGATAGGCTTATGCCCCTGGGATACCACCCATAAACACATAAATAGGGATCGACCCATGATAGGCTTATGCCCCTGGGATACCACCCGATAAGAGAGAACTTCCATCACTTAGTTCAATTAATCTTTGAGATTGTTATTTTGGTCGCCACTGCATTTTTGATACTTTGAAACAATGATACATCAATAAGAGACATATAAATAGACCATCAATGCAATAACAATGAAGTAAGAACTCATTGGCACATCAATGAAGTGTTTTGGAGTCATCAATGCCATAACAATGAAGTAGGAACTTATTGGTATATCAATGAAACATTTTGGAGTCATTAATAGCACATGGATGTTGTTTGAGTAACCGGATACCTTCTGACATTCACTACTGAAATAAACATGTAAGATTTGGAATATAAGTAAGTATTGGAATGTCTTGACATCTTGTAGGGTGGAAATAATTTCATTGGTAACGTAGGATATCATGCAAAACCATTATGGATCACATGTTATTGAATAACTTTGGAAACTTTCTTAATAGAATAATTGTTCACTTTCATGCCAAAGATATGGTATAGAGTATGCTTTACATACCTGACTATCATCCTTCAATACTAGTCCCAAATGGACTTCCCGTCTTTTCGGATTACTTATCTACAATGAACATATATAACAATCTAGTATTAGTAATCAAACGTCACAATTCAATTATTTGAATTCACCAAACTAGTGGTTAAGTAGTAAGCCTTAATTACACCATAAAGGGTGTCACTTTAACACTCTTATACTCCAATTACATTCACATGCCATGCATATTCATACAACATCCTCCAATATCATGTTTGGATTCATTTATCCTTCCAACTAATCCATTAAACCAAATTGAGCCATAGACATAAATAATCATCAATTCAATAGTATATCACCATATCCACCTTCCATAACTCAATTACCATATCCACCTTCCATAATTCAATACAACCAAACCATGCAAAATAATCCATAACCCTATTTCCATCACCTTTCAATAATAACCAATACATATAATCCTCTATCACACATATACATATGGAAAAGAACAAAGGTAAACAATATTCATACCTTAGAATTCACCTCTTTATTATGCAATCTTGTTTGCATAAATAATAGGTGTCGTTCAAATCTCTCGAGATGACAAACGCAGTTATCGGATTACTTTGGAATTTCTACAGTTGAATCAAAAGTAATTTAAAGGTCAAATTTGGCTAGGGTTTGTTCTTTCTCAATGATTGATGATGAAAATGAGTTTTTGAACTCATATACATGTATATATACACATATTCCCATCCATAATATAATAGGAAATGACCAAAATGCCTTTAAAATTTAAATAATGTCAAATCTGTCCTTTGGTGGACTATTTTGATAAGCTAAAGTAGATTGACCATAACTCTTTGCTCTGATATCGGGTTTGGGAGAAATTGGTATCGTTGGAAGGATAATTCAAAGGGATTTCATTTCATATAAAGTAGGCCACCCAGTTCGTCCTGTACAAGGAGTTATGGTCGTTTGAAGTTGACCCTAAAAATCTGTTTTGATAGGCTGAAGTAAAATGAGTATAAATCCTTACTCAGACGTTGGATTTGGATGAAACCAATTGCATTGGAAAGAATATTCAAATATATTTATTTTCATAGGTGACATCTCTCCCAGTTCATTATATTAAGGGAGTTATGATCGTTCGAAGTTGACCCAAAAATTCGGCTGGCCTCAGTAGTTTGTGTGCAGGAAATTTTCCTGCACATTTACTATTCCCAAATATCCCGGCCACTGTTTTATAGTTTCGAACGTGCTCGATTATATCCGAAACCTATCCATTTTTGTAAATCTTTTTATCATTGGAAATCTTATTCAATAACCTTCGCATGGAACCATCGACGGGCAAATTCCGGTATAAATAAAATAAAAAAATTAATTTCATATAAATAAGACCAATACACATACTTGAATACTAGGTGTTACATACTTCCCCCCTTTAGTACATTCGTCCTCGAATGTTAGCGTAGTTATTCAACCGAAACAAGTTCAAGTCCATCGTTAATATTCACATTATCACATAAATACTATGCATATATAAAAAAAAACTTACTTGTTAATGTTCTAACTCCGTTTCTTGAACTTCTTCTTCATCTTTGAACAAATGAGGGTACTTAGATTTCATTGCTTCCTCAGCTTCCCATGTAATCTCTTCCCTTTGACGATTTCTCCAACGTACTTTCACAGATGCTATCTCTTTATTTCTCATCTTCTTAACTTGGCGATCTAGAATAGCAATAGGCACTTCCTCATAGGTAAGATCTTCTACTACTTGCACATCCTCAGTAGAAGTGATATGTGATGGATCTCTGATGTACTTTCGAAGTATTGACATATGAAATACCGGATGTACTGATGAGAGCTCATGGGGTAGCTCTAATTCATATGCAACTTGTCCAAACTTTCGAGTGATCTTATACGGGCCTATATAATGTGGACTCAACTTCCCTTTCTTGCCAAATTTCATTACCCCTTTCATTGGTGATACCTTCAAAAATACCCAATCACCTATAGAAAACTCTAGCCCTCTCTTTCTACTATCCGCATATGACTTGTGTCGACTTTGGGCTGTTTTCAGTCATTGCTGAATTACTTTAACCTTCTCTATGGCTTGATAAATAAGATCCGGTTCGAACAAAAGAGTTTCACCCACTTCGAACCATCCTATTGGTGATCTACACTTCCTTCCATATAAAGCTTCATATGGTGCCATTTTGATACCTGAATGATAGCTATTATTGTAGGTAAACTCAATAAGAGGTAAATGATCATCCCAGTTGCCCTTAAAATCTATTACACAAGCTCGTAGCATATCTTCAAGTGTTTGGATGGTACGTTCTGCTTGTCCATCTATTTGAGGGTGAAAAGATGTACTCAACTTCACTTGTGTTCCCAAACACCTCTGAAAAGACTTCCTAAAGTTTGCGGTAAATTGGGTTCCCCGATCTGATATAATAGAGATTGGCACTCTATGTAATTGGACTATCTCTTTAATGTACAGCTTTGCATACTCTTCAATTGTGTAAATGGTCCTAACTGGTAGGAAATGTACGGATTTGGTAAGCCTATCAACAATCACCCATATAAAATCAAACTTCCAGGATGTACGAGGCAAACCAATAACGAAATCCATGTTGATCATGTACCACTTCCAGCTTAGAAGATCAATGCATTGCATATAACCTCCGGGTTTTTGGTCCTCAACTTTAACTCTTTGATAATTTGGACATTCAGCTACAAATTCTGCAATGCTCTTCTTCATTTCATTCCACAAATACATATCTTTCAAATCTTGATACATTTTGGTTGATCTTGGATGAATGGAATACCTTGAACAATATGCCTCTGTCATAATCTTCTTTCTTAGCCTGTCTACATCCGGCATACACAATAGGTTTTGACACTGAAGTAATCCTTCTTGCGTAAGCTCAAATGCCTTGGTCTTACCACTCTGAACGTTCTTCTTAAGCTGTAATAAAATAGGATCTACATATTGCTTCTCTTTCACTTCAGCTACTAATAAAAATTCTACAGCATTATGTACGATAAGCTCTTTATCCGGAGTTTCAAGAAGGTGAACTCCAAAACTAGCTAACTGGTGAAGATCTTTAATCATCCCTTGCCTTTCTATAGGCACCATCATAGCCTTACGACTTAACGCATCAGCTACTACATTTGCTTTCCCTGGATGGTACAAGATATTAACATCGTAGTCCTTTAATAGTTCAAGCTATCTCCGTTGCCTTAAATTTAGATCCTTCTGATTAAAAATATATTGCAAGCTCTTATGGTCAGTATATATATCAACATGAACCCCATATAAGTAGTGACGCCATATCTTTAAAGCAAAAATAACTGCTACCAGCTCAAGATCGTGTGCAGGATAATTTTTCTCATGTGACCGCAATTGTCTAGAAGCATATGCTATTACCTTACCATGCTGCATCAATACACATTCTAAACCAATTCTTGAAGTATCACAATACACTGTATGCCCTTCGATGCCTTCTGGAAGTACCAACACGGGTGTAGAAATCAACTTGTTCTTTAAATCTTGAAAACTCTTCTCACAGGCATCATTCCATTAGAATTTGGATGCTTTATGGGTTAGCTTGGTTAATGGTGCTGAAATGAAAAAAAAGCCTTTAACAAACCTTCTATAATAACCGGCCAACCCGAGAAAACTATGAATCTCCGTAGGCGTTGTGGGCTTTGGCCAGTTCTTCATAGCTTCTATCTTTTGAGCATCGACCTTTATCCCTTTACTAGATACAATATGACCCAAAAATGCCACCGACTTTAACCAAAACTCACATTTAGAGAACTTTGCATAAAGCTTACAATCACGAAGAGTCTGCAATGCCTGTCGTAAGTGATTGGCATGGTCCTTTTATGATCTAGAATAAACTAGAATATCATCTATAAAACTATCACAAATACATCCAGGAATGGCTTAAACACCCTATTCATCAAATCCATAAAAGCTGCGGGTGCATTTGTTAGCTCAAATGACATAACTAGAAACTCCTAATGACCATATCGTGTTCGGAAAGCTGTCTTGGGTATATCTTTCTCTTTGACCCTCACTTGGTGGTAACCTGACCTTAAATCAATCTTAGTAAAGCACTTGGCGCCCTGTAACTGATCAAATAAATCATCAACTCTTGGGGAGAGGATATTAATTCTTAATAGTCACCTTATTCAATTACCGATAATCAATACACATCCTCAGCGAAGTAGGGTGGAAACAAGTTCATTGGTAACGTAGGACATCATACAAGTAAGTATTGGAATGTCTTGACATCTTGTAGGGTGGAAACAAGTTCATTGGTAACGTAGGACATCATACAAAATCATTATGGATCACATGTTATTGAATAACTTTGGAAACTTTCTTAATAGAACAATTGTTCACTTTCATGCCAAAGATATGGTATAGAGTATGCTTTACATACCTGACTGTCAACCTTTAATACTAGTCCCAAATGGACTTCCCGTCTTTTCGAATTACTTATCTACAATGAACATATATAGCAATCTAGTATTAGCAATCAAACGTCACAATTCAATTATTTGAATTCACCAAACTTGTGGTTAAGTAGTAAGTCTTAATTACACCATAAAGGGTGTCACTTTAACCCTCTTATACTCCAATTACATTCACATGCCATGCATATTCATACAACATCCTCCAATATCAAGTTTGGATTCATTTATCCTTCCAACCAATCCATTAAACCAAATTGAGCCATAGACATAAATAATCATCAATTCAATAGTATATCACCATATCCACCTTCCATAACTCAATTACCATATCCACCTTCCATAATTCAATACAATCAAACCATGCAAAATAGTCCATAACCCTATTTCCATCACCTTTCAATAATAACCAATACATATAATCCTCTATCACATATATACATATGGAAAAGAACAAACGCAAACAATGTTCATACCTTAGAATTCACCTCTTGATTATGCAATCCTGTTTGCATAAATAATAGGTGCCGTTCGAAGCTTTCGAGATGACAAACGCATTTATCGGATTACTTTGGAATTTCTACGGTTGAATCAAAAGTAATTTAAAGGTCAAATTTGGCTAGGGTTTGTTCTTTCTCAATGATTGATGATGAAAATGAGTTTTTGAACTCATATACATGTATATATACACATATTCCCGTCCATAATATAATAGGAAATGACCAAAATGCCTTTAAAATTTAAATAATGTCAAATCTGTTATTTGGTGGACTGTTTTGATAAGCTAAAGTAGATCGACCATAAATCTTTGCTCCGATATCGGATTTGGGTGAAATTGGTATCGTTGGAAGGATAATTCAAAGGGATTTCATTTCATATAAAGTAGGCCACCCAGTTCGTCCTGTACAAGGAGTTATGGTCGTTTGAAGTTAACCCTAAAAATCTGTTTTGATAGGCTAAAGTAAAACGAGTATAGCTCCTTACTTAGACGTTGGATTTGGATGAGACCAATTGAATTGGAAATAATACTCAAATATATTTCTTTTCATAGGTCGTAGCTCTCCCAGTTCATTATATTAAGAGAGTTATGATCGTTCGAAGTTGACCCAAAAATTCGGCTGGCCTCAGTAGTTTGTGTGCAGGAAATTTTCCTGCACATTTACTATTCCCAAATATCCCAGCCCGCCGTTTTATAGTTTTGAACGTGCTCGATTATATTCAAAATCTATCCATTTTTGGAAATTTTATATCGTTGGAAAGATTATTCAATAACCTTCGCATGGAACCATCAACGGGCAAATTCTGGTATAAATAAAATAAAAAAATTAATTCCATATAAATAAGACCAATACACGTATTTGAATACGGGGTGTTACATAGATAGATTTGGTGGATTTGGTAGTTTTGGGGGTGAATTCTGTTGATTTGGGAGAGAATTTTGTGGATTCGGAGACAGTTTTTATGGAGTTAGGGATTGGATTTTGTGTATGGTAAGAATTTGGGTTATTTTCGTGATTGGTGTTTTGGACAAGTGGAGGAGCGGATGATATGTTACTTGAATGGTCCTCGAGAATAGTCGTACTGAGAGGAGAGATCTGGAGTGGATTCCCGTGCCCTCCTGGAGCGGGAGCATTGACAGTGATGGCCAGGTTAGCCAAATCTTGAGTACAATTCATCTTCTCCTGAACCATTTCCAATTTTCTTGCAAGTTCAGCAATCATCTCACTCTGTTTTGCTATCATATTATCCCTGATAGTCAGTGCATTTTATTAATCATTTCCAGTCATCTTTGAATGATGGTCAGAGGATGAGATTTTATGCACTTTTGACTGGGGTGAAGTAAGGATGTTCTGCTAGCTTATTTCAATACGAAGTAGTTTTCTATTATCTGTAAAGTAAAATAACTCAAAGGTAGATGTGTTAGTTTCCCTATGTGATAAGTAATGCAATATATTTGACAAGAAATAACCACGTAGAGTTGTTTGTGTCATAGCCAAATTGATCCTCATGAGCATAGTGGATAAACTTATCTTTGATTCAAACAAACATACCTAAACACAAAAGACAGTTATATCACATAAATATTATAATAGTGCGTATCCTAACTGGGGTGACCCTTTTGAGCCAAGGGCTTAGGCCTAACGAACTTTGAAGAAAATATATGTCCTTTTTAAAGCCAATCCATTATCCTCCAATATACACAAACGACATAAATGCCTACAAAAGTTGTACAAAGGGGATATAACCTTTAGGGAAAGAAAAATAACATAAGAAAAGGAATGATGTCCCACGCAGGGGATAGAAAATACTAATTCCTGAATGCTTCTTCTATCAGCCTTCGCCCTCTTAGCTTTGTTCACTCTTTGTTATTGGCGACATCCATTAATGATCAAGTGATTGTCGTATAATTTTTCCATAGATTCCATGCAACTGTCCAAGTCGATCAATGCCTTGCTTGACTTGTTTCAATTCCTTCATCAATCGGTGTACGATTGAGGCATCCTTATACAAAAGTAAGTAAAACAAGTCTTCTCTCGAACCTCTAAAGGATAATAAATTGAATTAGACAGACATACATTTTCTTCAACACATAAATATGATTTGTCTGTAATTGAATCGGGGTTAATGGACGCAGGGAGAATTTTCTAATGGGCCTAATACCCCCACGGGTATTGAGTCATCCTAAGCTTATGCCTTAAATAGGGTTTTGGTTTTGCTCTATCCTAAGTGTCTAGAGTGGGTTTGAACACTGATTCTCAAGCGGACAACTTGAGTTTGAAAATATGAACAACCATCAAGCGACTCACATGCTAATAAGCCGTTCGTATTTCCAACACATTTTTGGAATTGAACAATAGGGGCCAGGACATCCACAAAACCCCAAAATAGTTTAAATAATGTAGGACTATGCCATGATATGTGATAGTTAAACTTTACAGAATCGAAACATATAAACACATAAATAGTTAATCAAAAGACTAAATCAAACATTTGGTTAGAGCCTAGTTAAAAATCCCTAGCAGAGTTGCCATTTCTGTTTTGCGGAGAAAATTTGACTTTTTGAGAAGAGTCGCCACTTAATTTTGAAAAGGAATTAAGAAACCTTTATAAATTACTTTGAACGATCCAAAATAGAAAAATCATTCTAAGTTAGAGATTCTGAATAAGCGGTTCCTATTAATGTTTTAGGAAGGTTTTAGGCACCTAAAACGTCCGCTAACTTGAGGTTATCCGGACTGTTTGAAAACGTCTTTTGACTAACTTCAAAAAGATTAATTTGTTGAAAAGTAGTTGATTAAGAAAAAGTTTTTGCAAAATCAAATTTTTAACGACTTAGTTAGGGATTCAACTAGGTTCATAAGAAACATGTAAAGAGTAAACGAAAGGAAAAGGGGAGAAAAGCGGGGAAATAGTGATTTAGGCTTTCAAGCCCAAACCATCGGCCCTGTCCTAATCTAGTTGGGGCTTTTGACCCATTTTCACTTGTCCTAATTCTATGTTTTCGAGCCCTTTTGGCTCGAGCTTGCTTCAGCTGCATTAAGTACAACTTTGGCTTCGAGGCCCAAAATACTTGAATAATGAAATGAAGAAATAAATAAAATACATAAAGACAACAAGAAGTAAATAAATAAAATAACAAATGAGATTTTTGAGTCTCTTAGCCGCTTCAAAGATGGATTCCGATCCAATCTTCTTCTCTCAATTCCTTGCATTCACATGACATGTAATCGATTTGGACTTTCTTTTGGGATTTGACTCGAAAGGTAGGCTCCATTGACCCATGATGGATATGAGAAGGGAAGAGAGTCCGTGTGGGACTCGAGTGTACCCATATGCCAAAAGGAAAAATAAAGAAATTAAAGTATGCTCAAATGTATATAAAGACTAGGATAAATTGAAGGGACTATCACTAATCGTAAAAGCAAGCAACACTGAAAACTTAAATTAAACATTGGTATTAATAAAATGCACAAAAAGACCAACATTTGATGTTTGAACGAAATGCAGGAAAAAGGCTATCATTTATGCTAGACCTGATGCGGAAGAAATAAGTATAGAGAGTCTACAGAAATGTGAGAAATTACCCCCTTATCTTTTAAACAAATATCAATGATTAAACAAATACCAATAAATCAAGAAAGGAAAGTTCGGAGAAAAATCCGATCAGAAAATATCTAAAGCAAGACATTCAGATAGTAGTTCAAACAAGGATGGAAGAAAATTGCAGATTCAGTTATAAAGAAAGATTTTTTCCGGACGAACATCAAATAAATAAAAGGAAATTATGAAAACATTCTGCCAATTTCGGACTGAGCATGCACTTGTTTGAAGCTTGCTATCATTTTTCACTAAGGAAAAAATCTTATATAACCTTAGAATCAAGCTATTCAAGCAGACAATGCACCCATGCCAAACAAAATTGATTCTAAATCACCCTAATCTTTTCTCTACGTTAACTATAGTATTTTAACTACTTCTTCCAAAGAAAGCTCATGGACATAAAATTGCAATGTAACACATTATTCATATCAAAACAGGAAAAAAAAGACTTGATACAATCGAATAAAAACACAATCTTTTAATCAAATGAAAGAGGTTCAAGTAGAGATTCGTAAAATGGTAACAAGATTAAGTCATGTAGAAAATAAAAGGAGATCACCAAAGCCTAAAAGAAAACAAACAGCTGAGATATAACGAAGAACATTCAGCAACAAGATTACGATTATCCAAAAAGCACCAACATGTTCATCGCCCCTAACAACAAGCAATTCCTAATAGATAACAATAATTTGGCGAAGGATACAGCAACTACCCCTAGCAAAACAAAGTTACAACGACGAGTATAGCAACTACAAAGGAAAAAAACACGAGGAAGGAAACGATCAAATCAGGAGGAAAACAAAGTGTGTTTACCTATTTAAAAGTAGCAAACGGGACGACGAGCTAAGGTAGAGATGCGCAGCCAACAGAAAATGACGTCTTCATCACCTCACACCCACAATCAATCAACGAACCCTCGAGGCTTCCGATTAAACAATCAGCTTTCAAAGAAGCAGAAGCGAGATAACTTTACTAAAGAAGATGATGCTCTAAAAAGTTTTCTTCGCCTTTATTTCTTTCCAGAATTTTTCAACCTAAATTCCCCCTAGAAAATCTTTTTACTTTGAACCAAAATCGACCAAAAACCCAATTTTCGAACCTAACCCGAAAAGAAGAGAGAAGAACCCCCTAAAATTTTTGCACCCCCTTTCAACCCTTATTTTTGACTCCCCAAAAAAAAATCCCTTAACAGTGTGGGTTCTTATATAGAAGAAATGATTGGGGTATTTTAGGGACTTAAGAAATAGGATCTTTTGAATTCAAGTTTCGGATAGGAATTTCCAGCTAACAAACTTGTACAAATTTTGATTCTTGGGAGAATTTTGAATTGGTTTCAACCAATAGGAAGAGGAAAACTAGAAATCCCCCTTAAAACCAATGAAATTCACCCACCTTTGTACGAATTCGTACCTTCTCATCCGAGAATCGCGGAATTGAACCGTTGGAGAGGCCAACACATCAATTTCTAGAAGTTTCTTAGCATTTTCATAAGAAACACATGCCATACAGGTGGATCAAAGTTGGGTCGACGCTGGGAGGCTATTTTTTTGCCAAATTTCGGGTTAAAGGTGACGGGTTGGGTCGCGAAGTTGATGAATTTTGGTCGGGTTTTGGCTAGTTGAAGTCGTATGTTATTGAATGGTTGTTAGAAGCTGCTGAAGGAGCTAAAAGGGATTGTTGATGCTGGGCCGGGTCGGTTATGTGTTTGGGCCGAGTGGAATTGTTGTAATTGCTGTTGGTGGTGTGAAATTGTGCCTGGTTGGTTTTGGAGCAATTAGGCCTTAAATTGGGGTTATTTGATAAACCGTATTAAATCTAATTGGGTTATTAATTAGCCCTAATTAAATTTAATTATATTAGAATAATCATAATTAAATTTAATTGGATTAAGAATAACTCAAATTAAATTTAATCGGATTAAAATAATCTCAATTAAGAAATGGTAACTGGGGATTAAGATTATAATTTAGGCAACTTATTTAAACTCTAACCAAGATGAATATCTCATCGGTCAATTGCTTTACAATTGGGGTCAATTTGATTTCAATTAGAGTCAAATTTAATAAACTGACTAAATCAAATCGAAATTCGATACGAATTTACACCTTGTTTAATCCTGAGCTTCTTGATTCGATCAAATTGAATAAATATTTCTCCAAATAGAATATTTTTCAGAATAAATCATATTTAAATCAAGATTTCAACAATTTGAATTTATTTTCAAAATAATCCTTGATTAAAATCTGATATACCGTAAAATAGTTATTTAAGTAACAAAATTACATAATTTCGTATAATTGAATACGATAATGTATAATCGTCACTTAAAATGACAAACTTTCCCAGATGAATATTTTTTGAAAAGTTTCTATTCAGACGAAACAAATATTTTGATTTTATTAAAAATCGAAGAACCTCGAAATTAAACTTGGTTGTGGTGGGCAAAAATTAGGTGTCAACAATGCTAAATATGGTATTTTTGTTATTACTTTTCTCTTCACCTTGCTTGATGTAGTTTTCTGATTTCATGGTACACCCCGCTTGAATGAAATAAGCTAATGGACTCCACAAAATTAACACGTACTTCATTCATCATCTCAAAGAAGAAAAATAGTTGTATTTTGACATTTCAGTAAAGGATTTTGCATATTTTGGGTTAAGCAAAGATATTTTCTTTCCTTATAACAAGTTGACGATCAAAATATGTCACCACATTAAAAAAAATAACGCAACTATATCATGAATATCAAAGGAAAAAAGGTGAGAAAATGTAACGCTCCGAATCTGGTACCCGAAACACTATGCTCATGACCTCGAAGGACCACAAGCTAACCCATAACTGATATTTGTACTTGAATACTGCATAATATATTGTATAATGCGGAAACATGAACTGAAAGGCCATAACGTTCAATACTGTAACATAAGGTCTGACAAATCAGAACATATGGATGGGGTATGAAATACCCACAAAAAAAATTGTCTAACATGATAGTTTGAAAAGCCTCTAACTAATTGAACTGTCTGAATAAGGAGTTGATGTGACATGTTGTAACGACCCTCCCGGTCGTTTGTAAAATTTTCTCATCTTCCCTATTTTAGCGCTCTTCGTAGTTGTATACGAGAATTATGACTCACGGGTTGAGTATTACTAATTTTTTGAGGTGCTCAGGAGTAATTTAAGTCATTACCGGAGTAATTGAGTTGAGAAAGTTAAACCCGATAATAATCAACCTTTGATCGAGACAGTTTCATATTAGTATCATAGTATTTTCAATGGGCCCAGAATGTACTTTGTAGTCAATTTAATATTTAATTTATTTCTATGGGGCTCTGAATAAATTTTGAGGATATATTAAAAGATTGAGATATTTTTTTTAAAATAATTAGTGTAATTATTAATTGATGGGTTAAAACCCACAATTTAGTTAATTATGTGGTCAATAAAAGAATAATTTTAAATGGGTAGGGTTTACCATATAGATAGCAATAAAATCATACTGTCAGGAGAAGAGGGGCACGAGCTTACGATTTTTTTCCTTTGTGTTAGCAGCAAAACCCAAGTAATGCTTAATTGTAGTCTATTGAATGGAAAATCTTTGATACCACTAATGAATGACATTGATAATTATGCATTTAGTATGAGGCAAAGGGAAGGTTGAATGGTAGTGGTTTAAATTTGGTTAACAAATTTGTTGTTGATTTATTTATTTTAGTCACTAGAAGTGACTAGAGAAGAGGCAATAACCTTATTGAGCAACTTTTTCCATTTTTTTTAAATTCAGTGGACTAAGTAATGGATAGATTAGGATAATAAACTATTGGTTAGTGAATAAAATAATGTAAACTTTTTTCTTTTTGTTGAGTAATGATTAGCCAATTATTGGCATAAAGATAGAATCTGCATGTTAGTGTATTATGAGCCCAAGGGTCTGTAAGTTATTTTCCCGTATATTGCTTCTGGTTTTGAGGTTTAGAGAAATTAAGTTGCCGATGTAGAAATTTTAGAGTAAGAAAATCATAAATGAGTGTCATTAGATTCATACTCATGTAGATTATATATTGAACAGAGTTTGATTATTCGGAAGCTTTATGGAAGAGCAAGACCCTCGCAAATTAGCGTGCATTTGGTTTCTTCGATGGAGGTAGGTTACGGTCTAATTGGAGTTTAGACTTGACTTAATTGTGTGTATGCTCCTAAATTGGATACTTGTTGATTGGTATTCAAACATGCTTGAAATTGTTGATGTTTGGATTGTTGATTCGTGTATAAATGTTTATTGAAAATTGACTTAATGGAATTGTCTTATGACTTTAAGTGTATTTGTAAACTTGGTACATTGTGTGGCATGCTGTGAGGTTGTGTAAATTGATATCGATAATACTTTCTTATATTTATGTTAGATTGAGTACCACGCCGGTACGTTTATATTTATGTTGGATCGGGTACCACATCGGTACATTTATATTCATGTTGGATCAGGTACCATGCTAGTACATTTATATTTATGTTGGATCGGGTACCACGCCGGTACATTTATATTTATGTTGGATCGGGTACCATGCCGGTACGGTACATGAACATAGATTGTTCCCCGCATGTCATGACTATTTGGGCAAAAATAAGTCCCATAGCATGTGTGTACATAGTTGTATTATTTCTGTGGATCTTTACAGTATGGTCGATACTCTTGATGGTTATGTGGCTTGTTTGTGAGCACTGTTTGACCTGTTGTTGTTGTTGTTGTATTGTTGATTCATTAAATATTTATTCTGTGACGATGCCTGTCTACTTGTTATTTGATTTATGTTGTGTACTTGCTATTAAATTGAGTTGGCCTATGATACCTACCAGTACATAGTGGTTTGTACTGATACTACTCTGTACTCTTCTTTTGTTGAGTGCAGAAAGTGTTCTAGGCTCCGACATGATCTCACCCCTAGAGTTTGATAGCAGATCTTGATCCAAGGGTGAGCACTCCGTCTTCAGGCTGCCATGGGTCATCTTATTTGTTCTTGTTCATCTTTCGGGCAATGAAACATTCTTTATTTACTTTATTTTTGGATATCACTTTAGATATGATCTTTGTTAGTAGTTTTTGTATGATGACTTTTGGATCTTGGGAATTTTAGTATGTAGTTTGTTTGAATTTCTGCATTAATAATAATTAGTCTTTGATATTTTTTATTATATTAAATTTTATAATAATATCATGTAATATTGACTAAGTGTTTGGGTAATGGTTCGGTTTAGATGGTCCTCCCACAGGAAGATTAGTGTGGGTGCCACACATGGCCATTTGGGTCATGACAAAGTTGGTATCAAAGCTCTAAGTTCGCCGATCTCATCGTACAAGAACATTTCTAGTAGAGTCTTATGAAATAGTACAGAGACGTCTGTACTTTTCTTCGATAGGTTATAGGACACTAGGAAAATTCAAATTCTTCTTTCTTACAAGATATTACTTGAATTTAATTGGTATCTGGCCATTCCAATTGGTATCTGTTAATAAGAGCAATGTCAAGTAGAGTTTCGTAGATTGTTGTGTAGGGCCCCACACCCAATCTTCGTAAGGCTATGAGGCATGTAAAAGTCATTTTCCTTTCTTTCTCTCCATCGTGCCGTCCTAATCTTGGACTACTAGATTGAATCCAATTGATATCTAGACAATTCCAATTAGTATCTTAATAATTTTGAATAAAAATCTAGGAGATTTTAATTGGTATCTGTTAATAAGATCTAAAAGTTATTGTTAATAGGTAAAGACTTGTGAAAGTTGTGAACTTATAATTGCTTGTGTTTGATATTTGGCTAAACCTACGTTGCTATATTTTTATCATTGTTGTGAATTATTTTTGTTAAGTGATGAAAATTGACTAAGCTATTTTTGTTGATAAATGTAATGGGATTATTTGATTTCTTGTTATTGTGAAACTAAAAATTCTATGGTGCTTACTTATTTTTTGTACTATTATACTGATGAGATTAATGGTATGAGAATTGAGAGGATGACATGAGAATGTCATGTCGAGAAAAGATGGTGAAAAAGTGACATGAGTAAAAGACTGAGGTATTATGTGTTTTTTGTAATGAGAGGTTCTTGTTAATGGTGTTGTGGCTGAACTCTTGTATAGTTCTATTATTTGGTATTATTTGGGGATCCTTGTGTGGTCCGGCCATTTAGACTGTATTTAGAATTTTTGTGCAGTTCTATTATTGAAACTATAATGGGTTCCTTGTGAGGACTAACTAAGTGACATTATCTTTGAGTTCCTTATGTGAGCAAATTCTTAATGTTTGGCAAAATAATGAGTTTTAAATAAAAATGATAAAAACTAGAAAAGGTTGTTGATACCTATAAAATTTGATCGATGACTTGTCTGGAATGTGATATTTGTGATGAGACTGTCAATGATCTATAATCAATTTATTTTGTTTGGCCTTGCTTATGTGCTAGTGGTGTGGAGACCACTCTTGAGGTGATTAAGAGTTAAGTAAAACCCATAATAAAAATATTGTTAGGTAGAAATATGAGTGACTCTATATATCTTAAATTGGTGTTAGTGATATAAGAGAGGTTTGGCTTGACCATGAAGTGTTTGTCATCGAAATATATTGAGTTAGTGATTGTCAGGACATAAGTTGTAGCTGTGGATTTATGCATTAGGAAAAATTTTGAGAAGATAAATTATTATTGACTTGACCTTGTGGTTGAATTATACATTTGCATGACCCACAAAGTTAGCTAATATATGACAATTTTAGAGCATAGTAATTTTCTGGATAGTGGCAATGCAAAATCAAATGGCTTAGTTATATTCATAAAATAATTAGTGATGACCCTGAATGGGAGAACAAATAAATTATTAAATGGCATGATTGATATTTTCTTGAGTGATACTTGGTGGATATTTCTTGTTGAGTGGTTAAGGTATGATGATTAGATGGATATTAACAATATTGTGGAGAATAATGTGATGTAGGCTCTGATTTGTGGGACCCGTGAAATGGCATATTTCTACCTCTTTTCAATCCTATTGCTTTTGCTCTCTAGTTTAGATTAGTTATGGCGTGGCTATGATGTAAACCTATGTTTGGGATGTGGTTTTAGTAATTGAAGCATGATTTGTATATTTAGCCTTATTGGGCTAGTGTGGTAGTCTTGAAACTGTAAGTTGGGTAGAGTTGATTTAAGTACCTTGGTTCTAGTCAAAGTTTCTATCTTAGGCTTGAATATGGCTTACTTGACATTTAGAAGATGAACTAGATACCTTAGCCTAGTTTGGGGTATAGTGTGCCTATTTATGGAAATTGAGGATTAAAAGTGGGATCGTCTTGCCCACTTAGGCCTAAACTTGTGTTAAGCCTTGTGGAATAAGTTCTGGATGTTAGACATAGATGAGGCTAGTAAACCTTAGAATAAGGTTACTTCGTAACTTGTATTGATGTTCCTAGATTGTGGCTTTTGAGTTGTAGTTATGATACTTTCTGTGGAAGGGATATTGGACATTTAGAGATGTTATTTCCTCTTAGACTTGATGATTGACCTATAGAGATGTTATTTCCTCTTAGATATGCAAATTGACCTAGAGAGGTGATATTCCTAGTAGTCATGATGTATGACATATCGATATAAGATATTCTACAGATGATTACATGTTTATCTATATTATGCCTCTAATATGTGAGATACCTCCTATATGTGAGATGATTAGATATATACTACGACTTATAAATATGATTTCTCGATATGAGTTTTGGATATGAATATTGCCCTATGGCCGTGATTATGATGTTGTGACTATTTCGGGTGAATTAATGAGTCAAGGGTTGTGTTATGATAATGAATGAATATTCGAGAAGTGTTTATCAGTGTAAAGGATACAATTACAGTTTATGAATACATATATGTTTGTATACACATCTCTCCAATATGGGACGGAGGAAGATGCAATATATTGCTTATGACTTTATTGATTAGATACTGGTGATGGCATGCTTAGTTGAAACATGGTATCTAGAGATGGTTAATGCGTGACTTATGTTGAGGTCGAGTTTAGCATAGGTGAATAAGGATAATGTGAAGGATAATGTTTAGACTAATAACTAGAGGTTACGTGATGACTAGTGAACTAGTGATTCTATTGTAATAACTATTGGTTATCTAATAACGAGTAGTTGGGAAGTATTGACTAGATAGATATTCTATGGTGATATGACTATTTTATGAGTATTTAAGTGTATGTTATTCAGTAATGACTCTATGATGATATGTTGATACCCAGCAAGGCCGGAGGATACTATTATGATGATATTGATACCCGACAAGGCCGGAGGATACTGTCATGATGATGTTGATACCCGACAAGGCCGAAGGATAATTTATAATATGTTGATACCTGGCAAGGCCGGAAGATAATATTGATGATGTGTTGATATCCGACAAAGCCGAAGGTTGATTATGATGATGATGGTCCTGATGAGGACAGTTATGATAAGTTGTGGTATTGATTGCGTACTTTGTATTCATTCCTGCATGCGCATCGCCTATCACCAGTATACACCTATATTTATCAGCCAGTATAGGACGGTTGCATATTTATGGGTGAAAAATATGCCTTGTATTATTGTATACTGATTAAACCTTTCGAGTTTGGGTGGTGGGGTATGGGTAGGCTCGGCTAGGTATTTAGTTGTCCGTAATTTGAGGACTAAGGAGATTCTGTCTATAAAGGTCCAGTGGAAGAATCATCTTATTAAGGAGGCCACTTAGGAGACCGAAGCAGACATGCGTAGCAAGTATCCACATCTTGTAATGATTTAGATAACTACGTGTTTCCTCTTCTTGTCACTTGTTTGTCGTTTGGGGACGGACAATTGTTTAATTGGTATCTGATGTAACGACCCTCCCGGTCATTTGTAAAATTTTCTCATCTTCCCTATTTTAGTGCTATCACAGTTGTATACGTGACTTATGACTCACGGGTTGAGTAGTACTAATCTTTTAGGTGCACAACAGTAATTTAAGTCATTAGCGGAGTAATTGAGTTGAGAAAGTTAAACCCGATAATAATCAACCTTTGATCGAGACAGTTTTGGATTAGTATCGTAGTATTTTCAATTGGCCCAGAATGTACTTTGTAGTCAAATTAATATTTGATTTATTTCTATGGGGCTCCGAATAAATTTTGAGGATATATTAAAAGATTGGGATATTTTTTAAAAAATAATTAGTGTATTTATTAATTGATGGGTCAAAACCCACAATTTAGTTAATTATGTGGTCAATAAAAGAATAATTTTAAATGGGTAGGGTTTACCATATAGATAGTAATAAAATCATACTGTTAGGAGAAGAGGGGTACGGGCTTACCGTTTTTTCCTTTGTGCTAGCGGTGAAACCCAGGTAATGCTAAATTGTAGTCTATTGAATGGAATATTTGATGCCACTAATGAATGACATTGATGATTGTGCATTTAGCATGAGGCAAAGGGAAGGTTGAATAGTAGTGGCTTAAATTTGGTTAACAAATTTGTTATTGATTTTTTTATTTTAGTCACTAGAAGTGACTAGAGAAGAGGCAACAACCTTATTGAGCAAATTTGTCCATTTTCTTTAAATTCAGTGGACTAAGTAATGGATAGATTAGGATAATAAACTATTGGTTAGTGAATAAAATAATGTAAACTTTTTTCTTTATGTTGAGTAATGATTAGCCAATTATTGGCATAAAGATAGAATCTGCATGTTAGTGTATTATGAGCCCAAGGGTCTGTAAGTTATTTTCCCGTATATTGCTTCTGGTTTAGAGGCTTAGAGAAATTAAGTTGCCGATGTAGAGATTTTAGAGTAAGAAAATCATAAACGAGGGTCATTAGATTCATACTCTTATGTAGATTATCTATTTGAACAGATTTTGATTATTCAGAAGCTTTATGGAAGAGCAAGATCCTCGCAAATTAGTGTGCATTTGGTTTCTTCGATGGAGGTAGGGAGTTTAGACTTGACTTAATTGTGTGTATGCTCCTAAATTAGATACTTGTTGATTGGTATTCGTACATGCTTGAAATTGTTGATGTTTGGATTGTTGATTCATGTATAAATGTTTATTGAAAATTGACTTGATGGAATTGTCTTATGACTTTAAGTGTACTTGTAAACTTGGTACATTGTGTGGCATGCTGTGAGGTTGTGTAAATTGATATTGATAATACTTGTTTATATTTATATTAGATCGGGTACCACGCTGGTACGTTTATATTTATGTTGGATCGGGTACCACGCCGATACGTTTATATTTATGTTGGATTGGGTACCACGCCAGTACGTTTATATTCATGTTGGATCGGGTACCACGCCAGTACGTTTATATTTATGTTGGATCGGGTACCACGCCAGTACGTTTATATTTATGTTGGATCGGGTACCACGCCGGTACATTTATATTCATGTTGGATCGGGTACCACGCCGGTACGTTTATCTTTATGTTGGATCTGGTACCACGTCGGTACGTTTATATTTATGTTGGATTAGGTGGATCGAGTACCACGCCGGTACATTTATATTTATGTTGGATCGGGTACCACGCTGGTACATTTATATTTATGGTGGATCGGTTATCATGCCGGTACGTTTATATTTATGCTGGATCGGGTACCACGCCGGTACGGTACATAAATATAGACTGCTCCCTACAGGTCATGACTATTTGGGCAAAAATAAGTCCCATAGCATGTGTGTACATATTTGTGTTATTTCTGTGGATGTTTACAGTATGGTTGATACTCTTGATGGTTATGTGGCTTGTTTGTGAGCATTGTTTGACCTGTTGTTGTTGGAGTGTTGATTCATTGAATATTTATTGTGTGACGATGCCTGTCTACTTGTTATTTGATTTATGTTGTGTACTTGCTATTAAATTGAGTTGGCCTATGATACCTACTAGTACATTGTGGTTTGTACTGATACTACTCTGTACTCTTTTTTGTTGAGTGCAAAAAGTGTTCTAGGCTCCGACATGATCTCACCCCTAGAGTTTGATAGCAGATCTTGATCCAAAGGTGAGCACTCCGTCTCCAAGCTGCCATGGGTCATCTTATTTGTTCTTGTCCATGGGCAATGAAACATTCTTTATTTACTTTATTTTTGGATATCACTTTAGATATGATCTTTGTTAGTAGTTCATGTACGATGACTTTCAGGTGTTGGGAATTTTAGTAAGTAGTTTGTTTGAATATAAACGTACTGGCGTGGTACCCAATCCTTGCATTCCAGAACTATGTAGCCAGCATAGGTTGACTAAGTGTTTGGGTAATGGTTCGGTTTAGATGTTCCTCCCATATGAAGATTAGAATGGGTGCCACGCATAGCCATTTGGGTCGTGACACATCTCCCCAACTAACTCCAACTAATAAATTAATTAATGAGATTATAAAGGAATGATCACATCCTCGAAGGATAAGGACTCACTGATTACTCTGATGCTGAGACTGGGATGCTGCTGATGCTCTGGAGCTCGTGCTTCTGAACCTATGGTATAAGATACCATAGCGCAAATGTATCAGTACTTTGAATGTACTGGTATGCATGTGAGGTAGGCTGAATGCATGGGGTTCATATGCATGAACAATACTGGCTAACTAACTAATATAAGCGTGAGAATACATGCATGAATACATAGTAACTATATCTAAAATTGTGATAACATGAATTTACTAATAACTAATATGACTGATAACTGAGTTCTGATGTCTGATATAACTGATAACATGAGTGACTATATCTGACAGTCTTGAATCTGATGGAACTAGCTGAGTCACGTACTGTATCTGACTTAATTGTATCTGACAGTCCCAAAATCTGAAGAACTATCTGAGTTCTTTAACTGATACTGATATTGAAACTGTGGGAAGTAGTTATCTAACCACCATGCCCCAATTGATGCATTATAGCTAAATTGGGGTCTAATCCGTGCCCTGATTGGAAGGGTGTTAATACCATGCCACTGGTAAGGATAATTTATGAGTAACCCTCGTATAGCAGGTAACTCTAGTGAGAATGGTGGGAACCCTCATATAATAGGTTAAACCACCTCATCTACCCTCATATAGTAGGCTAAGATGTCTCAACCTATGCTGGCTACATAGTTCTGGAATGCAAGGATTGCTTCTAAGAATCACACCCTCATATAACAGGTGAGTTCCCATCCTTGGATTCACTCGGTGCTAATTTCTACTCCCATCTGAATAGACATTGAACATGATTAACTGAACTAACTGGACTGAGTTAATTGAGTTCTGTTGACTGAAGAAATATTATTGAGGTCTGATAAATGACTGAGATTTACTAGAGTTACTGAGTTTTCCTAAGTCATGAGACTGACAGAATTCTACTAAACGTGGCTTGACTGAGAGTATCTTGAAAACCATGACATAGGCTCTAGGCATACAACTAAATTATTGGGTACAGTACCCCCAGGACTCGATGAAAGTAAACTGACAAAGTATGACTTTCTTGAATACATAATCACATCAACAGTTCATAATATAATAAGTTAGAATATTCATAGAGTACAAGTTCTAAAGTACCACAATGGCTACACTTACATTCATAATTCATTGACTAAGGCATTTTATCAAACACTTTGACATGCATGAACTTGTACATGAATGGGGATTTCATATTATCATACTAGTAGGGCACTTTTCCTTCATCTAAGCATTTAATCAAACACATGGTGAGCATAGTATATGTAGACAACATTACACAACAAGTAAACATCATGATTCAATTCTAATTTCACCATTCAAGGGTTTAATCATGGATTCACATGAAACTACACCTATAATAATCAATTCTACTTAAGATTTATCACTAAACATGGAATAGAATTCAATTGGTCATTATCAACATGAACAAAAGCAAACCCAACATGAAATTCATAACAATCCATACACGTGAACTTTGAAAAGAGATTTGTAGGCTTCATGGACAAAAAGAGTCCATGAATGAACACTATGCATACTTGGGTGAATAATTTCTTGAAGATCTATGATGGAAAACTTGAATTCTTAGCTTGTAATTAAGCACCTAGGGTTTCATGTCCTTGGGGATTGATCCTTGGGAGAAACCCTATTTTGTTGTTGTAAAAGAATAATGAACTAATGAGTTGTGGTCGGGTGTAATTAGGGGTTAAATCGAGTGGAAAAAGATCCAAGTACCCTTTTAAAAACGGCTTTAATATAATAGAACGGGATGTGGGACGGTGGGTGTGACGGTCCATCACGGGGTCGATGGTCCGTCGGTCCTGACCGTCGCACCTGGGCAGAATGGGGGTTCACTGTCTCCCCTACGACGGCCTGAGCGACGGTCCGTCGCTAGCTTGATGGTCCGTCGGACTGGGCCGTCGTTCTTAGACTGAAGGTGGTCTCACTTCCTCTCTGCGATGGCGTGGGAACGACGGTCTGTCAGCCTCTACCATCGCACCTGGGCAGTTTACTGTCTTCTGTATTTTGGCAATAACTTTCTCTTTCGATGTCGGATTTTGATGAAATTGGTATCGATGGAAAGCTTATTCAATTTTCCACGTGACAAAAAGTAAAAATCTTAAAGATTTTATGTGTACAAAAATGGATTCATCTTTCAAAGTAAGTTTCTAACATTCTTGAGATGATTTCAAGCTAGGAAAAAGTACGGGGTATTATAAAAAAATATTTATACTTGGAGAAATTTGTAGTTACGTATTCTAAATTTTTCGAGGGTCCTATGTCCCCCTGAGACTATTTTTTATCATATTTAGTAAGCATATATTTGGCCACTTGAATCACTGCATTGTAAGACCCCGCCAAAAATCCTCATCGCCTAAGCTCTTTTAAAGCATGCCAAGAGAAGTTTCACACTTAGAAAAGTTGGCTAAGTGTTGGGAATTAGTCATTCCATAAGCCTTCAAACTTTGAGGATTTTATTTCCGACCTTTTCGAACTCCAATAGTTGATTTTTAAATTGATTCATCATGGGGAAAGTTAAGAGTACGTCTCGAGTGAGTTTCGAATTTTTTGGACCCCGTTTAGGGCATATTTGGATGCCCAAACCAGTAGCATAATGCGATATGCGTGCGTCGCATGATCCAGTCCACCCCTGGCATCATCCGATAGAGCATACGATGCACGCTCTAGTCGGGTGGACCAGAGCATACGACACACGGTTCATAGCACACATCTGAAATTTTAATTTCCAATTTCGCATCCAAGAAGGGTATTTGGGTCAATTCCCACCATTTATTAGACCCAAAAACACGATATTCAACCACTATTAACCAAAATATAGTTACTTTCTCTCAGTTTCTCTCAAGAACAAACCTTAGGGTTTTCAGTCTAAGATCCAATTCTCAAAGATTTCACCATTCTTTTTTCAATTAAGTTCAAGATTCAAGATTGGCATACCAAGAATCCCAAGAATCAACCTTCAAAGACACAAATAGCATCTTAAACCAAGCTTGTTCATCATCCAAGGTATGTGGGGTTATGAACAAGGACATTCCTTTTGTCCTTGTGCCCAAAGTTTGATTTTTATTACGAGAGTTAATTTGATTTTACATGTTTTCCTATGAAATTGAAGCTGGGTTTATACCCTATGTTGCTATTCATGAGATTATGAGATTTTCAATGATTTAGAGATTGAATTACACGAGTATGTTCATATTATGCTTATTACTGAAATTTTCAGATTTTATGATGAATTATGAATACTTATATTATCAAGCATGAATTTTGAGATGTTTTATTATGAGATTGATACATGGGTCATTAATCCCTATTTAAGATTGTGATGTTTGAGAATTTTTTTGCTACAAGCACCCCGTGATTAGAATGTTTTCAGATTATTGAGAAAGATTTGACCTTTTGGTCTCAGAATTGATTTGAAATCCACTTTACAGGTATAGTTGGTTTTCATTATAAACCATTAGATTACTTTTAAAGTGGATTTTCTTAAGATTTTCTGCATAAGATTGGGAGTAGTATTTAGCACCGAGCGAAAAGTGTGGGATTAGCGTGCCCTATATTCCACAGAATACGTACCACCGTAAGTACAGATTTTCAAATTATTCCCACTTCTACGTGGATGACTTGTGATCACTCAGATTCAATTGTTCTATTCTGATAGCAAGGGTAGAATAGTCCTAACCTTACGTGGGCTAGTCTTGGGACACCATGGATGCTCACATGGTGTACATGTCGGTTAGAAGAACCTCCCAAATAGATGTTCCCCACTCTTAAAACAGTTTTAAGTATTTAAAGTCTTGAGATAAAATGTTTACTATGCGGAATGATTTTTAGACTTCATTTAGCTTACATGATTTGAGAACAAGAAGACAATACAACTTTTAGAACTAAGTGTAATGACTCACGAGATCTATACTACATGCTTTATTATTCATGATTGATGATTTTAGATTTTAGATTTACTCAAGCTATGTGAGTCATTTACATTTAGCATGCATAATTTTATAAATTGTGATATATTGTTTTCTTACTTATTGCATGCACCCCTATATACTCAGTACATCCTCAAATTACTGATCCACATATATGTCTATGTGCTACATTGTTTCAAAATGTAGGTTCAGGTGCTCAGTCTCAGTTGCGACAGTGATTTTCGAGCATCTCATTTATATCCCTGCAGTTGTGAGTCCTCATAGTTTCGGGGACTTAGTTTTTCATGTTTTAGATTATTAGTAGATGTTCCTTTATTCATTTCAGATAGTTTGAGTCAGCTGGGGCCTGTCCCAGTGGCTCTCTAGATTCCGTTAGTAGAGGCTTGTCAGACTACTAGATTCAGTCATAGATCTCAGTTGTCATATTCAAATCTTTCAGTATTTGATTTATCAGATTGATGTGATTAGTATTTTTAGATATACTCAGATCATTCAGATAGTTTTCCGCATTTATCATTATTTTGTATTCAGATTCCCTTATTTTGAGAAGCAGATTTAGAAAAGGCAGCCAGGTTAGTTCAGGACTACTTGTAGTTCAGAGTACCATGTAGCATCCCAGGAATTAGATTTCGGGGCATTACATGCATGTATTTCACGCAATTAAAAGCATAAAAAAATATTTGATAAGGGGCAAATATATGTTCTTTAAATATGGTGAAAAATAGTCTAGGTAATCATAGGAGCCCCACAAAGTTCAGAGTGCGTAACTGTAAATTTTGCCTAAGTACACGTATTTTTCACAAATTTTTCTCGATACAAAAAGCGACCAAAATACTTTCTATCTTTAAGATTTCATTTTTGATGTTATTTCACTTTTTCGAAAATAGGAATTCTATAAAGTTACGTTACATACAAACATTTTCACGTTCAAATCTTATTTGTGGAATTATGCTAAATATGGTATTCTTGTTATTGCTTTTTTCTTCTCCCTGTTTGATGTAATTTTCTGATTTCATAGTACATCGCACGAATGACATGAGCTAAGTGACTCCACTAAAACAACACATACTTCATTCATAATCTCAAAGAAAAAAAAATTGTATTTTGATATTTCAGCAAAGGATTTCGTATATTTTTTATTACGCAAAGATATTTTCTATCCTTATAATGAGTTGGCGATCAAAATATGCTGCCACATTAAAAAAATAACGCAACTATGTCATGAATATAAAAAGTGATCAAAATATTTTCCATCATTAAGATTTCATTATGATGTTATTTCACTTTTTTGAAAATAGGATTTCTATCTTGAAAGGGATAAAGTTACGCTTCGTATAGATCATTTTTAATTTTTGAATCTTATCCGTGAAACTATGCTAAATATGGTATTTTTGTTGTTGCTTTTATCTTCTCCTTGCTTGATGTATTTTTATGATTTCATGGTACACCCGACATGAATGACATAAGCTAAGTGACTCCACAAAATTAACACGGACTTCATTCATCATCTCAAAGAAGAGAAGTAATTGTAATTTGATATTTCAGCTAAATATTTTGTATATTTTGGATTAAGCAAAGATATTTTCTATCCTTTATAACAAGTTGAAGATCAAAATATGCCGTCACATTAAAAAAATAACTCAACCATATCATGAATATAAAAGGAAAAAAGGTGTGAAAAATGTCTATACTTTGACGAAATTTGCAGTTGCGCATTGTTAACTTTGCGCAGGTTCTATGACCTCCCTTGACTATTTTTTATCTTATTTAATTGTCATATATTTGACCACTTGAATCACTGTGTGTATTTCACTCACATTAAGCGTGTAAAAAAATATTTGACAAGGGGCAAATGTTTTCCAGTTAAATAAGGTAAAAAACAGTCTAGGGAATCATAGGACTGCCACAAAGTTCAGGGTGCGTAACTGCAATTTTTTCCTGATTACAAATATTTTTCACACATTTTTTCCAATACAAAAAGTGATCATAAATATGGTATTTTTAATTTTCAAATCATATCCGTGGAATTATGCTAAATATGGTATTCTTGTTATTGTTTTTCTCTTCTCCTTATTTGATGCAGTTTTCTCATTTCATGATACACCACACAAATGGCATGAGCTAAGTGACTCCACTAAATTAACACATACTTCATTCGTCATCTCAAAGAAGAAAAATAATTATATTTTGATATTTCAGCAAAGAATTTCATATATTTTGAGTTAAGCAAAGATATTTTCTATCCTTATAATGAGTTGGCAATCAAAATATGTCGCCACATTAAAAAAATAACACAACTATGTCATGAATATAAAAGATGACCAAAATATTTTTTATCTTTAAGATTTCATTTATGATATTATTACACTTTTTCAAAAATAGAATTTCTATCATGAAAGAGATAAGTTACGTTACATATAGATCATTTTTAATTTTTGAATCTTATCCATGGAAATATGCTAACTATGGTATTTTAGTTAATGCTTTTCTCTTCTCCTAGCTTGATGTAGTTTTATGATTTCATGGTACGCCGCACAAATGACTTGATCTAAGTGATCGTCTAAATTAACGCGTACTTCATTCATCATATCGAAAAAGAAAAATAATTGTATTTTGATATTTCAGCAAAGGATTTTGTATAGTCATAACGTCTGACTATAGAAAGCATTTATAGACATCATAATTTTGTGAACTCCACAATAAGAATTTAATTTTTGTTAGAGTTGTTGGAGGTTATTTTACGCTAAACCTAACTTGGTGGCTACTCTACTCTAATCCCTTAATAAAGAGATTAATCATCTCCCGATTATTTCATAAACTCATAGAATATTATCACTCTCTTTTTGATAATCAAATACATCAAGAAGATCCATAAACCCTCCTTTCATGGAGATCAAATTCAAATATTTTTACGTTCAAGAAATATGCTATTAACGGCCTTCGAATTACGAAGAAAATTTATATCAAATCTACATCTTCTTACATTCTAGAAATATGCTACTAACGACCCTCGAATTACAAAAAATATTCGTATCAGATTCAAATTTTTTTACATTCGAGAAATACGTTAAAAATTCATATCAAATTTAAATTTTCCTACATTCGAGAAATACGCTACTAACGGTCTTTGAATTACAGAGAAAAATCAAGAAAGAAGAATCAAGGAAAAAACAAAATTATATTCATATCATTTATCAATAAAATTCTTATTTTTCATATTTTATTTGCATTGTGACTGCAATTTATTTCTGTCACTATAAAGTTTGTTGCAAACAGTGTTAACAATACTAAAAATGAATACAATTTACTACTATATATAAGGGAGGATCTCAATTTTCGGTAGTTCTCACAAGGATTGATGATGTTCTTTTATTAAATATTTTTATTTTTGTCCTTATTCTTTTTGTTAAGACCATTTCCACTTGTATATTTGTAACTGATGTTTTCTTGCCATGTATTATCTTTTAATTAAAATTTTCTTCATATTAAATTAATAATCATTTTTGCTCAAAAAAATTATTTAAAAATAATTTTTCACATAAAATTAAAGTTAGTAATAATTTTCAACTACACTAGTTATAATTTTCAACCACACCCTTATAGTCACTGTTGTTCACTCCTTAAAAAAGATATAGTATTAAATTGGATAACTTAATCAATAATAAATAGTACATTGACTTTATTATTTTTCTTAGCAGATATGAAAAAAGATATACCAATAATTAGAGTAGGATGAATATAATATTTTAAAGGGTGTTTAAAAATTAACACGATAAGTAAATGGACTGAATGGAACAATCGGTTAATGTAATTTAATTATTATTTAATATCATTATAGATCACAATTAAGTTAGTTTGTGTAAAGTTTCTAAATTAATGTTGTAAGTACTTTTATACATACTTGTCACGACCCGAACCGAGGCCCTGACCATGACGAGCATCCCGAACTATGAAGGTTAGGACACCCTTCTAACTTGAAATCATATACACCATTCATACATAAATAAGGGAAGACGAAAATTATAGCAAGTCGGAATCATGGTCATAAATCTGATATGAATTTAGCATTTAAGAATGAAATCCAAAACTAACTAGCAACATCTGCAAACCGTCTGCAAAATCTCTACTACATGACCACTAACACAATCTGAAAAGTGAGACAAGGCCCCCAGTAGACCAAAACCATATCTAAAAATGGTTTTCTGAAAGTAAACAGGCCTTATGGAATAAAGAAGGCTCACCAACTAGACACTGCAACTCTGTCTGATAAAATCTATTATTTTTCTGGACCCCTAGACTGAGCCTCAGAACCTGGAGGGAGGAGGGGGGGCCAATACAGATGTACTGGTACGCAAAGTAATCCAAAATAAAACTTTTATATAAGTAAAATAGTGGAGAGCAATTTGTTAAAACATCATGCATAAACAGTTCTCAAAACACATGGTACTTTCTGAAAATCATAAGTCATTCTTGTCAATGCACTGTCTTTTCTTTGTATTACTTCTGAGTTAGGTGGTACGCCCCTATAATTCTAAAATCTCACGAGCTGTATGGAATCCGCCATTGACTCAGCGGGGAAGCCCCCAACCCGAGTCTGCCGCAAGGGTTGGATTTTCTATTTTTGATACGCCACACGGCACTAGGACAGCGTAATATAATATACTCGGATCAGCAAATCACGATTTTGGGCAATGAGTTGTCTGAACTCGTGCCTCCTTCAGGGAACCACCTAACGTCTCTTTATGCCCAGTTTTAACCACTTCTAAACATACATCATTCTAAATCTTAAAATCTGAAAGTCTGATTTCAAACATCCATTCTATTCTATTCTGAATTATCATGGCATAATCTGAATTATCGTAGTCACACCAAGACTTACAAGTCCTATTTTTGAGTCATAGTACAATAATCATGATCTTTCATTAAAACATAGTTCAGACCACCCAAACATGCAAATAGTATAAGAGATTTCATGTTCTGAAGCATAAATCAAAACTATGCAAGAATCCTTTAAACATTTGGTGGTCATGTGCTTTTGGCAAAATCATGCACTCTTTCATTATATGAATATTTTAAACATTTATCAACACAACTACCCTCACTTTTGAAATCCAAACCTTAATCCAATCATAACATAATTCAAGACATTTTAAATCATGCTTTTCAAGGATGCATTCAAACTATCTATAGCATATGATAAGTTAAGGAAAATCAAAACAAGAGAGGGATATTACATAAGTCATGCTCTCAATTAAATCATCAACCTTAAAACACAAGCATACAAATATATATATACAATTTCGAATTATTGTGAGGGAAGGTCAAAAGATCAAACAATACCGTCAAGATTTCTAAAACATGAATGTATTCATAAATCTGAAAACCCCTTTCTTAAAATCATGATTTCTATGCCCATGAAATTTTAGAAAAATCCCGAATACCTCGATTATGAAGAATAATGGCTGATCCTTGAAGCCTACGGTTTGAGGATTCCAAATCTTCGGTTAATTTTGAAAACTCACGGTTGAATCTTGAGTTTCTTGGAGGAGAAGTATATGAACTAGGGTTTTTGTTTTGAGGGAAATCTTGAGAATGTCATATATTACACTTATAGAGGTCTTAAATCTCTTTTCTGGATGTTTTAAGAGACTTAGTAAAAGTCCAAACTACCCTTGTTAACTTCTGAATGAAACTGAAAAAATTTAAACTGGGAACCCGATCTTATGGGCCACCGCGACGCGCCACTAATGTTGTGGCTCACTGGAAATTGATGAATGGGAATTTGGCCCACTTCGCGATGCGCCACTATTGCGGAGTCTCACTGGAAATTGACCATCGTCATTTACACCCTCTCTGCGATGCGCCAAGGACAGGAATGACGGTGTTTTATGACTAGGACTTAAATTAACCATAACTCCTTCACCGCGTATCCATTTTGGATGAATCTTATGTCGACAGAAAACTTATTCGATCATCTACATAATGAAAAGTTGAAATCTAAGGAGTTCCATAGGAAAATAAGTATAAATCATTCTAGAAACCAATTCTTGATACTTTAGGGACAAAAATTCAGCTAGGAAAAACTTTGGGGTGTTACAATACCTGAAGTGATTGAAATATTTTGTTGCATAAGATGAAAACAATGAACTTTGCAACTCTTGTCATATGAAATTATCGGTGAAAATAAAATAATAAGTATTAAAATAAATTTATTTCTATTTATAACTGAGAAATTTTGTACCCATAAATTCATTAAAATATTAATATTTTTCTATTTTTGATCATCATTGAATTGTAATTATTAAAATGTTATCATGTCATTTTATTGAATGGGCGTCTCAAGTTAGATTGATGACATTAATAATTGTCGTATATGCTGAGGGTTTAGCATCTTACAATTTTTCAATCAACGGCGCTGGCAAAATTAACCTATCTCTTCGTGTCCTGAAGATTTCGATGATAGTAGAGAACCACCAATCCGCCGCCGGCAAATTACTTGTGCCAGCCACCATAAACACGTCTCGACAACCCTATCAGTTTCGGTGACCCCATCAGATTCTTGCGAGATCATTGTATTTTTCTCTCTCACTTCTTGCACCGACCACTAAAATGGTAACGGCTTCTTTAGTGGCACACTCTGTATCCCAGCGACCACATCAATTTCTAGCGAGTGGCACCGAATTCTGATGAACTGATTGTCATTTTTCTATTCTTCTCTTTTATTTTCTTTATAACCCTTTTCAGGTATGACAAGTTCAGATTCGATACTTCAGGCGGCGACATCAAGATTCCAATGACCAGCTCATTTTTTCGACGACCAACATATTCTCCGTCGACCAAGTGCAGGAATGTGGTACCAGCAGTAGGGTAAAGGCGGTGGCAACAAATATTGGCGACCAATTTCTACACCAATTTATCAAAATTCAACAAAACCATCAAGAAAACATCCTTCACTGCGTCTTCTCCCCATATCAGGTGCACTTATTTCAATTTTCTCTAGTTTATTCTTCCATAGTTTATTTGGTATAGACTTTTTGTCTCTTTTTCTATCCTGATTTCTTGTATGATTTTTCTTATTATTCTTGTGGGATTACTAGTTACGGTTTCTCCGCAACTTAGCAGGTGTTTGTTGCTTGTGAGTAGTATAGTGCTTATTATTGATTGTGAGTATCAAGCCTGCTTATTGGTTTATATTTGCTAATTTAGCTATTTTTAGTCATACTATTTTGCTCGTTGTGGTTTTCGACTCATTATTCTTCATTTTCTTCTATTGTATCCTTTTGAGTGGTGATTAGTGTGATTAATAATAGACTAGGATCATGTCATAGGTTGGGATCGGGGCTGAGGTTGGGTCTAGGTTCTAGTCTGGGGTTGGGGTGAGGGATAGTATGGCTAAGTGGGATAAGGGTGCTTCTAGGTTGAGAGTTGGGTCCTGAAACATAGGGACGCTTCAAGTTAAATCTATAGAGATGGTGAAGATTCTTGAAAATTAAAAGGTTAGTATAGCATGAGACATAGAAATGGGGTAGGTATCTTAGTAGATAAATAACTTAGGAAGCAGGTGGTGGAGGTTAAGAGAGTCAGTGATAGGTTGATGTCTATTAAGTTGGTCATGGGAGTGTCAACGGTAAACGTTATTAGTGCTTACGCTCTGCAGGGAGAAGAAGGGCTTTTAGGAGATTTTAAATGAGGCGGTGAAGGAGGCCCTGAGCACTGAAAAACTTTTCGTGAGAGGAGACTATAATGGGAATATTGGGTCTTTTTCAAGAGGCTATGATGATGTGCATGGAGGTTTTAATTTTGGTAGAGAAAAGAAGGAAAAGTTTCTCTTTTTTATTTTTCTAGGGATTTGGGTTATGGATATAGAATTCGAACTTTTCAAAACATTTTGTAGTTCAGTGGCCAAGACTCAGATAGACTTTTGGCTTCTTAAGAAGGGCGATAGAGAACTATGTAAGGATTGTAAATTTATACCTAGCGAGAATATTTCAACTCAACATAGGTTATTGGTGATGGACTTGGTAATCCATAAGAGCTGAAAGAAAAGAAGTGTAGAGGTTCGACCCAGGATTAAGTAGGGTACCTTAGCTTTGGCTAGTGCTTTAGAGATGAGAGAGAAGTTAAGAAGAAGGAGGCTAGGGAGGATGTGGATAGTATGTGGGAGACGAGTGCCTGTTGCATTAGGGAGACAGCTAAAGAGGTGTTGAGTATCTCGAGAGGTCAATCTGGCAAGCATCGAAGGGACTAGTGGTGGAATGAAGAGGCTAAGATGGAGGTGGAGTCTAAGAAGGTGGCTTATGCTAAGTTGGTTAAGAGCAAGGATGCTTAAGAGAGGTGGACGAATAAGAAAAGTATAAGGTAGCTAGGAGAGAGGCTAAGTTAGTGGTAACAGTGGCTAAGATGACAGCTTTTGAGAGTTTGTACGTGGCTTTAGAGGAGAAAGTCTAGGATAAGAAATTGTATAGGATTACCAAGGCCATGGAGCAGAGGGCTCTTAACATTTTCCAAGTGAAGTGCATCAAGAGTAAGGATGGTATTGTGTTGGTTGAGGATGACCTCATTAGGAAGAGATAGCAGTCCTATTTTCATAAACTTTTGAACGACGAGGGGGGCAAAGGTTTTGTGTTGAGGGACTTGGAGAAATCTGATGAGTGTCGCAACTATGGTTATTGTATGCGTATCAAGGTTAAAGAGGTCAAGAGGGCTATTCACAGGATACATCGGGGTAGGGCAACGGGGCCAGACGAGATTACAGTGGATTTTTTTAACGCACTGATGAGGCAGGTTTGGAGTGATTGACAAGGTTGTTAACATCATTTTTAGGGTAGTGAAGATGCCTGATGCATGAAGGTGGAGTACAATGATTCCATTATATAAGAACAAGGGAGACATCCAATGTAGCAACAACTATAGAGGTATTAAGTTGTTAAGTCATACTATAAAGATTTGGGAAAGGGTGGTAGAGTTGAGGCTGAGAAGGAGCGTGACTATCTCTGAGAATTAGTTTATTTTCATGCCAGGTCGCTCGACTACCGAGACCATTCACCTTATGAGGAGATTAATGGAGCAGTTTCGGGAGATAAAAAAGGACTTGCACGTTGTGTTTATTATTCTTGAGAAGGCTTATGACAGAGTTCCCAGGGAGATTCTATGGAGGTTCTTGGAGGCTAGAGGGGTACCCGTGGCATACGTTAGGTCGATTCAGGATATGTATAATGGCACGAAGACTCAGGTGAGGACAGTAGGTGGAGATACAGAGTATTTTTCAGTTTTGAAAGGGTTGCATCAGGTTTCAACTCTTAGCCCTTTTTTATTTGACTTGGTGGTGGATGTATTGACGCAACATATTCAAAGGGAGGTTCCTTGGTGTATGTTATTTACTGATGATGTGGTACTGATTGACGAGACTCGGGAAGGAGTTAATGATAAGTTGGAGATTTGTAGATAGACCTTTGAGGCGAAAGGATTTTTGTTAAGGAGGACCAAGACGAAGTACTTGGAGTGTAAGTTTTGTGATGTGTCACAGGAGGCTGACGTGGTTGTGAAGCTGGACTCTCAGTCCATTCAGAAGAAGGGGAGTTTCAAGTATTTGGGGTCTATGATTTAAGGCAATGGTGAGATTGACGAGGATGTCACGCATCGTATTAAGGCTGGATGGTTGAAATGGAGGCTCGCTTTGAGAGTTTTATGTGATAATAATGTTCCCTCGAAGCTTAAAGAGAAGTTCTACAGAGTGGCAGTCTGGCCGATCATGTTGTATGGAGTGGAGTATTGGCCAGTTAAGAAATCCCACATCCAAAAGTTAAAGGTGGCGGAGATGAGGATGTTTCGACGGGTGTGTGGCCATACCAAAAAAGATAGGGTAAGGAATGAGATTATTCGAGAGAAGTGAGAGTATCCTCGATGGAGGACAAGATGTGAGAAGTAAGTTTACGTTGGTGTGGGCATGTGATGAGGAGGGGCCCTGATGCTCCAATGCGGAGGTGTGAGACACGGGCTATGAATGGTTTTAGGTGGTGTAGAGGTAGGCCGAAGAAATATTGGAAGGAGGTGATTAGGCATGATATGGAGCAGCTACAGGTTACGGAGGACATGACCCTTGATAGGAAGTTGTGGAGAATGCGGATTAGGGTATAGGGTTAGGGGTTAAGAGTGTGTCGGTAACAATAGGGGAGCGTTCTTTATTTGTTTCTGAAGTTTCATGTTCGTAGTATTAAGTGATGTCTATGGTTTCGGATAGATAGTTTTAGTATTATCTTGTGGTTGTAGTATTATCTTATGGCTAGTGGCGTAAGTTTATTTTGCAGACTGTACTAGTTTATATGCAATTATATTTTGTGTTTATTATACTGCTATCGGTCCTAAGCCGGGGGCCTATCGGAAACAACATCTCTTGGTAGTATGGTTTACGTACACTCTACCCTCCCCAGACCCCACTATGTGGGAATCCACTAGGCATGTTGTTATTGTTGTTGTTGTATCATGTTATTTTATAAAATATTATATTACTTGTGGCCTCTTGTTATATTCTAATTCTCCTGTAATACTTTCTTCCATGCAAATAATTTTTTTTAAAAAATTATCCAATTATGTGATTAAGAACTTTAATAATTATAAAAATTTTAAATAAAATATATATTTAATATATCGATCATTAAATTATATTAATTATAAAGTAAAAAATATAATATAAATTATATTTTAAAATTTAATGATTATTATTTATATGTAGAGTAGTTTGGATCCGAGCTTAGTACTGATCTAATGAAACTAGCATTTATATATTCGTAGAATACACCTTTCACTTCATTTATTACTCCACGTAATAATTTTTTTATAATTTTATAAATTACACAAATAAATTAAAATAATTATTTTTAATACAATTAAGTATTACACAAAGAACTAATGGGGACAAATATTAGTGCAGAAAATGAGGTGACAGGTTGGGTAGGTCCACTGATAAAAGAGTTTGGGCGTCATACAGATGACAAATGCTATATGGCGTCAGCTTTACACGTACACGGTTGAGGTAGTACCAGTGTCGTCGTCAGAAATTTGACGAGGAATGTGCATATTTTCTTCTTAGTTTTGTTAAGAATGTGCAAAATTTAATATAGACGTATAATAGATAATATTGAACTTCTATACATCATATAATCTTTTGATAAAAGATGTGCATCAAATCACCGTTTTCCTAAGATCATCCCTCCGCCAATGGGTACAAGTATACCTCAACATCGGGTATTTACATTTGATCAATTAATTCAAGATCTAGACAATAGTAACATACATAATATTACACGTGGAGTTTGGAGAGGGTAGTATGTACATGTACTTCTACCTTGTGAAGATAGAGATGTTGTTTTCGATTGACCCTCGACTCTCAACTCAAGTAATATATATAAAAATTAGGCATGTAAAACAAATAAAACAGTAAATCTGAAAATGGTAGCAACGACATAATTAATATGATAACTGAACCAAAAACAAACAACAAATTATTCTATAGAAAACGAATTAGATAGTATGAAAGTAATAACAAAAATACTACTTAATAGGAAAATTAGACAACGCTCAGCTACCCACTAACCACATCCTTGATCTGCATATTCTTATATCTAGATCATGTCCTCGAAAATCTACAGATACCCAATCTAATCACCACTACCAAAACCTCCTCGGCTTACATCTACCTCTCCTTGTACCCACTACTACAAGATAGTATCTTTAATAAATTATTTTTTTAATCATGATTGAATGATATTATATTCTTAGTTCACTAGAATTAAAATGATTGATTAGGGGTAAATATTCGGAACCAATAAGTATTTGTGTGATGATTAAGTGCTTCTTGCGACAAATTCAATTGCAGAGTGTTGGGGAGTAGATAACTTAAATAAGTAGTACTACTATAACTTTCTTGAATAGCATAACTATGTTCATTCATATTTGGGCCCTAAAAGTGGGCCATCAAACCAGTTGAGAAAGGCTAAAGGGCCATCTATTTGGTAGATGAGTTTTTATGGGCCTTTTTGGGGGTCTCGAGGGCATTCTATGTTAATAGGACTAAACGTAGACTAAATCAACTACTATTATTTGACTATTAACTATGTGGGACTTAATTACATGCATAACTCACCGCTAAACTAATTACCAAACAATACGTTAATACCTGTATAAATAATATATTGATTCCCACATAGATGATCCCTACATTATAAAAACCTACATAACTCTAATTGAGGCCCCTTCATTATTTAAACTCTTTTGTTTTGTTCCTCCTCAGAAACAAAAGTATGAGCCAGGGCAGCCATTTCCTTTTCTCACAGCAGACGAAGAACAAGAAGAACACTGCAATTTTAAAGTTAGGCTTTAAATCTCAAAAATAAAATAATAAATCATGAGAGCAAAAAGAGAAAAACAAAGTGCAAAAAGACCTCGCCAGTACTAGGATACAAAGGACGAGAGAGAGATAGGAAGGAGGGTTATATGAAAAATGAAACGGATACAGCGGAGGCAGAGTACATATATCAAATTTCTTTAAAAACACACCAGCTACATCACCGACGTTTATAAATCAAGGCAACATTTTGTCCTATTCAGAAAAAAAATTCAAATTGTGTGAGTAGGACTGAGGTTATCTTAACTACACAAATTGGTTTGCCCTCTTAAAATTGTGTTTAATTAAAAGAATTTGATTTCGAGGGTATACTAATAAATGTTCTACTCAGATTACAGTAATCTATACAGATTCACTTCTGCTCTGCCCTACTTGTTGATTAATTTCGTCTTACCTCATATTATTTTTCTTTGGCGCTTCGGCTACGAAGGGATGAAGATAACTTTCAAAGATCAAAAGAAACATAAAAATGGTGATTTTTTTAAGTCTTCTTATCAGAACATTACAGTAATCTGTACAGATTCAATTCTTCTCACTGCCATTTTTATGCGCTTCTGCTATGAAGGAATACAACTAACACCTAAAGATCTAATGATGATAATAACAATAGGAAGCTCTCAGGGTAGACTTTATTCAGTTTATTTTAAAATTGGGATGCATAATGTTTATGCTAACAACTACTCACTCCGCTTAAAAAAATGACCTACTTTCTTTTTTTGTTCGTTTCAAAAAGAATGTTCCTTTCATTTTTTGGCAACACTTTAGTTTCAACTTTACACATGGCATGTTTAAAATCACAGGATTAAAAGATATTTTAGTACATTTGGCATAACTTTAATTTAAGACCACAAGACTCAAAAAATTTCTTTATTATGTTAAACTTCGTGTCAAGTCAAAACAAGTCATTCTTTTTTAAACGAAACAAGTATATCAATAAAGAAAATTAGACTCTATTCTGTAATACATCTTTGAGTATCAAAAACTGAAATACATTCGCAGAGGGTATTGCAATAGATTATGTAGTGGAATACACTGTTAGTCCATGTCATTAGAATTGTTACAGTCTATTGAAATAAAATTCGAGTATGTGAACAAAAGATTTCTTTCTCACAAAGTAAATCAATTATGTTGCTACCTAGATCCAAGGGGTTCACATCTTAAAAGGTCTAAAAAGGTTAAAGAACAAAGTCTCGACTCTATTAAAAGATAAATTTACTTAAGAAGACTTAACCAAAACTACTCCTTTGAGTTTGGAGCATGTATATATTTACAAAATTATTTTAAAATAGACAAATATGTATAATAAATTTACGGATAAAGATTACAAATATATTACTCAAGTGCCTGTACATAGGTATCAGAGCTTCGGTGTTATGCCTTTGAAGCATAACATAAGTATCAGAGCTAGCTTTTGGAGTTGAGTTAGGTCTAAGGTCCATTCTTTATCACGGTTTCAGAGAAATGAACTTTGATACCATGATACAGAAATGGACCCTGGACCTAACCCAACCCCAAAAGCAAGCTCATAAGGTAAGAATTTCCCAAGGCCATATAAGGACACCAAGGAATCTTTAACCCACCGATGTGGGACTCTTCCCCCCTGCCCCCATGCCCAGAACTGGACATCTGAAGAGTGGACAATATAAGATGGGGAGCTCAACATTGAGAACAATGAATTGGGTAGACCTGACTCCGATACAATGTTGAAGTGTGTGACCATCTCATCTAAAAGTTTAACTATTAAAGAGAGTACACTTTTATTATTTAATTATATTCTCAACAGTTACTTAATATGTTATTTTGGCATTGAACAAATAAGCTTTATGTGGCATTACAAACTGAAGAAAGATACAAAACTTTTGTTTCAAACAATTCAAGAAAGAAATGTCCTTTTGAAACAAAGAAATAAAGTCACATTTGTTGGCTTGTTTTGTCCCTACAGTTGAACTAAGAGAACTTTGAGTGTAGGTTTTTTCTATTATTAAGGGTGTTTAATTTAGGAAAAGTACTACTCCTTTCGTTTAAAAAAGAATGGTATACCAAACAACATTAATTTTATACATAAATAGTTAACTCCTAACTAGCTACCAAACCTGGAAGTACTTATGTAGGATTCCTGCATAACTCGTTGCTAAACCAGCTACCAAATGACCCCTTAATACCTATTTTCTTTATTCATTAAGAAGACAGAAACCAATGCCAACACTATTTAATTTATGTGTATAATATGTCCATAACCAAGGGCAGAATAAATACTTTACATAAATACAAAACTTCCTAAATGAGTTAAGCCAATTGATATAAACAGTTTGATTTACTCAGCTCCTAATTCATCAACTAATGACCGCTGTCTTTTATCACGATATCTGGCAGGTAGGGTTTTTTGATAACCAAAAAAACAAAACGTACCACTAATGCCTCCGCAGCAGTAAAATCTTTTGAAGCATCCAATAAAAATTGAGAGACTCTCTTGTCGGCTATAGCTCCTAGTGAATCACTTGCTGAAATTGATTAAAATTTTCCACCATCATTCCGACCTATTTTATCATTTTTCTCCTTTTCACATCTCTTTATAGAAGTCATTACTGGATCCTCCCCTAGCAAATTTAATTGATTAATCTAAGAATGGAGCAACTTTTTCAGGTGCAACATGCGGTGGAGCTTACCAGCGTCAGCATTTGCAGGCAACTTGGAAGAACCAGGTAAGAATGGACCAACTTCCTTCAAAATAACCAAGATTCAAGATGGATTATTTTGACAGATCCTTCTTCCCTAGCTATGTGCAAGGAACATGTTGATAATAGTAGATATCACAATTCAGGTCCAGCTGCTAGGTTAGCTAGTAACTCAAGAATCTTTTATCAATTCTCCTTTCTCAAGAACCCTAAAAAATAAATAACACTTGAGAAGAAAAAAGTACACTCAGACACAGCAAATGTTGATTGTATGAGAGGTTATACAAAGTGAGGTTTGTATATATACTCAAATTTAGGACCAAAATTGGGAAAAAAATGACTGACATGAATAAACACTCCAAATTGTAATTTCCACTTGGATTCACTCATATTTATTGCATTTTTCTCAACTTTTGGATTTAAAATCCTTAAGTTTTTTCAGGTAATGTTACTTGAACAGTTACGTTATTTTGGCATTAAACTAATGAACTCTATATGGCATAACAAACTAAAGAAAGACACAAAAGTTTTGTTTCAAATAGTTCAAGAAAGAATCTTTTGTCTTTTTGAAACATAGAAATAGAGCCACATATTTTGTCCCTACAGTTGAGGTAAGAGCAATATGAGTGGACAAAACAGTCCAACAAATGTGGCTCTATTTCTATGTTTCAAAAAGACAAAAGATTCTTTCTTGAACTGTTTGAAACAAAACTTTCGTGTCTTTCTTCAGTTTATTATGCCACGTAGAGCTTATTAGTTCAAGGCCAAAATAACATAATTGTTCAAGTAACATAACCTGAGAAAGCACAAACACCCTGAAAACTTAAGGATTTTAAACCCAAAATTTAAGAAAAATGCAATAAATGTGAGTGAATCCAAGTGGAGATTACAATTTGGAGTGTTTATTCATGTCAATCAATTTTTTCCCAATTTTTATCCAAAGTTTGAGTATATATACAAACCCCACTTTGTATAATCTCTCATACAATCAAAATTTGTTGTGTCTGAGTTTACCTTTTTCTTCTCAAGTATTATTTATTTTTAGGGTTCTTGAGAAAGGGGAATTGATAAAAGATTCTTGAGTTACTATCTAACCTAGCAGATGAACCTAGATTATGATATCTACCATTGTCAACATGTTCCTTGCACATAGATAGGGAAAAAGAATCTGTCAAAATGATCCATCTTGAATCTTATTTATTTTGAGGGAAGTTGGTCCATCCTTACCTGGATCTTTCAAGTTGCCTGCAAATGTTAACTCTAGTGAGCTTCCACCGCATGCTGCACCTTGAAAAGTTGCTCCATTCTTAGATCAACCACTTAAATTGATAGGGGAGGATCCAATAATGACTTTTATAAAGAGACGTGAAAAGGAGAAAAATAACAAAATAGGTCAGAATGATGGTGAATATTTTTCATCAATTTCGGTAAGAATTCATCAGGAGCTATAGCCGAGAAAAGAGTCTCACAACTATCATTGGATGTTTCACAAGATTTTGTTGTTGTAGAGGCATTAGTGGTATATTTTTGTTTTTTTGGGTTATCCAAAAAACCCTACCTGCCAGATCTCATGATAAAAGACAGCGGTCATCAGTTGATGAATCAGGAGCTGAGTAAATCAAACCATTTATATCAATTGGGTCAACTCATTTAGAAAGTTTTGTATTTATGTAAAGTATTTATTCTGCACCTTGGTTCTGAACATATTATACACATAAATTGAATTATGCTTATATTGGTCTCTGTCTTATCAATGAACAAATAAAGAAGGTATTAAGGGGTCATTTGGTAGTTGGTTTACCAACGAGTTATGTAGGAATCCTACATAAGTAATTCCAAGTTTGGTAGTTACTTAGGAGTTAATATAATGTATGAAATTAATATGTTGTACCATACTTTTTTTAACGAATGGAGAAGTACTTTTTCAAAATTAGACATCCTAAATAATAGAAAAAACCTCCACTCAAAATGCTCTTAGTTCAATTGTAGGGACAAAACAAGCCAACAAATGTAACTCTATTTCTTTGTTTCAAAAGGACAAAAGATTTTTTCTTGAATTGTTTGAAACAAAAGTTTTGTGTCTTCCTTCAGTTTGCAATGCCATGTAAAGTTCATTTGTTCTATGCCAAAATAGCATATTAAGTAACTGTTAAGAAAATAATTAAATAATAAAAGTGTACTCTCTCTAACTGTTAAACTTTTTGATGAGATGGTCACACACTTCAACATGGTATCGGAGTCAGGCCCACACAATTCATTGTTTCCAATGTTGAGCCCCCCATCTTATATTGTCCACTCTTCAGATGTCCAATTTTGGCGTGCAAGGAGAGGGAGATGGGAGTCCCACATTGGTGGGTTAAGCAGTCCTTAGTCTCCTTATATGATCTTGGACAATCCTCATCACATGAGCTAGTTTTTGACGTTGAGTTGGGTCCAAGGTCCATTTCGTTATCATGGTATCAAAGTTCATTTCTCTGAAACCATGATAAAGAATGGACCTTGGACCTAACTCTACTCCAAAAGCTTGCTCTGATACCTATGTTATGCTTCAAAGGTATAGCACCAAAGCTTTGGTACCTATGTACATGCACGTGAGTAATATATTTGTAATCTTTATAAAAAAGTTTATTATATATGTTTGTCTATTTTAAACTAATTTTGTAAATTTATACATTCTCAAAACTCAAAGGAGTGGTTTTGGTTAAGTCCTTTTAACTAAATTTGTCTCTTAATAGAGACGAGGCTTTGTTCCTTAACCTTTTTAGACCTTTTAAGACGCGAACCCCCTTGGTTCTAGGTAGCAACATAATTGATTTACTTTGTGAGAAAGAAATCTTTTGTTCACATACTCGAATTTTATTTCAATAGACTATAATAGTTCTGATCACATGGACTAACAATGTATTCCACTGCATAATCTATTGCAATACCCTTTGCAAATGTCTTTCAATTTCTTATACCCAGAGATATATTACAAAACAGAGTCTAATTTTCTTCCTAGATATACTCATTTCATTTCAAAAAGAATGACTTTTTTGACTTGACACGGAGTTTAAGAGAATAAAGAAAACTTTTGAGTCTTGTGGTCTTAAATTAAAGTTATGCCAAATGTACTAAAATGTCTTTTAATCTTGTGGTCTTAAACATGACACATGTAAAGTTGAAACTAAAGTGCTGCCAAAAAAGAAAAGGGTCATTCTTTTTTAAATGAACAAAAAAACAAAGTAGGTCATTGCTTTTTAAATGGAGTGAGTAGTTGTTAGCATAAACATTATGCATCCCAATTTTAAAATAAACTTAATAAAGTCTACACTAATAACTTCACGCTATTATCAACATCATCAGATCTTTAGGTGTTAGCTGTATTTCTTCATAGCAGAAGAGCATAAAAAGGGAAGAGAAGAATTGAATTTGTACAGATTATTGTAATGCTCTGATAAGAAGATTTTAAAAAATCACCATTGTTTTTGTTTTTTTTTTATCTTTGAATGTTTTCTTCATCCCTTCGTACCCGAAGTGCCCAAGAAAAATAATATGAGGTAAGATGAAATTAATCAACAAGAAAGACAGAGAAGAAGTGAATCTGCACAGATTGTTGTAATATGAGTAGAACATTTATTAATATACCCTTGAAAGCAAATTCTTGTAATTGAGCACAATTTTAAGAGGGCAAACCAATTTACACATTTAAGACAACCTCAGTCCTATTCACACTTTGAAATTTTTTTCTGAACAAGATAAAAAGTTGTCTTGGTTTTGAAACATCGGTGATGTAGCTGGTGTGTTTTTAAATAATATTTGATAGATGTGCTCTGCCTCCGTTGTAACCATTTCATTTTTCATATAATCCTCTTTCCTCTCTCTCCCGTCCTTTGTATCCTAGTACCGGTGATTTCTTTTTGCACTTTGTTTTTCCCTTTTTGCTCTCATGGTTTCTTATTTTGTTTTTGAGATTTAAAGCCTGGTTTTAATTGCAGTGTTCTTCTTGTTCTTCATCTGCTGTGAGAAAAGGAAACGCCTGGCCCGGCTCATGCTTTTTTTTCTGAGGAAGAACAAAACAAAAGACTGCTTGAATCTGGAAATTAGTTGCTTCAACATCACCCTTCTTCTAAAGAGGTGCTTCTGGGGAAACTAGACATGAGAGCCTTTTCTTTTCTCTTTCCATATGTTTACCCACTTAAACCTAAGAAGCCAAAAGTAAATAATGAAGGGGCCTCAATTAGAGATATGCAGGTTTTTGTAATGTAGGAATTTTCTATGTGGAAATCTATATATCATTTATGTAGGTATTAACGTATTTTTTGGTAGTTAGTTTAGCGGTGAGTTATGTAGGTAATTAAGTCCTGCATAAGTAATTCACTATGTTAATAGAAATATTTAAATTTGAAAATAGTAGGCTTTGAAAATTTTAAAAAATATTTCATTAGCTTAAAATTAAAAAGTCATAGTTGAAAAGACCTAAAACATGTCTAACTATATCATAAATTTATATCTTTCAAATATATTTAAATATTAAATAAAATATAATAATAATTATTATAATTAAAAGATAACTTATAATATTAGTAGTAGTACATACGTATCTGCTAATAATAATATTATTATTAATAATAACAATACATCATTTACTATAAAAAATATATGGTTAATCTGAAATATTTTTTTAATTCAAAAATAACATTATAAGATAAATTTGCATTATATTTGCAAAAAGGTAAAATAGCAAAGATAATTAAAAGTAATAAATTGTTGACTTTGAATTTAAAATAATATTAAAAAAATATAAAATTACATATTAGAAGTAGATAGTTATCATACTAAACAGTTCTAATTGAATTCTTAGCGTTATATAACTACTCCTAGAGCTGTCAATATAGGTCGGACCAGCTCATCCGGGCTAGCCCTCACGGGGTTTGGAGTTTGACGGGTTAGGTCAGGCTGGCCCATTAACATGACAAGCCAGAAAATAGCAAGCCCAACCCATCATACTATGGGTTGTGGGCCTCCATGGCCCAGCCCACTTTTTAAAATATATTATTTTTATAATCTTAATTTAAAATATTAATTACATAAATATTTACAATATAACATTGCACAAAGTTACTACTTATTAATCAAGTCTCAAATTTATAAAAAGATCCTAATAATCTGTGAAATTGAATAACTTTTGACACCAAATTCAAATCAAATAGAGGTGTTAAAAAAAAAAAATTAACGAGTAATAATATAACTCGCTAAATAACAAAACTAACCTAATTTTGTTTTAATTGATCACAATAAAACACAAAGAAATATCAATGTTTAGTCCATTAAAAGTAAAAAAATAAACTCTTTAAAGAAAACTCTCGTGGCACTTATGGTGTATTCAACATCGCCACATCTTCTTCATCAAACATATTTGATTCCTTAAAAAAAATTATATTTTATCTGTTAATCATTTATATATTTTATATTTTATGGTTCACATAGACTTTGAGTTTGGACTCTTTTTTTTATTCTTAGTACTCTATTTTATTTTTTAATCATTTTTATTTGACTCACGGGTCAGCCCAACCCATATTGCTAAAGCCGACCGGTCAATGGATTTATTTATGTAGGGCTAAAAAGCCCTATTCTTAAATGGGCTATAAAAATTATAGCCCCACCCTATCAAATTACAGGCTGGGCTGAGCCAGCCCAACGGGCCTAACCTATATTGACGGCTCTAATCGCTCCTCTAAGATATTGGTTATTCTATCATTTTTTTAAAATTTAAATTGGAGATAAAACATCCTTTCAAAGATAAACTTATAATTTAAAAAAAAAAAAAAAGTTATTAGATGTGCTTAATTAGTAATCATGGCACACAATTTTTTTTGCTACACGATTGATCTTAATATTTATCTCAAATAACAATGAACAAATAGTAATAGTAATAGTAATAGTAGTACAAACTAATAGAGGTAAAGTAATGTTATTATTGTTAATCGTATTAGTATTAGTATTGTCTCATTAATTTCAATATTTATCTCAACTCAAATATATATTAATCTTAAATATGTATTGTATTTGAAAAATGTAAGGATAAGGACAAGGAAGAATAATAAATTAATCTTTTTTAACAAACACATGTGATATTTGAATTTGTATTTAAATGAAATTTAAATATGAATGAAATTCTATCACTTAGCCTCTCTTATATATACTTCTCTATCATTAGCTTTATTCATGAATTTATTTACTGCATTATTTTTTCTTTTAAAAAAAATTGTTCTTGATTTGATAAACTTTCTTTTTATATGCAGGAATGATATAACATTTTCATCTTATCTTTCTCTATGAATGTTCAAGATCCATCAATTTAAATTGATATAAATATCTCTTCTTTTTGATGATTCGATATGCGAAATAATATTGTTGTGACTACTCTTTTTTATCATCACAATCATATATCTCTGTCATCATCTCTTTCTATTGCTTTCACGTTTGTTAAAGTTAATTATAACGATTTCTTTTAATGAATTCAAGTATCAATCTTCTCAAAAAGATTTCTTTGAAAACATATTACTGAATGTTTAATCTAAATCTTTGTATATGCTTTCATCATCATCTTTAATGGTGTATGCTCATATATTTTGTTTCATTTCGATGATGAATTAATCCCCTATATCTCAAATTATTTTCAATAGATAACAAAAAGCATAATTTATTTGGAGGGATATAACATGCTTGAACTTAATCAGGTATTTTTTTTTTTACAAAAAATTTAGGATAATGAAAATACTAATTAGTAGCTATTAGTTTATTTTGAGCTTAAAAGATAGATAATTTTATTTGATGTGATTACTTGCCATTAGTAATAGCATGTATGCTAAAATAAATTGATATTTGATATTTTATCAGTAAATAAAAGATATTTTTTAATACCATTTGTGTATATTTAACACAAAATAATAAATTGCATAGAGGCAAAGTAATAGATGAGGGGAAGAACAAGAGATTATGGTGGTGGAGACGAGGTAGGGGTGAGCTAGGTGGGTGGAGTAAGTGGGTTGGTGGTGTAGGTGGGGGCCAGAGATGCGGAGTAGAAAAAAAATTTAAAAGAAAAAAAAATATTTTTTGGGGAGTCAGGATAGAAGGATGGAAAGATTTTTTTTAAAAAAATTAAATAATTTTTTTTGTGTGTACGTGTATTAGGTAGGATGTTGAATGAGTATTGGGGCGTAGGGGTAGGTGCGATATAAAATTTTATTTTAAAGAAAAAATAAAATAATTTTTTATTGGTGGAGGGCGGCTTGGGGATAGAAGGAGGGTAATGTGAGAAAAATATTTTACAAAAAATATTATAAAGTAAAATAAAATAAAATAAAAACTAGGGAGCAGGGTGGTGGCTATAAGGTAAGGTTAGGAGGTGGGTGTAGTATTTGGTGGGGTGGTGATTTTGAGAGTGATTTGAGAGATCTTAATTAAATTAATTTAGCAGATTCAATAAGGTGTATAAATAAAATAATTATAGATATTAATCATAAAATTGAACATTGTAAAAATAATGAGCAAGAGAAAAATATCTGAAAATTTACAATAAAATAATAAATCTTATGCACTTAAATTTTGAACTGACACTAAATGAAATTTAAAATTTGAAATTAGAAGTTCTGTAATTGATACATGTAAGTACTTTTAGGACTCGTTTGGTAGAGTGTATAAGATAATACTGAATATGTTGTATTAGTAATACTGTGATTAGTAGTGCAGGGATTAGTAATACTGGGATTAGTAATACTAAAATTATTTTTTATGTAGTGTTTGGTTTGATGCATTGAAAGCAATATGTATTGTTATATTTTAAAAAGAATATTATTTGTTTACAAAAATACCCTCGACATATTATAACTTTGTGTATTTTTTTTGCAAAAGTGTATTATTCTTTTTTTAAAATAAAAAAAGTTAATAATATAACTAATTATTTACTTTAGAATTTTAAGATTTAATCATTCACTTACAAAAATTATTTTTTTTATTATCTTTTCTTAGTTTGTTCATCATTTGCATGTTGTTCCCAGTTTATGTTGTTTTTAAGTTGGAGGGAGGTACGTATAACATTTGGATGGGATAATAACATCATTATTAAAATAAAATTGTATTCTATAGAGTGTTTAAACTAACTAGAAAAATTATTTTTATTTATGAATATCCTATTTACAAAACTAAAGCTTGTATGTAATTTGTTTTCGGATTTTGACCAATAAATATTTTTTTTGAGTTAATGGAGTAATTTTTTTATAACTAAAATTATTTGGAGGGATATTATTATTTTGATAAATTGAAAATAAGTAACTCATATTGAATAAATTGAAAAAGATTTAGAAAAAAATTAAAGAACTTTGAGGACATTTTTGTAAATAATAATAAAATTTGTAAACTAATTTATTTGAATAAATTTATTAGTACAAATATAAAAAATAAAATTAAGAAAAAAAAATATTTAAAAGAATTTGAGGGATATTCTTGTCTTTACACATATTAATCGCATGATATTAAAACTCATGTATTACTAATACCACGATATGTGATGTATTAGTAATACACCCTATAATACCATGTGGAGTGTATTACTAATACATGGTATTAGTAATAAATTGGTCCAAAATCCTACCAAACATAGTATTAGTTAATACCACACATGGACTATTTTTCCTAATACGGCCTACCAAACGACCCGTTAATGTTTGAAATGCAATTGAAAGATAGGACTTTTTAAAAAGAGTGTAATTAGTTGTGAAGTTGAATTGATAGATAAAAATATTGAAATTTGAAATGAAAGATAAGGAATGTAATTATATGTCTTAGTTGATTAAAAATATGAAGGTAAAAGTTCCACAATAATATTAATAATTATTTAATATTTTATTATTATAAAATCTAATAAATAAATTATGATTAAAGAAATACTATTATTTTTTTCATATCAAAACATCTAAAATAATTATAATTGTGATTAGTTATTAAGTATTAATTGTAATTTTACTATTAACACATATTTTTAACATTTCAAGGTCAATTGAAAATATATCAATGTGATCAAAAATTAATTAATCTTATCATTTCAATCTTAATTAGATAATATTTTTTAATAAATATTTTTATGAAAATATTTCACGCATTGCGTGGATACCTATACTAGTTTTATGTTAATAGGAGTAAACGTTAAACTAGGCCATTCGAAAAGCTTTCCATTTGTATAAAACAAGATCCAAATTTCAACTAGTCACAATTTTGTGTTACGTTTTTAAGAGGTGTGAATGAAAAATGAATAAGTGTTTTTATTTTTTGAAAAAACATCAAGAGAAAGGATGCAATTTGAATAGACACCTTTTCGGATTGGAGGGTTATAATCTTTCCAATGGGTTGTGACTTTTTCGAAGAGTTGCACGTTTTTTGAAGAGTTGCACCTCTAGGAATGGGTGAACTTTTCTTAACTATTGCTTCTCTTCATGAAGCAACACCTTGATGGCTACGAATACCTGAATTTTTTCTCAGGTATAGACATGAAATTTTGAAGAAAAACACTCCTCTTTCTTGAAAATAAAATTGTAGTGTGATTTGTCGCTGTTGAGTGCGTTCGTAGTTCGATAAAATTTGAGGTACCGCTATTCTGTCGAAGTAATTCATTTTATTCTGGGAGGATATATTTCATAACCTCGGGTACTTGAGGGGAATAATTTCCTTAGGGACACATCGTAAATTTAGTGAACTTAGGGACACATCGTAAATTTAGTGAACTTGAATCTTTTTGTTTCATCTTTTTTTCTTAAAGTTGGTTTTACTATTTTTTCCAGAAAATAATTTGAACTTCATATTGATAGTTCTTCAACTGTTTGAACTTGTGTTTAAAGTTCTTGAAACTTCATTTTGATTGTTATAAGTTGGTTGAACTTATGTTAATATTCTAAACATTTGATTTTGCTATTTTCCATAAAATAGTTTGAACTTAATTTTGGTGATATGCATAAGTTGGGTTGAACTTATTGTTGAAAGTTCAAAGTTCTAAAAGTTTAAACTTCATTTGATTGTTCATATGATTATTTGAATATTTGTTTGAATCTTTTATTGAAAAACATAAATTTTACTAAACCCGAGAAAAACGACATTTTGTTCTTGTGAAATGCAAAGTTATTTGTTGAAACTTGAATTTAGTTTGAATTAGGAGAAAATACATAAAGACCTCCCAATCTTGTTCGAGTTTCTTAAAAAGACACATAAACTTTAGATACTACCTTTTACACCACGATTCTGTTGGGTTCAAAATCGAAAGGGCGTCATGCGGAAGCTATTAATTGCAAACTATGAATTGATAAATAAGATGACAACCAAAAACAATACTAAAATATATAATATTATTATATGATTTGGCCAATTGGCCTACATATAAACCTAATATTAAAAAAATATTAAACCTATTGGGAGAAATCTCCCCCTAAACAAAGACTCTTTAATGACTACATTGTGGATGCTATTGTGTTATGGTATGAGAAGGGGGTCTTCTATTTATAGATGTCCAAAATCTTTCCTCCAAGAAAGAGGTTAGCCAAATATGGAAAAGAATTATATTTTTTTCTTTCAGGAAAAGTGAAAGTAATTATGGTAACTTTTATTTTCCTTCTAAGAAAAAAATAAAACTTAAATACAGTAAGAAAATCAGGGCAAAAACCCTAACAAATCTCCCCTTTTTGTCTTGATTTTCTTCACTTGATCCGTCTTCTCTTCATGTCACGTGCATGAACTTCGTTCTTGATATAATCTTCATAACCTCTACTTGTCATGGTTAAAAATAAGGTTTAAAATATCATGGTTAAAAATTGGTTTAAAAGTAATATTTTATTTTTATTTTTAAAGATTCAGCAGCAGGAGTGTTGAAAATATGGTTGAAACTTGTTCTCCACATGTAGTTCGACAAAAACGTCATTATCGCCAAACTGGTTGCAGCTGATTTAAAATCGCTTTGAGCGTGTTTAATCTCGTCTCACCACACCATTGGACTTTTGAACCATGGGCTCTTATACCACTTGTTGGGTTCGAAACCGAGAGGGCGTCATGCAGAAGCTATTAGTTGTAAACTATGAGACGATAAATAAGATAACAACGAAAAACAATACTAAAAAACATAATATTATTATATGATTTGGCCAATTGGCTTACATATAAACCTAATATTAAAAAAATATTAAACCTATTGGGAGAAATCTCCCCCTAAACAAAGACTCTTTAATGACTACATTGTGGATGCTATTGTGTTATGGTATGAGAAGGGGGTCTTCTATTTATAGATGTCCAAAACCTTTCCTCCAAGAAATAGGTTAGCCAAATATGGAAAAGAATTATATTTTTTTCTTTCAGGAAAAGTGAAAGTAATTATGGTAACTTTTATTTTCCTTCTAAGAAAAAATAAAACTTAAATACAGTAAGAAAATCAAGGCAAAAACCCTAACAAATTCTTCTTTAACCCCTTGTAAATACACTATTTTGACTTAATTTTTGACTCTGAGTGTAGTCACGCATGCCAAACGCGTGAACGATTAAAATGTGACGTAGTTCACCATTTAAAATCCGCCACGTTTCAATTAATTATAGAAAAAAAATCCCTTCTTCATCTCCACTCTAAAATCACGAACCTCCTTGCGATTAACATAGCTGTCACACCTCTTTTTTAACCAAAAAGAATTCATTTTAAAGTTTAAAAGGGTTTTAATTATTAAAGTAGCAAAATGATGAAATTTGTTTCGAAAAGGACATTTTACCTTTAAACTCAAGAGTCGCCACTTAGCATAATCCGGTGTGCCAAGTCACTTTTGGAAAATCCTTTTCTAAATGATGTGACTCTTTAAAACTGGTTTGTGAACAAAGTCACTTTTGGAAAATCCTTAAATGACTTTTTACCTTTAAGGAATTTTGTTGCCGAGGGAAAGGTGATAGGCACCCCTCGATCCCGTGGTTTGACCACGGTTGCTTAGTAGAGTGTATCGGCTAATTTGACATTACGAATGTATAAACCACACAAAGTCACATAAAACAATCAATTAAATATATAAAAAAATAAAATGAATCCCAATATATAATGTCTAATTATACAGTCCAAAAATTAAAAAATGCGAAAATTTAAACCTACGCTAACCTACACTAATCCTAAACTATGCTCCAATGCTTTACCCGTTGCCTCGGGCCTTCATCACGGACGTCCTCCAAATACAAAATACTTTGGGGCATTCTCCCATGAATAAACACAAGTGATCATGGGGTATTCCCCGATTAAATGAATACATTTTCAAATACAAGAACTAAAACTAGACCATTCAACTCAAATTCCACATTCAAACATTCAACAAGAAAACTTATTCCTAAATTTTGCCTACCCAAACCTATATTTGCCTATCCATTTCAATATATCATAATTCTATCACGTTCCAACAATACTCATTCTTATTCCGAATTAAACAAAAAAACAACAATAAATCAAAGTTAATCTGAATTCACTCTTTTATCAACTTCTCAATCCCACCCCAAATTCTCTTTTAATACTGAATTTCCATAATTCACAATCACCATTTCAACAATCCTTAATTATTTTTTATTAACGAAATTAACGGTAAATCAACATCACTCAATATTCCTACATCAAATGCATAAACATCAGTGAAATCAAACAATCATAATCAACAAAAACATAATCACAACCAATTCAACCAATCAAAATAAAGAAAAGAGAACGGGTTAAAGAAATGGACCTCAATAGACCTTGTTTTCATCGATAATAAAGAAATTCAAAACCGAAATCCTCAAATGAGAGCCCCAACAATGAGCAAACTAAATTAGTGTATAGAAATCCAACCCGAACAAGTTCGAGAACCGATGGAAAATCTCGAGATAAATGAATCCAACCCAGTATCGAAACTCCCCCAAAAAAGCACGATATCGAAAATAAATCACGAGCAAAAGAAACCAAAGTACCAGAAATCTGACAGAGAACTAAAAAAAATAGTCCAAATCTAAGTTTTGGTGAGCTGTGAAGGGTAAAATCTAACAAAAAGGGTCGTATTTCCGGCGAACCTTAATGTTTTCTAGCCGGAGTCGCCTGAAAATGATCAGAAACGGTCAGTTCTGGCGAAGAGATCGCCGGAAAACCCAAACCCACCGGATTTTTATCGATTTTCATTTGCCTTTTCCGATTCAACCCTTGTTCGCTTCTCTCTCTCTCGTCGTTACTCTCTTTCTCTCTGTTACTCTTTCTCTCTATCCTATTTTTTTGTGTGTGTTATTTAGTGTGTGGATATGGTTTTTCGATGGAAGAGGGTGAATTTTACAGTGAGGGAGGGTACATGTCGACGATCGTCTGTGTGTGTTGCTAAGCAGAAGCCAAAAAATAGAGATCCCCCCTCTATATTGTGCGTATATATCAGAATGGAAAAGAAAATCCCCTTTTGTACTTTTGTGTGTTCTCTTTTTTCTTTTTTTTGTTGTATCCTATGTGGATGCATATTATTGGTGGCTTATGGAAATATGTGTGTGGCATGTGGGTTGTAAGGGTGAGGTGTGTGTGTTTAATATTATATGGCATCGTGAGGTGTCAAAATATATGTTTAATATTGGGCAACACTTCCTTCACAATAAAGGGGTCTTGCCAATTTGGGGAGAACTTACCTTTAGCTTCAACCTGGTGGGGGAGGATACACTTTAACACCAACTGACCAACTTCAAAACGCCTGGGACTTACCTTTTTGTTGTATGCTCAAGCCATTCTCTTCTAATACAATTGTCCATGACATACCGACGTCAACCTTTTTTCATCAATCAAACTCAACTTTTCCAGTCGGGTTTTGACCAACTCATGATCATCAATCTCTGCTTCCACAACGACTCAAAGAAAGGGAATTTTAACTTTTGGTGGAATGACTAATTTTTTCCCGTGCACCAATGAGTATGGAGTTGCCCCTGTTGAAGTGAGAACAGTAGTACGATAACCTAGCAATGCAAACGACAATTTCTTATGCCATTGTCTAGACCCTTGTATCATTTTTCGTAGTATCTTCTTGATATTCTTATTGGCGGCTTCCACAACGCCATTTTCCTTTGGACGATATGGAGTGGAATTTCGATGTGCGATCTTAAACTATTGGCACACTTCTTGTATCAAATGACTATTGGGATTGGCAACATTGTCTATAATGATCATCTTTGGAATTCCAAACCTACAAATAATGTTGGCATAAACAAAATCTACCACCGCCTTCTTTGTTACAGACTTGAAAGTTACTGCTTCTACCCACTTTGTGAAGAATCAATGGCCACAAAAATGAATCTATGCCCATTTGACGCTTTCAGCTCAATCGGTCCAATCACGTCCATCCCCTAAGCTACAAAAAGCCATGGAGCAGACATTGCATGCAACTCAGTAGGAGGAGAATGTATCAGATCACCGTGTACCTGACATTGATGATATTTCTGAACGAAACGAATAGAATCCCTTTCCATAGTAAGCCAATGATAACCTGCTCGAAGTATCTTCTTTGGCAATACATAACCGTTCATATGAGGCCCGCATACTTCGAAATATATTTCAACCATGATTGTCGAAGCTTCTTTTGCATCTACACACCTCAAAAGTACCAAATCAAGGGTTTTCTTATGCAAGATTCCCCACTTAAGAAAAATCCACTAGCCAAATGCCTAATAGTCCTCTTTTGATCACTAGTGGCATGTGTTGGGTATTCTCCTGACTGGATGTATTGCTTGATATCAAAGAACTAAGCTTCACCATTGAGCTCTTCTTCAACTGCATTACAATAAGCATACTGATCACGACTCTGCATATGCACTGGGTCGATGTAGGCCTTGTCAGGATGTTGGAGCATTGAAGACAAAGTGGCTAAAGCATCAGCAATATCATTGTGAATCTTGAAATATGCCTAAACTTTACTGACACAAACCGTTGACATATTCTTTACAAGTATTGACGATATGGTATGAGCTTTAAATCCTGCGTCTCTCAATCGCCTTGAATCTGATGGACGAGTAAATTTGAGTCCCCTAACACTAATAGTTCCTGGACTCCCATACCAATAGCTAACCTCAAACCCATAATGCAAGCTTCATATTCTGCCATATTATTGGTATAATAAAATCAAAGTTATGATGTTATCAGGAAATGTTGCCCAATTCAGAGATAAGAACTGTACCTATTCCAACTCCTTTCATGTTAATGGCTCTATCAAAGAACATATTCTAACCTAGATCAGCATCTATAATGACTTCATCAATACACAACACCTCTTCATCAGGGAAATATGTCTTTAATGGCTCATACTTATAACGCCTCGAGTCTGTACCCCAGATGCTACACGGTACTCATAATCTCAAAGGATCACAAGCTAACATGACTGGTACTTGCAGCAATAACTGAATAGTAATACTGTAATTATGCGGAAATAGGCAAAAACTAGCCATAAGGTTCAATACTAAAAATAAATACTGAATACGGTATAACAATACCAAAACTGAAGCATTTGTCTGAAAATACTCTAGTCTAAAAAGCCTCTAAACTTTTTGAAATATGGAGTTAATGGGAAAAGTCCCCAAGTAACTCCAAACTACTGAAATAAGCTGAAATACTGAAATAATAATCAGGTCCTCAGACTATGAGAACTCACCGCTAACTCTGACTTCTGAATATCTGATCTGCTAAGTTTGATCAGGAGCTCGTGCGTCTGAACGTATGATACAAAACATCATAGCAGAAAAGAAAAGTATGTGTTAGTACTTTAAATGTACCGGTATGCTAAGTGAGGTAGGCTGTAATGCATGGGTTCATATGCCTGAACAATACTGACTGAATGACATGAGTATGACTGAATGATAGTACATGCATGAATACATAAACTGTAATTGAGATCGTAATAACACTGGATACTAAGTCTGAATACTGATTAACTGATATATAAGTCTACTGATACTATATTAATGATAACTGAGTGACTGTATCTGACAGTCTTGATTCTGTAGAACAATGCTGAGTTCCTTACTGAGCTAAGTGACTGTGTTTAATAGTCCTAATTTTTGTAGAACTGAACTGGGTTTTATACTGAGATTGGAACTGAAACTGAGATTGTGGGAAGTAATCATCTAACCGACATGCCCCTCTCTGAATTGATTGGGGTCCAACCTATAACCCTAGCTGAAAGGGTGTCAGTACTGTGCCATGGTAAATACAAGCTGAGTCACCCTTATCTAGCTGGTGCTCTAAATAAGAATGGCGGTACCCTCAGCTGGCAGGTAAGACATCTCATCAACCCTCAACTGGCAGGTAGGACATCTCATCAACCCTCAATTGGCAAGTAGGACATCTCATCAACCCTCAACTGGCAGGTTGATATCTCAACCTACACTGAATACGTAGTTCTGGAACACAAGGACCACTTCTAGGGACCACACCCTCTACTGACAGGTGAGTCCTCATCCTTGAGTTCACTCGGTGCTTAATCCTACTCCCAACTGAATAGACACTAGACTAAATTCTAAACTGTACTAGGCTGGACTGAGCTGTTACTGATCATACTGTCTGACTAAACTAATCTGAGTTTAATTGGATTTCATTAACTGACAGAGTACTACTGAATTTTGCTAACTGATTGAATACTACTGAGTTTCTTTAGCTGACTGAGAGTACTATTAATTGTGACCTGATTGAAACTATTTTGTAACTGACACTGGCTCTAAATAAATAGCTAAATTATCAGGTATTAAATACCCCCAGGACTCTATAGAATGAAAAATAGAGCATAACATAATCTTACAAAGCATGACAATGTATACTTGTCCTTCGTTCATTCATAGAGGCATTTTAACAAGCACTTGGAAGATATAAGTTCATACATATGCTAAACATGTCATGATTTCCCCATTTAACCCACATGAGCAATTTATCAAACACTTGGGGGATATAATCTATACACATTCCACTAAACAACATGTAGGTATTATAAATTTCAATTCTAAATTCATAAATTCAAGATTTTCAACATGAATTCACATGATAATACTACATATATTAACTAATTCCACATGGATCATGTAATAAACATGGATTAGAAACCCAATTAATCATTATATCATGAAACACAATCAAATTAAATCATGGACTTCATCAAATCAACTAACTTGTATTTCAAAAAGATTTCTTGAACTCCAACGGTGGAGGGAAACCCTTGGATGAACACTTAACATACCTTAAGGCTTGATTTCTTGAGAGTGGTGATGAATTTCTTCAAACTTGAATCTTGAATATGATGAACTAGGGTTTGTTCTTGATAAATTGTAGAGAAAATGAGTAAATTTTACCTTTTGGATAGATTAATTACATGTTTTGGGGGATGATATAAGGTGGTAAAGACCCAAATACCCCTAAGGATGCAGCCTTTTAATGACTAGAAATTGAACTATCAACGCACAGACCGACGTACCGCATCGTTGGCATCGACGTGATGGCCAATGCGCCGTGTTAAGTTTGCATTGGTTCACTGAAATTTGTCACTGGGAGCCAACCAAAATATTAATTGACGCAATGGTCAATGTGTAGTGTCGAAATCGTGTCGATACACTATTTTGAGTTCCCAAACATGGTCCAAATAAGATCCAAAAAATTCAAAACTTATCCGGGAACACCTACTGACATTCCTGATCATGAATCAACCTAAAGGTTGATACTTTAAGGTCATAAGGGTCGTGAAAAATATTTGCCAACTTACAAAGGCTAAAATAACTCTAAGTCTGAATACTTAGCAAAGTTTTCTAAGTCTTGGACCCTTTGACAAGCTCTAAAAGACTGAATTTAGCTTAGGATTTTTGTGGAATCTTACAATATCTCCCCCTGGGAACATTCATCCTCGAATGAGACTATTAAGCTGAGAATACTGATAGACTGAACTTGTTCACTGGACATGCATGACTGCAATATGTTTTCATGACTGACACTATTGATATACTAAAAAATTTTACTGAACATGCATATCTGATGCATGAGTACATGGCTGAACATGATTTATGAATGCATGATTAGAATTACTGATAAGCTGAGTTTCTCATGCTGAACATGTATATCTGATACTAGAATACATAAATAAAAATGCAAAGGTAGTTGGGATGAGCATTTTTCATTGATCGAGTTCGCATATAAAAATAGTTATTATTCTAGCATTCAGATGGCCCCGTTTGAGGCTCTTTATGGGAGGAGATGCAGATCACCCATAGGTTGGTTTGAAGTGGGTGAGGCCGCCTTACTTGGGCCTGATCCTGTGTTTGAAGCTATGGAGAAAGTTAAGTTGATTAAAGAAAGATTAAAAATAGCTCAGTCGTCATATTCTATGCGGATGTGAGAAGAAGGGACCTCGAGTTTGAGGTTAGTGATTTAGTATATTTAAAGATTTTACCCATGAAAGGGGTGAAGAGATTTGGTAAAAGGGGGAAGCTTAGTCCCCGGTATGTTAGCCCTTATAGATTCTGAGTCGTGTTGAAAAAGTAGCTTATGAGATTGAGTTGCCTGCAGACTTGTCAGCCGTTCTTCCTGTATTTCATGTCTCTATGCTTAAGAAGTGCATCGGTGACTCCACCATTGTAGTTCCATTAGAAAGCTCAGATATTCAGAACAACCTTTCATATGAAGAGATTCCAGTTGAGATTTTAGATTATCAGATCCGTAGACTAAGGAACAAAGAAGTTCCCTTGGTCAAAGTTCTTTGGCGGAATCAGTCGGTTGAGGGCGTCACTTGGGAAGTAGAAGCGGATATGTGATCTAAGTACCCTAACCTCTTCTCCGAAAACTAGATTTAGCTAAAGGTAATACTCTTTCTTACTTCAGTTCTTTTCTAATTAAAGATTCAACTATATAGTTGTCCTCATTGTAAGTTCATGCACTCACAGAATTACTTAGAAGCTCAAAATGATTTAGATTTGGTTATTCAGTTCATTTCAGTTATGCATGCTATCTTATATTCCCAAATTCCTTAGAAATTTCAGCTTAACTAACCACATTCAAGGACGATTGTTCCCAAAGGAGAGATATTGTAATACGCCAAACTTTTCCTAGCTTAACTCATCCCAAAAAAGTCAATGATTAGCTTCTACAATGAATGATTTTTATTTCGTATGGAATTCTTTAGATTTAGACTTTCCATTACGTAAAAAATTGAATTAGCTTTCCAGCGATATAAGATTCGCCTAAATTCGATAACCGGGTAAGAAGTTATGGCTATTCTAATTTCTAGTCATAAAACACCGTCATTTGGGCCCTTAACGTATCGCGAAGAAGCATAAAATTATGATTGTCAATTTTTAGTGAAGCTCCGCGATGGTGGTGCATCGCAGAGAGGCCTAATTTTCTATTTGGCAATTTCCAGTAATGCTTCACAATACTGGCGCATCACGCCAGTGGTCAAAATAACAAACATAAGGGCTTCGTGATTATGGCGCATCGTGGAGGGAGCCCAGTTCCCGTTCGTCCCTTTTACAGTGAGCCACCGTGATAGTGGCGCGTTGCGGTGGCCACCTAGTTCGCAAAATATTGCGTTTTTCAGTTTTGTTTAGGAGTTTAAAGGGGGCACTTTGGTCATTCTCCCAGCCCTCAGTCCGTCTTAAACAATGAATTAAACCACTCCAAAGCACTTCACATTCAATTTTCATCAATTTCTCTCAAGCAAAACCTTAGCTCATCAAGCTTCTCCCCAAGCAACTCAAATTCCTCCATTAATCTTCCAAGGAAACTCAAGATTTAGAATTCCCAAGTGAAGAACTTCAAGAATTCATCTCCAAAGCATCAATAGAGATCCAAGATTCAAGTATTAACAACTAGATCATCAATTAAGGTATGTGGGGTTTTTTCAACAAGGATAATCATTTCATCCTTGTGCCCAAAACTTATTTTAGTTACAAATTTACTGAATTTTATGTGATTTCCCATGAAATTGAAGTTAAGGTTTATACCCAATATTGCTATTTACAAGATTACGAGATTTCAAGTGATTTAGAAGTTAAATTGTAAGCCTATGTTCATATTTTCATACATATTGCAGAATTTTCAAGACTTTAAGTTGATTTATAAATGTTTACATTACCAAGCATGAATATTATAATGTTTTAACATGAAATTGATGCATGGGTCATTAAGCCCTAATTATAGTTTGTTATTTCAAGATTGCTTGTGCTATGAGCACCCTATGATAAGATTATTCTCAAATTTTTGATAAAGATTTGCCCTTTTGGTCCTAAGCTAAGATAAAGAATCCACATTCTTCATATGACTTGAGATTTAAAGAAAAAAAAAGCATAATTGATTTTCTTGTAAACTCTTGTGCTATTTTTGAAGTGGATTTGTTAATATTCTGAGCATAAGAATGGGAATAGTATTTAGCACCGAGATGGGTATGTTACCCAGGTTTGATGCCCCAAAACTACGTGCAATCGTAGGATTAAGATTATTCCTACTTCTACGTAGATGACTAAGATTATGATCACTTAAGATAAGAAGTTCTATTCCAACGGCAAGGGTAGAACAGCTCTCCCCAATGTGGTTGGACTCCATGATAGCTCACATAGTTTATGTCGGTTAGAAGAACCTCACAAAAGAAGTCCCCTACTCTTAAAACAGCTTAATGATTTAAAGCTTTAACATAAAGTAGTTTTCCCTTACAGAAAGTTTTTTTTTAGTATTTCCCTACAGCCTAATAGTAAAGAATTTTCAGAAAGGTTTACAGTAAAGCTTTTAGAAAACTAAGTGTAAAGACTCACAAATTTTACTCAGATTATGCTTTATAGAAAGATATTAGCTACAGATTTCAACTCTCAGATTTCAGATTCAAGAGTGAATCCTTTCTACACTTAGACAGTATGATTTAAAGAGAGAATACAAGTACAACTTTTAGAACTAAATGTTATGACTCACTAGATTTATAAAGTATGATTTGCTTCTTATTACTTTAGATTTCAGTATTTTCAGATACTCCAGCTTATGCAAGTCATTTACATTTAGCATGCATTGTTTTACAAATTTCGATGATTGATATTATGTTTTACTTATGCATTCACCCCCATATACTCAGTACATCCTCAAAGTACTGATCCACATATATGTCTATGTGCTACATTGTCTCATAATGTAGGTTCAGGTGCTCAGTCTCAGCATTGTGAGTGATTTTCGAGCATCTCATCTATATTCCTACAGTTGGCGAGTCCTTATAGTTTGAGAACTTAGTTATTCAGATTTCTAGTTTATTAGTAGATGTTTTACTATTCATTCCAGACGATTTGAGTCAGCTGGGGCCTATCCCAGTGACTCTCTAGATTCAGTTAGTAGAGGCTTGTCAGACTACTAGATTTAGTGTTAGAACCTTGCTTCAGTATTCAGATTCTCAGTATTGTCTTACCAAGATTTAAGAGATTTCTATGCTTTAGAGAAGATTTCCACATTTATTATGTTTTCATATTCATATTTACCCTATTTTCAGATTTAGATTTAGTATAAAGCGGCCAGGGTTAGCTCAGGACTACTTGTAGTTAGAAGCATCGTGTGGCATCCCGAAAATCAGATTTTGAGACATTACACAAATACCAAGTTAGGACCTACCACTACGGCCTCACCCACTTCAAACCAACCAATGGGAGATTTACACCTCCTCCCATAAAGCACCTCAAATGGAGCCATCTGAATGCTGGAATGATAGTTGTTGTTATATGCGGATTCAATCAAAGGCAAGTGGTCATCCCAACCACCTTTAAAGTCTATCACACACGCTCACAGCATATCTTCTAAAGTCTGAATGGTCCTTTCTACTTGACCGTCTGAGGATGAAAGGTTATACTGAGGTGAACTTAGGTACAAAGACTCTTTTGGAATACTTTCCAGAAATAAGAGGTGAACTGCATACCTCTATCTGAAATAATAGACAACGGAATACCGTGTAATCTGACCAACTTTCTAATATAGAGTTTGGCATAATCCTTGGCTGAATAAGAGGTATAGACTGGTAGAAAATGAGCTGATTTGGTCATTCTGTCTACAATGACCCAAACTGAATCATGCTGGTGACTAGTACGAGGTAAACCCGTCACAAAGTCCATGTTCACTTCTTCCCATTTCCAAGTGGGAATACTAAACTCCTGTATGGACCCACTTAACTTCTGATGCTCAATCTTAACCTGCTGATATGTTAAGTACTTAGCCATAAACTCTGTAATGTCCCTCTTCATCCCACTCCACCAATAGATCTCCCACAAATCATGGTATATCTTAGTGGCCCCTGGATGAATAGAGTAGTGCACACCATGCACTTCTGCAAGAATCTGCTGCCTCAAGTTATCTATACCTGGCACACATAGCCGACCCTGGTAACACAGTACACCATCTCCCCGTTGGGAGAAAACCTCTACCTTATAATCTCTGACAGATTCTTTTAGCTTGACTAGACTGGGATCCCTATTCTACTTTTCCTTCACCTTGAAAATCAAGGATGATTCTGAACTAATCTGCACCCATACACTACCTTTTGATGAATCAACTAAGAGAACACCTAGTCAGGCAAGCTGACGAACTTGCTGAGCTAACTTCTTCTTACCATCCTCCACATGAGAAACACTATCCATTGACATCCTACTAAGAGCATCAGCCACTATATTGGTTTTACCCGGATGGTACAGTACACTCATGTCGTAGTCTTTCAATAACTCCAACCACCTTCTCTGATAGAGGTTTAGGTCTTTCTAAGAGAACAGATACTGTAGGCTTTTATGGTCAGTGAACACATCAACGTGCACTCCATACAAATAGTGTTTCCAAATCCATAAGGCAAACGCTACCGCTGCTAACACAAGATCATGAGTAGGATAGTTCTTTTCATGGGGTTTAAGATGTCTAGAGGCATAAGCTATAACTTTACCTCTCTACATCAAAACACACCCCAAACCGACTCTGGAAGCATCACAGTACACAGCAAAGCCATCTAAACATATGGTAGGGTCTGGAGCTGTAGTGAGTCTAATCTTCAACTCTTAAAAACTCTTCTCACAGGAATTTGACCACTGGAATTTGACCTTTTCCTAAGTCAATCTGGACATAGGGGATGCAGTAGATGAAAATCCCTCAACAAACCATTGGTAATAGCCGGCCAAGCCTAAGAAACTCCTAATATCTAATGGAAAAATGGGTCTAGGCTAGTTTTTCACTACTTTGGTCTTTTGGGAATCAACTCTAATGCCATCACCGGAAATGATATGGCCGAGGAAAGCTACTAACCTTAGCCAAAATTTACACTTACTGAATTTGGCGAATAGCTGATGATTTTTGAGAGTCTGTAATACTATTCTGAGATGGTCTACATGATCATGCTTACTGCGAGAGTAGACAAGAATGTCATCTATAAAGACTATGATGAACATGTCCAAGTACTGCTTAAACACATAGTTCATCAAGTCCATAAAAGTTGCTAGGGCATTGGTAAGACCAAATGACATAACTAAGAATTCGAAGTGACCATACCGAGTTCTGAAAGCTATATTCGGGATGTTACATTCCCTAACTCTGAGTTGATAATAGCCTGATCTGAGGTCTATCTTTGAAAAGTAACTAGCCCCCTAAAGTTTATCAAATGTGTCATCGATTCTGGGAAGTGGATACTTGTTCTTGAGTGTAACTTTATTTAGCTGATGGTAGTCAATACTAATTCTGAGAGAACCATCTTTCTTACATACGAATAAAATTGGTGCACCCCACAAGGACACATTGGGTTTGATGAATCCCTTATCTAGAAGATCTTTCAACTGTTCTTTTAATTATCTGAGTTTTGCAGGTGCCATTCTGTATACCGAAATAGATATGGGTTGAGTATCAGGAAAAAGATCAATTCCTTCCTTTTCGGGAGAAACTTCAGAAAGATCTTCGAGAAACACATCTGGGAATTCACATAATACTGAAACTGATTCAAGATTAGGTTTTTCTGAACTAGAGTTATAGTCTCACCCGAAGGCAAGAAGTAAGCTGACCCTTAAGTACTGAAGTACTACCCCTCCACTCTAGGACAGGCTCATTCAGAAACTGAAACTAGACAATTCTATTTCTCCAGTATACTGAGGCATAGCAGGAATGAAGCCAATCTATGATGAGAATGACATCAAAATCGGTCTTCTTTAGTTCGACTAAGTCTGCTGAAGTGACTTTCTGAGATACCATAATTCGACAGTTCCTGTATACCCATCGGGCTATGATAGATTTACCCACTGTATAGAGACTGAGAAAGGCTTTGCTAGAATTTTGGGACTAACTCTGAAGTCAATATCTATATAAGGAGTAACGAAGAACAAAGAAGCTCCTGGATCTAGCAAAGCATAAATAGTTAAATGATAAACTTGCAATGTACCAGTGAACACATCAGGAGAACTTTCCTAATCCTGTCAGGACTAAAGTGCATAGAGTCTATTTGGGCGCTGCCTACTAGTAGCACTGGATGCGACACTCTGCTGATTCGGGCAACCGAAATGAGTTAGGGGACAGTTATACTGACCCTGAGAACGTGAATGAGGACAATCTCTGACTCTGTGGCCTGGATTTCCACACCCGAAACACACATTGATGCCTGCTCTGCAAATACCCTGGTAATTTCCGCCATATTTCTGACATTGGGGATTGGTTCGAGCGCTACTGATACTACCCTGAGGTTTAGGGCCTGATGCCCTAGCTCTATTGCCGTCTCTAAATTTTGGCACTGGAGCATGGGCTGAGGATGGGGCTGGAACTAAAGATTTTGGGTGAAACTGAGAATGATTCCCACCCTCTGACTTAGGCTGAGCAAAGTTGAAACTACCTGTTCTCACTCTCTTGTTCTCCCTCTCCTTCTCTTTATTCTTAGCCTTCTCTATCAACTGAGCATGGACCATGAGCCTGGATATGTCCATCTTCTTAATTAGCATTGCGGTCCTACACTCCCTGACCACACTGTTAGACACCCGAGACACAAACTTACTCATCTTAGCTCTGCTCTCTGCAACTACATAAGAAGCGTATCTAGCTAATTGAGTAAACTTGAGAGAATACCCTTTCACTATCATATTGCCCTACTTTAGATTTATAAACTCCAAAACATTCGCTTCTCTCAACTCCAATGGGAAGAACCTATCCAGAAAAGCAGTGGCAAACTCTTCACATTCTATGGGCCCTGTATCTGTTGACCTTTCTACTTTCCACTATTTGAACCTCGAGTGAGGCACATCCTACAACTGATATCCAGCTAGCTCAGCACTCTCACTAGCAGTCACCCCCATAATATCTATAACTTTTTACACTTGATCAAAAAAATTTTGAGGGTCCTCATTTGACTTAGACCCTGTAAAAATGGAGGGTTCATTCAGGTGAAGTTCTGAATCCTGGTTGCAGCAGTATTAGCCACTGGGTTAGCTAAAACGGTAGCTGGATGTTCATTCTGGGCAGCCACAGAATGAGCTAGGGTGGTGAAAGCTGCTCTGAATTTAGTGTGGTAGACGTGTTCATCCAGAGGATCTAGATAGATGGGCTAAGGTGCTGGCTGATCTCCCATTCCTCTTCCCTTAGTCCTCTTTGGAGGCATATTCTATAAATAGAAGAGAAACTTGGATTAGACAGAGAATTGAACTAGAGCTCATGCTCACTCGTACGACATAAATACTGACAGAAGGGAAACTTTTTGTAAAACATCTCGTAGCCTCCTATCCATAAGTATGGCGCACTACACACCCATGGATAAGACTCCACTAGATGCAGCTTTTAGACTTCCTAGGACTCTATTAAACCTTAGGCTCTGATACTAAATTTGTAACGCCCCGAGTCTATACCCCAGACGCTACACGGTGCTCATAATTTCAAAGGATCACAAGCTAACCCATGACTGTACCTGCTATAATAACTGAATAGTAATACTATAATTATGCAGAAATAGGTAAAAACTGGCCATAAAGTTCAATACTAAAAATAAATACTGAATATGGTATAACAATACTAAAACTGAAATATTTATCTGAAAATACTCTAGTCTAAAAAAGCCTCTAAACTGTCTGAAATATGGAGTTGATGGGACAAGTCCCCAGCTAACTCTAAACTACTGAAATAAGCTAAAATACTAAAATAATAATCAGGTCCTCGGACTATGAGGACTCATCACTAACTCTGAATGCTAAATATCTTATCAGGAGCTCGTGCGTCTGAACCTATGATATAAAACATCATAGTGCAAAAAAAAATATGTGTCAGTACTTTGAATGTACTAGTATGCTAAGTGAGATAGGTTGTAATGCATGGGTTCATATGCATGAACAATATTGACTGAATAACATGAGTATGACGGAATGAGAGTACATACATGAATACATAAATTGTAATTGAGATCATAATATTACTGGATACTGAGTCTGAATACTGATTAACTGATATCTAAGTCTACTGATACTGTATTACTGATAACTGAGTGACTGTATCTAACAGTCTTGATTCTATGGAACTATGCTGAGTTTTGTACTGAACTTAGTGACTGTGTCTGACAGTCCTAATTTCTGTAGAACTGGATTAAGTTATTGTAACACCCCATATTCAAGTACATGTATTGGCGTATTCAAGTATGTGTATTGTTCTTATTTATATGGAATTAATTTTTTATTTTATTTATACCAGAATTTACCCACGTCGATAGTTCTATGCGAAGGTTATTGAATAAGTTTTCCAACGATATAAAGATGTCTAAAAACGGATGGGTTTCGGATATAATCGTGCACGTTCAAAACTATAAAACGGTGTTCGGGATATTTGAGAATAGTAAATGTGCAGGAAAATTTCCTGCACACAAACTACTGAGGTCAGCCGAATTTTTAGGTCAACTTCGAACGACTATAACTCCCTTAATATAATGAACTGGGAGATCTGGGGCCTATGAAAAGAAAGATCTTTGAGTATTGTTTCCAATGCAATTGGTTTCATCCAAATCCAACGTCTAAGAAAAGAGTTATACTCGTTTTACTTCAGCCTATCAAAACAGATTTTTAGGGTCAACTTCAAACGACCATAACTCCTTGTACAGGACGAACTGGGTGGCCTACTTTATATGAAATGAAATCCCTTTGAATTATCCTTCCAACTATACTAACTTCACCCAAATCTGATATCGGAGTAAAGATTTATGGTCAATCTACTTTAGCTTATCAAAATAGTCCACCAAAGGACTGATTCGACATTATTTAAATTTTAAAGGCATTTTGGTCATTTCCTATTATATTATGGACGGGAATATGTGTATATATACATGTATATGAGTTCAAAAACTCATTTTCATCATCAATCATTAAGAAAGAACAAACCCTAGCCAAATTTGACCTTTAAATTACTTTTGATTCAACCGTAGAAATTCCAAAGTAATCCGATAACTGCGTTTGTCATCTCGACAGCTTCAAACGGCACCTATTATTTATGCAAACAGGACTGCATAATCAAGAGGTGAATTCTAAGGTATGAATATTGTTTGCCTTTGTCCTTTTCCATATGTATATGTATGATAGAGGATTATATGTATTGGTTGTTATTGAAAGGTGATGGAAATAGGGTTATGGACTATTTTGAATGGTTTAGTTGTATTGAATTGTGGAAGGTGTATATGGTAATTGAGTTATGGAAGGTGAATATGGTGATATACTATTGAATTGATGATTATTTATATCTATGGCTCAATTTAGTTTAATGGATTGGTTGGAAGGATAAATAAATCCAAACTTGATATTGGAGGATGTTGTATGAATATGCATGGCATGTGAATGTAATTGGAGTATAAGAGGGTTAAAGTGACACCCTTTATGGTGTAATTAATGCTTACTACTTAACCACTAGTTTGGTGAATTCAAATAATTGAATTGTGACGTTTGGTTGCTAATACTAGATTGCTATATATGTTCATTGTAGATAAGTAATCCGAAAAGAAGAAAGGTCTATTTGGGACTAGTATTGAAGGTTGATAGCTAGGTATGTAAAGCATACTCTATACCATATCTTTGGCATGAAAGTGAACAATTGTTCTATTAAGAAAGTTTCCAAAGTTATTCAGTAACATGTGATCCATAATAGTTTTGTATGATGTCCTACGTTACCAATGAACTTGCTTCCACCCTACAAGATATCAAGACATTCCAATACTTACTTGTTTTCCAAATCTTACATGTTTATTGCACTAATGAATGTCAGAAGGTATCCGGTTACTCAAACAAGATCCATGTGCTATTAATGACTCCAAAACGTTTCATTGATATACCAATAAGTTCCTACTTCATTGTTATGGCATTGATGACGCTAAAACACTTCATTGATGTGCCAATAAGTTCTTACTTCATTGTTATTGCATTGATGGTCTATTTATATGTCTCTTATTGATGTATCATTGTTTCAAAGTATCAAAAACACGGTGGCGACCGAAATAACAATCTCAAAGATTAATTGAACTAAGTGATGGAAGTTCTCTCTTATCGGGTGGTATCCCAGGGGCATAAGCCTATCATGGGTCGATCCCTATTTATGTGTTTATGGGTGGTATACCAGAGGTATAAGCCTATCATGGGTCGATCCTAGTTGATATGTACTGGAGGCAGCCTAATGGTCACAGTACAGTACAGTAATGATTACAAAGATGATAAGAACGAAGGTAAAGTATGAATAAATACAATGTATAGGTTGTCACAAGTTCTAGTAAGTGTGGTCCACTCCTATTATGATCTATTCACTTGTTTTTTATTTCTATTGAGCTCCTATATCATATGTGATTATCTACAGCTTTACATACTCAGTACATATTTCGTACTGACGTCCCCCACGGGGGACCTGCATTTTATGCTGCAAGCACAGGTACCTCAGCTCATACACCGCACAAGTAAGAGCCAGGATATCCAGCTGCTTTTGGTGAGCTCCAGTTTGCTTCGTGGCTTTCCGTGTCATATCCAGTCACTTTTGGTATTGTATAGAAGTTAGTTATATGGCGGGGTGTGATCCGACCTTAGTTAAACTCTATGTATTGTCTAGAGGCTTTGTAGACCTAATGTACAGTCAAGGTGGTGTTTTGTTAATAGACGTGATGGATCCAACGACCAAGTATTGTATATACATATATATGTGTGCTCGAGCTTATACAGGTGATTATTTCCTTTTATATGCGACATGATACTGTCTGAATTTCGGGTTGTCATAGAGGTATACATGGGAAGTATAAGGTTATGAGCTGGTTCTCTCGGGCCTCCTCGGTTACGGGTGCCAGTCCGCCCCAATAGGATTTGAGGCGTGACAAAAGTGGTATCAGAGAAGTTTGTCCTAGTGAGTCTACAAAGCCGTATCTACGTAGAGTCTTATTTATTAGTGTGTCGTGCACCGCATCTATAAATAGGAGGCTATGGACATTTAGGAATTGTCTCTTTTCTTCATGTCTTAGATCGTGCGATAGAGCCTATATTGTATATGAAGCCATAGTTGACCACTGAATCTGTTTGTTTCTCTTATTATAGTAATAATGCCGGTTACTAGAAGCAAGAATACCGGTAAGCAAGTAGATGTGGCTGCCAGAGAGGGGACTAGTAAGTCACCCACTATACCAGCTAATCAAAGTGAGGCTCCAGCTGAGCATGCATCAGAAACTTCTTCCACTCTAAAAGAAATAAGGGGGAGGAGAACTATATCCCCATAGCCACCTATTAATGCTGCTGATCAAGATCTTAGAAATGCAGTGCAACTTTTGACTCGTATAGTTGCTGGGCAAGCTCAAGGGCAAGCCATTCCTACCACGGGTCCTATGGTATAGATAGGACGGCTAGCCTTCGAACACAGGATTTTCTTAAGATGGATCCTCCTACTTTTACTGGATCAGATCTTAACGAGGACCCACAGACTTTATTGATCAAATTCAAAGGCCCTTAGATATTATCCATGTAATGGGTAGAGAGACAGTGGAGTTAGCGGTATATAGATTCAAAGGGGAGGCTATATATTGGTACGAGGACTGGAAACGATCTAGAGGTATTGATGCACCCCCAGCTACTTGGAAAGAGTTCATAGAGGCATTTCTTGATCATTATCTTCCATTCGATATTCGTCAGGCCCGTGTAGATTAGTTTTTAAATCTTTGTCAGGGGAATATGAGCGTGAGGAAGTAAAGTCTCCGATTTAATTCCTTGTCGAGATATGCTCCTAATGTTGTAGCTACTATAGATGATAGAGGTCATCAATATGTGGATAGGCTGGATCCATATCTGGTTAGAGATTGTACTATTGCCGCTTTGAACAAAGATATGGACATAGCGAGGATCCAAACTTTTGCATAGAAAATGGAAGATCAGAGGCAGAGGAGAAAAACACAGGAATTAGAAAGAGGATATTCCAAGAGGGCCAGATCTACAGGGCAGTTCATGGCATCCCAAGGAGGGTTCTGACCACAGTTTTCTCCTAGACCACCTAGCCCATTATCTTCTTATTCTGCAGCTAGTGCCCTACCACAGCTTTAAGGGTCCAGAGGAAATCATTTTAGGCACAGAAGTGAGAGTCAGAGTTCGCGGACAGTGGGGTAACAAGGGCAAGGGAATATAAGCCAATCGAGACCTCCTCGAGAGCCATGAAATAAATGTGGAAGGTATCATTTGGGCGCATGTCGGCTGGGGAACAATGTTTCCTTTTGGTGCAGTATGTCGGGGCATATGATGAGAGAATGCCCACGAAGGGGCATAGTGGGTATGACATGACCTACGGGGTCATTTGTTGTATCATCATCATCGATCCCTTATTTAGGAAGGGGTTCACAACCAATGGGTCGTGTTAGAGGTGATAGAGGAGCCACGAGTTCTAGCAGGGCTCAAAATCATACATATACTCTAGCGGATCGACAGAATTTAGAGGCTTCCCCAGATGTGATTACGGGTACGTTATCTATGTTTTCATTCGATGTATATACCTTAATTGATATCGGTTCTACATTATCTTATGTTACTCTATTGGTTGCTGGAAAGTTCGAAAGAATACCCAAACTAATAGTTAAGCCATTTGAAGTGTCCACACCGGTTGGGGAATCTATTATAGCTAGAAGGGTTTATCGAAACTACATAGTAACTGTTTGTGATCGTGATACGATGGCTGATCTTATGGAGTTAGAAATGGTAGATTTTGATGTTATAATGGGTATGGACTGGTTGGCGTCTTGTTATGCCATAATTGATTGCTGCACAAAAAAGGTATATTTCCATTTTCCAAATGAATCAGTCCTTGAATGGAAAGGTGAAATTGGCGCGCCAAGAGGTAGATTTATTTCTTATTTTAAGGCAAGAAGAATGATTTCCAAGGGATACATATATCATTTAGTTAAAGTAAGCGATACAGAAGCGGAGCCACCAACTCTTCATGCTGTTCTGGTGGTAAATGAAGTTTTTGATGTATTTCCTGAAGATCTTCCAGGTTTGCCTCCTGAACGAGAAGTAAAGTTTGGTATTGATGTAATACCAGGCACCCAACCAATCTTCATTCCTCCGTATAGAATGGCCCCAGCAGAATTATGAGAATTGAAAGAGCAATTGAAAGATTTGCTAGAGAAGGGATTCACAAGGCCTAGTATGTCCCCCTGGGGAGCACCTATGTTATTTGTGTGCAAAAAGGATGGCTCGCTGAGGATCTGTATTGATTATCGACAATTGAATAAGGTGACTATTAAGAATAAATATCCTCTCCCAAGAATTGATGATTTATTTGATCAGTTACAGTGCGCCAAGTGCTTTTCTAAGATTGATTTAAGGTCAGGTTACCACCAAGTGAGGGTCAAAGAGAATGATATACCCAAGACAGCTTTCCGAACACGGTATGGTCATTATGAGTTTCTAGTTATGTCATTTGGGCTAACAAATGCACCCGCGGATTTTATGGATTTGATGAATAGGGTGTTTAAGCCATTCCTGGATGTATTTGTGATAGTTTTTATAGATGATATTCTAGTTTATTCTAGATCAGAAGAGGACCATGCCAATCACTTACGACAGGCATTGCAGACTCTTTGTGATTGTAAGTTTTATGCAAAGTTCTCTAAATGTGAGTTTTGGTTAAAGTCGGTGGCATTTTTGGGTCATATTATATTTAGTGAAGGGATAAAGGTTGATGCTCAAAAGATAGAAGCTGTGAAGAACTGGCCAAGGCCCACAACGCCTACGGAGATTAGTAGTTTTCTCAGGTTGGCCGGTCATTATAGAAGGTTTGTTGAAGGCTTTTCTTCTATTTCAGCACCCTTAACCAAGCTAACCCATAAAACATCTAAATTCCAATGGAATGATGCCTGTGAGAAGAGTTTTCAAGATTTAAAGAACAAGTTGATTTCTACACCCGTGTTGGTACTTCCAAAAGGCACCGAAAGGTATACAGTGTATTGTGATGCTTCCAGAATTGGTTTAGGATGTGTATTGATGCAGCAGGATAAGGTAATAGCATATGTTTCTAGACAATTGCGGCCACATGAGAAATTATCCTACACATGATCTTGAGCTGGCAGCAGTTATTTTTGCTTTAAAGATATGGCGCCACTACTTATGTGGGGTTCATGTTGATATATATACTGAACATAAGAGCTTGCGATATATTTTTAATCAGAAGGATCTAAATTTAAGGCAGCGGAGATAGCTTAAACTATTAAAGGACTACGATGTTGATATCTTGTACCATCCAGGGAAAGCAAATATGGTAGCTGATGCATTAAGTCGTAAGGCTATGATGGTGCCTATAGAAAGGCAAGGGATGATTAAAGACCTTCACCAGTTAGCTAGTTTGGGAGTTCTCCTTCTTGAAACTCCGGATAAAGAGCTTATCGTACATAATGCTGCAGAATCTTCATTAGTAGCTAAAGTGAAAGAGAAGCAATATGCAGATCCTATTTTATTACATCTTAAGAAGAACGTTCAGAGTGGTGCGACCAAGGCATTTGAGCTTACGTGAGAAGGAGTACTTCAGTGCCAAAACCGATTGTGTGTGCCAGATGTAGACGGGCTAAGAAAGAAGATTATGACAGAGGCACATTGTTCAAGATATTCCATTCATCCAGGATTAACCAAAATGTATCAATATTAGAAAGATATGTATTGGTGGAATGACATGAAGAAGAGCATTGTAGAATTTTTAGCTAAATGTTCAAATTGTTAAAGAGTTAAAGTTGAGCACCAAAAACCCGGAGGTTATATACAATGCATTGATCTTCCAAGCTGGAAGTGGGACATGATCAACATGGATTTCGTTATTGGTTTGCCTCGTACATCCCAGAAGTTTGATTCTATATGGGTGATTGTTGATAGGCTTACCAAATCTGCATATTTCCTACTAGTTAGGACCACTTACACAGTTGAAGAGTATGCGAAGCTGTACATTAAAGAGATAGCCCGATTACATGGAGTGCCAATCTCTATTATATCAGATCGGGGAACCCAATTTACCGCAAACTTTTGGAAGTCTTTTCAGAGGTGTTTGGGAACACAACTGAAGTTGAGTACAACTTTTCACCCTCAAACAGATAGACAAGCAGAACGTACCATCCAAACACTTGAAGATATGCTACGAGCTTGTGTAATAGATTTTAAGGGCAACTGGGATGATCATTTACCTCTTATTGAGTTTGCCTACAATAATAGCTATCATTCAAGTATCAAAATGGCACCATATGAAGCTTTATATAGAAGGAAGTGTAGATCACCAGTAGAATGGTTCGAAGTGGGTAAAACTCTTTTGTTTAGATCGGATCTTGTTTATCAAGCCATAGAGAAGGTTAAAGTAATTCAGCAATGACTGAAAACAGCCCAAAGTCGACACAAGTCATATACGGATAGTAAAAGGAGAGGGCTAGAGTTTTCTATAGGTGATTGGGTAGTTTTGAAGGTATCACCAATGAAAGGGGTAATGAGATTTGGCAATAAAGGGAAGTTGAGTCCATGTTATATAGGCCCGTATAAGATCACTCGAAGGTTTGGACAAGTTGCATATGAATTAGAGTCACCCCAAGAGCTCTCATTAGTACATCTGGTATTTCATGTGTCAATACTTCAAAAGTGCATCGGAGATCCATCACATATCACTTTTACTAAGGATGTGAAAGTTGCGAAATATCTTACCTATGAGGAAGTGCCTATTGCTATTCTAGATCTCCAAGTTAAGAAGATGAGAAATAAAGAGATAACATCTGTGAAAGTACGTTGGAGAAATCGTCAAAGGGAAGAGATTACATGGGAAGCTGAGGAGGCAATGAAATCTAAGTATCCTCATTTGTTCAAAGATGAAGAGGAAGTTCAAGAAACGGAGTTAGAACATTAACAAGTAAGTTTTTCTTTATATATGCATAGTATTTATGTGATGATGTGAATATTAATGATGGACTTGAACTTGTTTTGGTTGAATAACTACGCTAACAATCGAGGACGAATGTCCTAAAGGGGGGAAGGATGTAACACCCCGTATTCAAGTACGTGCATTGGCGTATTCAAGTACGTGTATTGGTCTTATTTATATGGAATTAATTTTTTATTTTATTTATATCAAAATTTACCCGTCATGGTTCCATGCGAAGGTTATTGAATAAGCTTTCCAACGATATAAAGATTTTTAAAAATGGATGGGTTTCGGATATATTCGTACACGTTCGATACTATAAAACGGTGGCCGAGATATTTGGGAATAGTAAATGCGCAGGAAAATTTCCTGCACACAAACTACTGAGGCCAGCCAAATTTTTGGGTCAACTTCAAATGATCATAACTCCCTTAATATAATGAAATGGGAGAGATGCAACCTATGAAAATAAAGATCTTTGAGTCTTCTTTCCAATGAAATTGGTTTCAGCCAAATCCAACGTCTGAGTAAGGAGTAATACTCGTTTTACTTCAGCCTATCAAAACAGATTTTTAGGGTCAACTTCAAACGACCATAACTCCTTGTACAGGATGAAATGGGTGGCCTACTTTATATGAAATGAAAGCCCTTTGAATTATCCTTCCAACGATACAAATTTCACCCAAATATGATATTGGAGCAAAGAGTTATGGTCGATCTACTTTAGCTTATCAAAATAGTCCACCAAAGGATAGATTTGACATTATTTAAATTTTAAACGTATTTTGGTCATTTCCTATTATATTATGGATGGTAATATGTGTATATATACATGTATATGAGTTCAAAAACTCATTTTCATCATCAATCATTGAGAAAGAACAAACCCTAGCCAAATTTGACCTTTAAATTACTTTTGATTCAGCCGTAGAAATTCTAAAGTAATCCGATAACTGCGTTTGTTATCTCGACAGCTTCGAACGGCACCTATTATTTGTGCAAACAGGATGCATAATCAAGAGGTGAATTCTAAGGTATGAATATTGTTTGCCTTTGTTCTTTTCCATATGTATATGTATGATAGAAGATTATATGTATTGGTTGTTATTGAAAGGTGATGGAAATAGGGTTATGGACTATTTTGCATAGTTTGGTTGTATTGAATTGTGGAAGGTGGATATAGTAATTGAGTTATGGAATGTGGATATGGTGATATACTCTTGAATTGATGATTATTTATGTCTATGGCTCAATTTGGTTTAATGGATTGGTTGGAAGGATAAATGAATCCAAACTTGATATTGGAGGATGTTGTATGAATATGCATGGCATGTGAATGTAATTGGAGTATAAGAGGGTTAAAGTGACACCCTTTATGGTGTAATTAATGCTTACTACTTAACCACTAGTTTGGTGAATTCAAATAATTGAATTGTGATGTTTGGTTACTAATACTATTGTATATACATATATATGTGTGCTCGAGCTTATACAGGTGATTATTTCCTTTTATATGCGACATGATGATGTCTGAATTTTGGATTGTAATAGAGGTATGCATGGGAAGTATAAGGTTACAAGCTAGTTCTCCCGGGCCTCCTCGGTTACGGGTGCCAGTCTGCCCCAATAGGATTTGAGGCGTGACAGTTATATACTGAGACTAAAACTGAAACTGAAATTGTGGGAAGTAATCATCTAACCGGCATGCCCCTCTTTAAATTTATTGGGGTTCAACCTTTAAGCCCAGCTGGAAGGGTGTCAGTACCGTGTCACGAGTAAAGACAAGCCGAGTCACCCTCATCTGGCAGGTGCTTTGAATGAGAATGGTGGTACCCTTAACTGGAAGGTAGGACACCTCATCAACCCTCAACTGGCATATTGATGTCTCAACCTATGCTGGCTACATAGTTTTGGAACACAAGCATTTCTTTTAGGGACCACTCTCTCTACTGATAGGTGAGTCCCCATCGTTGGATTGTGTTGTTACTGATCATACTGTCTGACTGAACTGATCTGAGTTCACTAGATTTCGTTAATTAACGGAGTACGACGAATTTTGTTAATTAACTGAATACTACTAAGTTTCTATAGCTGACTGGGAGTACTATTGATCGTGACATAATTGAAACTATTCTGTAACTGACACTGGCTCTAAATAAATAGCTAAATTATTGGATATTAAATACCCCCAGGACTCAATAACATGAAAAATAGAGCATAACATAATCTTGCAAAGCATGACAATGTATACTTGTCCATAGTTCATTCATAGAGGTATTTTAACAAGCACTTGGAAGATATAATCTTGTACATATGCTAAACATATAATAATTTCCATATTTAACCCACATGAGCAATTTATCAAACACTTAGGGGATATAATCTATACAAATGCCACTAAACAATATGTAGGTATCATAAATTTCAATTCCAAATTCACAAATTCAAGAGTTTCAACATGAATTCATATGATACTACATATATTAACTAATTCCACATGGATCATGTAATAAAACATAGATTAGAAACCCAATTAATCATTATATCATGAAACACAATCAAATTAAATCATGAATTTCATCAAATCAACTAACTTGTATTTCAAAAAGGTTTCTTGAACTCCAAGGGTGGAAAGAAACCCTTGGATGAACACTTAACATACCTTAAGGCTTGATTTCTTGGGAGTGGTGATGAATTTCCTGTAACTTGAATCTTGAATGTGATGAACTAGGGTTTATTTTTGATATATTGTAGAGAGAATGAGTAAATTTTGCCTTTTGGATGGCTTAATTACATGTTTTGGGGGCTGATATAATGTGGAAAAAGACCCAAATACCCCTAAAGACACAACTTTTTAATGACTAGAAACTGAACTATAGACCCGCAAACCGACGTGCCGCGTCGTTGGCATCGGCGTGATGGCCAACATACTGGGTTGAGTCCGCATTGGTTCAGTAGAATTTGCCACTGGGAGCCAACCAAAATATTAATCGATGCAATGGTCAATGCGGCATGTCGAGATCGTGTTGATACACTATTTTGGGTTCCCAAACGTGGTCCAAATGAGGTCTAAAAAATCCAAAACTCATTTGGAAACACCTACTGACATTCCTGATCATGAATCAACCTAAAGATCGATACTTTAAGGTCATAAAGGGTTGCGAAAAAGAGTTGCCAACTTACGAAGGCTAAAATAACACTAAGTATGAATACTTAGCAAAATTTTCTAAGTCGGGGACCCCTTGACAAGTTCAAAATTTAGCTTTGGATTTTTGTGGGGTCTTACAATACTCTTCATCAATGGGATTCTCTGCAAGATGATCTGCCAAGACTTGGGCTTTCATGGCGGTTCGAGTCACATATACAATGTCAAACTCGATAAATAAGATTTGCCACTTCGCCAATCAACCTGTCGGCATAGGCTTTTGAAAGATATACTTCAAAGAATCCATGCGGGAGATGAGATAAGTAGTGTAGGACAAAAGATAATGCTTCAACTTCAGTGCTACCCAAGTTAGGGCACAACATATCCTTTCAAAAAGAGTGTACCTGGTTTCATATATTGTGAACTTCTTGCTAAGATAAAAAATAGCTTTCTCCGTTTTGCCTGTGATATCATGTTGACCCAATACATAACCGAATGAATTCTCCATAATCGATAAGTACCAAATTAAAGGCCTGCCGGGCTCGGGTGGCACCAACACTGGTGGATTTGATAGATATCTTTTGATTTTATTGAACGCTTTCTGACATTTCTCAGTCCACTCAACCATATCACTCTTCTTAAGCAACTTGAAAATTAGCTCACATGAGGTTGTGAGTTGAGCAATAAACCTGCTGATGTAGTTTAGTCTATCGAGCAAACTCATCACCTCTGTTCTATTTTTTGGCGACGGCAAATCCTGAATGGCTTTGATCTTTGAAGGATCCAATTCAATACCCCGACGGCTGACTACAAATCCCAATAGCTTTCTGGACAGAACTCCAAATACATATTTTTCCAGATTGAGTTTAAGATTATACCTGCGAAGCCTTTCATAGAACTTCCTTAGAACTACCTACTTGGAAAACCAGGTAGGATAACGAGCCACCCAAATGACTTTGTTTCTAGTTGTTTCATGATTTCCTTTTTGATTTTTATGCTTACATCAGTTTTAAACTTCATCAACTTCTGTTTGATAGGGGGAACGCAGGATCAGTTGGAAATTTATGGGCCACTAATTCAGTGCTTAAACCATGCATATCATTATAAGACCATGCAAAAACTTCTTTATAATCAATTAAATCTTGAAATATTCCATCTTTTAACTGTGGCGAAGCATGTACACTTATTTTAGTTTCCTTAAAATCTTTTTGATTTCCTAGATTAATTGGCTCAGTTTCATTCAGATTAGGATTCGGCTTGTCTTTAAACTGTTCCAACTCTTTGCTTATTTCTTCTAATGTCTCTTATTCACCATATTCACTCTTTTGCTTCATTATATCTTAATTAGATTAGGTTTTAAGATCAGGCTGAAAATTCAGCATGCATGTCATATCACTAGAATCAGCATAAAAAGAACTGTATAAGAAAAAGGAAAACAAAATATATTAGACATAAAACAAAAGGGACATTGCATTTCATTAAAAGGGAAAGATAGGAAGATTTAAATATAAATGATAACAGAACATAAACAAGCCAAATTTTGTATTACAACCCTGAAATAACTCAGATAAAAAGAAAGAAAAACAAAACAAACTACCAAAACTCCCTCCTGACGAGGAGAAGAGTAACTTCCCAGTTGTTGAGCTGGACATCAGGACCTATGAATTGCATATCTGCCTTACTGGTACCTTATCCTGCTTCAACCATGTCAACTTCAACCAACAGGCTCTGGAAGCCATCAACCAATTCAGTTTCAAACTTTATAGGCTTCGTGACACTGCTCTTGACAAATGACTTATTGAATAGCGGCACTGGGCGATGGAGTGACCATGTTTCCTTCTTATATTTCTTAGCCTTTTTCCAATCTTCAGGTGTAGGTTTGAATCCTAGACCAAAAGTTCCCATGCTTTCACTCGAGCATATTGGACGAACTATACCATGCAGAGATACTCATAAACCCTTTCCTGGCTCAAATCCACATTTCAATATCTCATTTACAATTATGACAGAAGTAGAAGATAGTTGTGGTCATGGAATAACCTATCTTTCAAAGATATGATCCACCAGCACTGTATCGAAAGATTGATAGACAAATGTCTCTTCTACATTATTTGCTTCAATAAAAGGTATAGGAGATTCTCTGTAGATGTACAAATCCCCTTTTCCATGAATAACCACATCTTGCTTGTCGTGCTCAAACTTAATCCTAATTGTTCGGATCCATTTATGGTTATTGCTTCTATGAACATAGTAGCTAAATAATCCTAATGTGTTACATAAGGTAAATATTGTATAATTGTTCGGTTTTCTGCAATTTTCTCCATCCCTCTATGTAAATAACCCAATATTGGTTCACAGTCGACAACATCTTTACCATTTAGAGTAACGATGAGTCAAAGAACACCGTGCATTGATGGGTGCTGAGGCCCCATATTGACTATCATGAGGTATTTGGTGCAATGTAAATGCAACTGTCCCAGCCTTGTGAACCTAGGGTCTTCCCAACAACAGATTGTAAGAGGTATCGATATTCAACACTTGGAACTCTATGGAAAATTCAACAAGCCCTATAGTCAATATTAGCTTTATTTCGCCAATGGAGTCTATCTTTGCTCCATCAAAAGATCTGACACATATATTGTTGGGCCTAATCCTCTCGACACTGATATTCAACTTTTGTAAGGTGGATATAGGACAAATATTTGCTCTTGAACCTCCATCACTCATGACATGAGTGACGTAGAAATTTTTACACTTCACGGTAATGTAAAGACCCCGGTTATGCCCCGTACCTTCAACAGGCAATTCATCATCAAAAAAGCTAATCTGATTCACCTCAAAGATTTTTCCAACCATTTTCTCAAACTGATTTACTGTAATCTCTCTTTGAATATAAGATTCATTCAATACCTTCAATATAACATCACGATGTTCCTTAAAATGCAGCAACAAAGATAAGAGGGAAATTTGAGCAGAGGTCTTCTTCAACTGATCTATGATTGAATACTCTGGCAATTTCATCTTTCTCAAGAATTATTTTGCCTCTTCTTCGGTGACAGGCTTTTTGAGGGACGAAGGCCTATTCATCACTAGTTTAGGCTTCCTCAAACCTTCAGGCACAAAACATCTTCCCAACCGAGTCAAACCTCCTACCTCATCTATTTCTTCCATGATTTCCTTCTCCTGATAAGTCATTAAAGTCTGACTATACCTCCAGGGGATCTTTTTGTATTGACTGATGGGAGTTGAGTCACCGGTCTGATGATAATAGGTTCTGTAAGTACTCCTCTTACCATCAAAATTGGCTTGCTCGGAGCTCCTACTACCGTTAACTTGGGTTTGTCCTGACTTAAAACAACAGATTTTCTGACTTCTTTTACAATGATAACTGGCTTCATCATGTTTTCTTGGGATTTACCTTCCATTGTTTCTTTTTGGCTCAATGACATCACCTTAATCGAATCTGCCACATCCACCAATTTATCCTCATTAGTTTGTATTCTAACAATAGGCTTGTAACACACTGATGACTCTTTGCCACCATATATCAACTCTAACATATTTGTTTCAGCATGGGTTGGCAACGGATTTTGATTGATGTTTGGAATCTCTGGGACTTGTACCAAAATTTGATTCGCATTGATTAGATCCTAGACAGCTCTCTTCAAATACAAGAATTTCTTGATATCATGCCCTGGCATATTAGAACAATATACACGCCTTAAAGAATAATCAAGATTCCTCAGAGGGGGATTCGAAAGTCTTCCTTGAATTGGGCTCAAGACCTTCATCTTCCTCAACCTATCAAACAAATTAGCATACGACTCCCCGAGAGGTGTGAACTCATTCTTGACTAACTTTTCTTTTTTAAACTCAGGCCTAGGTTGAAAACCAGATTTGGAAGTGTTTTGGTAATTTTGTGAAGTCGAGGGATGATTTTGAAAGGCTGGTGCACACCAATATAAGTAAGAAGGTATTTGGGCATATGGTTGTGCACTATATACTGGGTATGGGGTGGTGGAATGGAATATAGTGGGTTTTATAGAGGGTAGTAAAGGTGAGGAGGAATATATGGAGCTTGGACATAGACTTGGGCTTGGGACTAGGATAGGGATGAGGCGGTCTTTTCGGATAGGGGTGCGAGCTAGCTACAACAGTCGCTACCTCTTCCTCCTTTTTTTTCCCTCCAAAAGTTTCAGAGCCACTTTGAATTACTTGGGTGGTAGTCTTTAATGCGAAAAACTCGTGAGTCATCCGATCTTGATACCGTCCTTTATTATCTCTCCTATTTTGAGGACTTCGATAAACGGCTTACCCATCGCCAGATGCAAGTGTTGAAAATAAATCTTATCTTATGCCTGAACGAAGACCTCCACCAACTTACTCTCCTTCATTAGAGATTTTACCCTTGCGACTTGTTCACGCCACCTTATTGCATACTCCCTAACTATTCCACTTGTCAATTTCACGAACTCATTAGCAAGGTCGTCCCAACTATTCCACTTGTCAATTTCTTGATCAACAAACCACTCCGAAGCCAGACCGATAAGACTTTTGCCAAAGTTAGCCATGAGTAACACTTATTTTCCTCCTGCACCCATCAGTTGGTTACAATAACGTCTCAAATAAGCCATGGGATCACCGCGTCCATCTTACTTCTCAAACTTCGGCATTTTAAAACTAAAAGAAAGGTTAACGCCTGGGAACATGCATAGATCTTTATAGAAAACACTTTTATATCCCTCGATTCCCTATAAGTTTCTCAAGGCCTGTTCCAAACTCTTTAATTTCCACGATATACCCTCTTGTTCCTCTATTGCGACAGGCTTTTCTGTATCGAAGTGAAATGAGGGAGACCAATTATAACAATAAGGATCATTCAACCTCAAGGTAGGCTCCGGAGCATATTGATGATCCTCTGGAATTTTAAGCATTGGTTCACCGGCAGACCAAGGGAGTACAATTACAAACGGACAGCATAGATGGGAGCTTCAGATGGTGGAGCCATAAATATAGGTTCTGTCGGTGGTGCTGACTGAGCAGTGGGCCTTGGTTGGGGAACTGCCATGGGTACACTAGAAGTGTCAGGATAATATTGACGTGGAGTGAATCCTGGAGCATGCTCGGGTGACTCAATGGGAGAAAAAAATTACACCTAGAAGAGCGGTGGGAAATTAGAGATATTCCCAAGATCCTTAGGGAGTGAAGGGGGAGGCATGCCACTAGCCCATGCTCGGTGCAGATCTATCAATTATGGTCAGAGTATCAATATCTCATCATTTCATTCTGAACTCACTTCTCTAAGATCTTGATCTAGGTCAATGAATGAATTTTCGATCTCCTTTTTAGCCATGGAAAGCTTTGCTTTTGATCTAGTGAAGTAAGGATGACTAGCCAAAGTACTACAAACCAACCACTTTTATCAGAAAGAACATGCTCATCAAAGACAAACCCTGTTAGGATTAGGTCAGGCAAAAAGCATGGAAATCACATTACATACATCCTAGATTCATGCGCATTTATACCAGCTTTTGAGGGTAATGAGGCCATTTTAACATCATCCTGATCTTTCTCCTACACTTATTTGCTTCTTCCCTCTAATTACGCCTTATTTTTTCTTCATTCGCCATCACTTCTCTCTTTTTTTGCATCAGTCTCTTTTCCTTCCTTTTTTTCTCTTATTATTCTTTCTTTCTTTTCTCCTCTCGCTATCTCCTTTCTTTTTATCATTCTTTATGGATTTTGCTTTTCTTTAAAAAGGGGGAAAATGAGAAAAAATAAAGAAACAAAATGACTAGATCGAACCCAAAAGTAGGTTGCCTACGTATCATGTTGTACATGAATCAGATCTTGCATAGTTCGGGAGGCATATGCATAAATGTCACATAATTGAAGATTTTGATTTTTAGATTGTTTTTTTGATGAAAAATGAAAAACAAACAAAAGAAAGAACAACACAACATCATAACATTTTGATAAAAGAAACAACTAAACAGACTTTGAAATTAAGACAACCTTGCTACTTATCAACAAAGACTAAACAACATTCCAGACCAACTAACAACATACATAATACTCCTAATAAATACTCCAACATTAAAGAAAACTTGATACCAACCTAACAAAAACACAAAACTGCAATGATAGATAAACAAAGGACTCAAACTAAACAAAAGATAAGAAATACTCCTTCAAACTGGTCCGCTGTGTGATGACCTTGGCTAAGATGGACCTGTTTGTGAAGTTCTCTTTATCCCACTCAAACTTTGTAGCATATCTTGCAAGGACACTTTGATATTTGGGAAGAAGCTTCTAGCACGTATTCCTGCCTCTTGGGGAGTACACCTGAAAAGATTTTTCTGATTCCCTTCTATAGTTGTGAGTAAGCCTGATAACTGAACTCTCAATAACTCTATTTTTCCTTAAGGTTTGTATTCCTCCTGTCATTACCTACGCCCGCTTCTTGTATCCGCCCTCTAAGTTGCACTGGTAACGGCCTACTGATACCTCGAGGTATGGTTTATAGCCAGATCTCATATCTCGGAGTATACCTCGGATTATCCAAACCTTCTTTGAAAGTATCCACACCCATCTCTGTCGCGTGATTCCAAAATTGCTCGTATTTGCTCTCACCTAAGGATTGGTTCTTAAAGTGCTCGACATCCTTTAAAAGATCCACCACTAGTGGAACATCTTAAGATCTACCCAACTGGCACATTAACCTAGAAGGAGTGTATGGTCGAGTGCAATTAAGCCCTAACATAACCAAAGGGAGTTGCATCTGACACCCAGATAAGATTATTTTTGGACGAAGCCATAGACAGGTCCACAGAATGTTATCCTTAGTTCTTGACTCGAGAAATTCAAACTAAGCATTGATTCCCATGGGTAGCGAGAATTTATCAAAACACATTCTGTGTTCCATGGCTTTCACTCAATTGGGCAAACAATGGTCAACCACATCCGATCTAATTAGAGAAGGCGAATGTAAATGCTTCATCAACCACAGTTGCAATATCTGGTTACTTCCTTCAAAAAATTCTTATCCATCCCTTCACTTCGGTTAAAGCCTTATATATTTCTATTAAGATCATAGGTATGATAATGACCTTGTCCCCTTATTCCTTATAAAATAAGGCCATCACTACAGATTGCAAATGTGTATTGACACGTCTTTCTTCTAGTGGAAACACTAAAGTACCTAATAAAGAGAGGGTGAAGACTTCAAGACGTTTTCTCTCCCAATTCTCCTTAGTCATATGAAATTCATCCCAAAAGCAATCAAAACCTTCCGAGGGCCCGAATCTAGCGAATAAAAAGTCTAAACAAATCCATGATTCATTCAAACAACCCAAATGCCTATCTCTAATTTTTAACCCAAAACACTGCAGAAACCTAGTGCCAATATGATTTCGAGCTCGGATCACACCTTAATCGATATAGGGTAAATGCAACAGACCAGATATTTCTGCCAAAGTAGGAGTCATTTCATACTTTCCAAACCTGAACACCAAACTACTTAGATCCCAAAAGTTCAAAACAACCTCTATTAGCTCTGGACGAGGGGTGATATGCAGAAGTTTCGTAAGATTACCTAATATTTTAATCAGTTCTTGCCTATCGGAGTAGCTGAATATGCCCCACCACTTGATTAACTCTTTAGGCACCTTGACGACCATTAGGACTCTAGACTTGGTGGATAGATCCATTCTGTAATAATACATAAGACATTATCTCAAAAATTCGATAAAAGCAAAAGATTCCCAACCCTTGGGACTTTGATGCGGACATATGTCGAAGGGACATACCACTTTATGACTTCATTCGCCGAACACTACCACTGAATAAAATCAGCCTACTTGGCTAGGACCAGCTAACAACACTAGATTATGAGGAGAAAGAGCTAGGTTAAGACTAAGACAAAGGCCAAAATAAAGATTACTGAACCCACCGAGGGTTGCCTACGTATCCCGCACCGAGGGATGGGAATCAGGTATGCGTAGTTTGTCCAGATTGGACAATTAAGAATTAACAAACAAACAAAACCTTGACTTGAGAGACACGACTACAATGATGAAATATAAAAAAAAATTAGGGGGGGGGGCTTCAATTTGACACCTCACATAAAACTGACACCAACAACTATGAAAGAAAAATCTTTTTGGTATTTTCGTTATAAGAGATGTACCAAACTCCTACCATATTTTTACACTTTTCCTTTATAAAAAGCTCCAACTAAAAAAATCTTTTTTAAAAATTTTCGAATTATGAATGCATGGTAAAGGAACAAAATGAAAATCTTTTTGATATTTTTTATTTTGACAAATGAGTGCAAAAGGTAAAAATAAAAATATTTTGAATTTTTGTTAATTTGAGAAGATAAATGCAAAAGGCCAATTCACTTTTTTTTTTGGTTGTGAAGAACAAAAGTCATAAAGAAATTTAAAAATAAACTACGAAACTCTTTTTTGATTCTTCTCTTTCGACTCACTTTTATTTCTCATTTTTTTGGTTGCCTATACACCTTACCTCTAACAAATATTTTTTCCCCAAATCAGTCTATCAAATGACCATGCTACCCTCAGAGATGCAATATTTAGCATGTAGGTATGCTTTAGAGGTGAGTCTCCTACAAAGGACCGAGTGGGCCCCACTAGGTCTCAATATGATGCACATAAGCATGACCCAAAGGCTGACCTACGTTGGGATTCACTAACAAGGTTTTTCTAGGGAACATATGGTCGATAGTAGTTGCTTTGCTTTCCATCTACTCCATACAATCGATGGCTCCCCCTCCTAAAATAAGGGTGACTCAACTACAGGTTGTGTATACATGTGTACTACGGACTTGTTGCAGAAAGAATGACTCGGGTTATGCACATGAAGCCAGACATAAAGCGATAACACATAAGATAAAAACTATAAATAAAGAGCACGTAGGTACTCAACAATGATAAATAATAACACAAACACTCACACAAACAACATCTATACACCCATAATGTCAAACTTAAGCCGATATAACTCAAAAAACTCCAGTAGAGTCGCCAGAGCTGTCATACCCTTTTTTTAACCAAAAAGAATTAATTTTAAAGTTTAAAAGAGTTTTTATTATTAAAGTGAGAAAATGATAAATTTGTTTCAAAAAAAACTTTTTACATTTAAACTCAGAGTCGCCACTTGGCATAATTCGGTGTGCCAAGTCACCTTTGAAAAATCTTTTTCAAAACGATTTGACACTTTAAAACTGGTTTGCGAACAGAGATTCTGGATAAAGAATTCTGCTGACCGAGGGGAAGCTGTTAGGCACCCCTGGATCCCGTGGTTTAACCACGGTCGCTTGGTAGAGCGTATCAGTTAATTTGACATTATGAATGTATAAACCACACAAAAGCACATAAAACAATCAATTAAACAAACAAAAAAATAAAATAAATCTCAAAATATGATGTCCAGTCTAATTATATAGTCCAAAAATAAAAAAAATAAAAAATTTAAACCTACGCTGACCTACACTATCCTAAACTATGCTCCAATGCTTTACTCAATGCCTCGGGCCTTCATCACAGACGTCTTCCAAATACAAAATACTTCGGGGCATTCCACGGCAAATAAATACAAGTGATCGTGGGGCATTCCCCGATTAAATGAATACATTTCCAAATGCAAGAACTAAAACTAGAACATTCAACTCTAATTCCACATTCAAACATTCAACAAGAAAACTTATTCCTAAATTTTGCCTACCCGAACCTACATTTGCCTATCCATTTCAATATATCATAATTCTATTACGTTCCAACAATAATCATGCTCATTTCGAATTAAATAAAAAATAACAATAAACCAAAGTTAATCTGTATTCACTCTTTAATCAACTTCTCAATCCCACCCCAAATTCCCTTTTAATACCAAATTTCCATAATTCACAATCATCATTTCAACAATCCTTAATCATTTTTTATTAAGTACAAATCAACATCACTCAATATTTCGACATCAAATACATACACATCAATAAAATCAAACAATCATAATCAACAAACACATAATCATAGCCAATTCAACCAATCAAAATAAAGAAAAGAGAACGGGTTAAAGAAATGGACCTCAATAGACCTTGTTTTCATCGATAATAAAGAAATTTGAAATTGAAATCCTCGAATGAGAACCTCAACAACGAGCAAACCAAATCAGTGTATAGAAATCCAACCCAGACAAATTCGAGAATTGATGGAAAATCTTGAAATGAATGAATCCAGCCCGGTATCAAACCCCCTCCAAAAAAAGCATGATATAAAAAATAAATCACGAGCAAAAGAAACCAAAGTCCCTGAAATCTGATGAAGAACTAAAAAAACAGTCCAAATCCGAGCTCTGGTAAGCTATGAAGGGAAAAATCTAACAAAAAGGGTCGGATTTTCGGCAAACCTTAATGTTTTCTAGTCGGAGTCGCCTGAAAACAATAAAAAACAGTCAGTTCCGGCGAAGTGATTGCCGAAAAACTCAAACCCATTGAATTTTTATCGATTTTCGTTTGCCTTTTCCGATTCAACCCTTGTTCGCCTCTCTCTCTCGTCGTTACTCTCTCTCTGTTACTCTTTCTCTCTATCCTATTTTTCTCTCTGTGTGTGAGATTTAGTTTGTGGATATAGTTTTTTGGTGGAAGAGGGTGTGGTTTCCTGTGAGGGTGGGAACGTGTCGGCGATCGTCTGTCTGTGTTGATAAGCAGAAGCAAAAAAATAGAGAGCCCCCTCTATATTGTGTGTATATCTCAAAATGAAAAAGAAAATCCCCTTTTGTATTTTTAGGTGTTCTCCTTTTTCTTTTTTCGTTGTATCTTATGTGGATGCATATAATTGGTGGCTTGTGGAAATATGTGTGTGGCGTGTGAAAATATATGTGTGGCGTGTGGGTTGTAAAAGTGAAGTGTGTGTTTAATATCATGTGGCATAGTGAGGTGTCAAAAGTGTTACCTTTGCTCATTTTTTATCCTTTTTTGGGGGGAAATTTATCAACTAATAAAAGTATATGGTAAGGTGAATAAATAATAATAAATAAAATAAGTAAAATATTTTTTTGGAGGGACAAAATTACGTGTCTACAATAGCCGTAGGCTATTTTGAAGAAAAATTTTGTGTCTCTTTCTAATATTTTCTCAACAAAATCAACCATAAAAAGGTAAGATGTTTCCATTTATGTTGTAATTTCTAAAGAAAATCAGTCGTAAAAGCATTAATTTCGTCTCAATTTTTTTTTTTTTTAGAAATCATGTTAAATTATGTGACTAGGTATTTGCTGAAAATAATTTTCTAATGTCAAATACAATCTTGAATCAAATTTGTAATGACGAGAACGATCCCATGTTGCGTGTAAAATGCGTGCAAACATGAAAACTTACTGTCAATGCAAATGTCATGGTCGGAGGACAACCCAGCTAGAAGATTTTGGTCTTGTCCACGCTATCGTGTATGTCCTATACATATTTTCTTTATTTTTCTTCGTATTTCTTTTCAATTGATTTGTTTATGACCCCTTTTAGGAGAAATCATGCAACTTCTTTAGATGGAGGGACCCAGAAAAGACTGATTTACGATCGAAGACAGTTATTCTGAGATTAGAGAAGAGAATCAAAGAGTTGGAAAAAGCATTGTCATTTTATGAAAGTAATGGCAAATGGGTGGTGAAGAAGGAGAAAAAGATCAAATGTTGTAAATAGAGGATCATCGTCATGATTGTCATAGTGGTTTTTCTATTTTGGACTAGCATTACCAAGAGAACGGATGATAAATGTAGTTGTGTGCAATTAAATTGTTATAGTAATTCTCTTGTTCTACAAAATAGTGTTCATTTTTTTTCTTGTCGGAATAGTAGTTGCTTAATAAAATGAAATTTTGATTGGTTGTGTAACACTAAGTGTTCGTCTTTTCTCTTGTCGGAATACCAGTTGCTTAATAAGATATAATCTATTATGTATCAATATACTGTGTAACACCTATTCAATCTATTTTGTATCAATATATTGTGATATTGACAACATTTGTGAGCATTCAAAACGTAATGTGCAGTGAATAGACTAACAAGGCAACCATAATAAGAGAAAATGAGGACTTCATTTCAACACATTCATTGTTTCAATTTGAACAACAAGGCTTGTTTTGTTTGGTACCTAACAAAACATACCTTAATACCTAAAGGTACCTAACAAAACGAACTGCCCAAAACATTGTTTGATTGCTACAAAATAAGATCAAAATGCTATCACCATCAACAAAACATACAAAAACTAATTATTTGTGACAATATCAACAATCTTTACCAAAATATACACATCATATCAGCAAGATGTCCTACTTTCATGGAACATGAGTCTTCCTAGTTGAAATGTTTTTGCCTTGAGTTTTGGCAGCAGCTGCAGACCTCATTTGAATAACCTTTTTAGCCCTTATTTTTTCAAATTTGCTATTGGTAATGGCCGACTTCCCTTTCCATTTGAATCCTTGTCCTGGTGTGTATCCAATATCATCAGTCACAACATCAGACCTCTTTGTGGCCTTTGCACTAGTATTAATGACTCTTCTACTTGGCATTCTAGGCTGCACAAACAAATTACAAAAATTATAAGGCAATCTTCAGAAATTTCAGGCCTCACAAATAAAAACTCTACAAACTACTTACATTAAGAGTGGTAAAGCCATCTTCATCTTGGTATATTCCAATACCCACCATCCTTGGCCTTTTAAAAGGTCTTGTATGTCCTCCATTATTGTTCTCATGGTCTTGCCTTTAAGGAGGCATACCCCTTCCACTAGCAGAACTAGTTTGTCTCTCTTGAGTCATTCTTCTTCCTCTCCCACTACCCCTTCCTCGATAATTTGAGATATTTGAAACACTTGAACCACCTGAAACATTACCTTTTCCTCTACATCTTCCTCTAATAGCACTTGCAATGTTTGTGGTGGCTTGATTATTGAGATATTAGTACACATACTTAAAAAAAATTGATACTAACAAATAAATAAATATACTTCTTGCTGGTAAGATATTCTAGCTGTATGACTTTGACAAGTGCCCCTTGCTCTCCCTCTTTCTCTACCAGTAGAAGCTCCAGTCTTTATTTTAAGAGATTAGTCCTTGTACTTAACAGAATGTATATTAGATAATGATTATAAAAATATCCGTGCCCGAGAAAATGTTCCAGCTGATTGACTTGTATCAGGTTGATCTCTTGTAGGACATGTTCTCTTATTATGTCCCTGTGTACCACATTTTCTACAAGTAATTACAGTACCACATTATCTAAGTTTTCCAGTTTTTCTACTTTCATCAGCCTCTTTTCTTCTAATTTTATGTGGTCTTCCAGGCAGCTTCCTCATCTTTGGTGGCTTCACAGTAGGATTATTTGATGTTGACCTCATTTTCATATTATTCATTGGCTGAATAAAATAAGCATATGTGCTGAGGTAAGTATCCTTGTGATAGTAGGTGTCCACGAAATTAATGGGCTCATATTCCTTGTGGTAAAGTGTAGCAACACCGTGAGGACAAGGAATGCCCCTAAGCTGCCAAGCTCTGCAACGCAGCTCCTACTAACAATGTCAACAATACGAGTACAAACCCTGTTAACAATCTCAAAACCCCTTTCCCCATTACAAGACAAATTGCATTGTATTGACATGTCAATATTTTCTTGTAAAATCTTTAAAGCCATGGGAGAAATATCAGTGATCCAAGTATTTGAAAACTATCTCAACTCACCAACTCTTTTCATCATTTTCACCCTAATCTCTTCAACCATTGTAATAATTGTTTTGAACCTTGCAGGAAGTACCCATGCATTAAAACTCTCTGCCATATTATTGTCCACAACATCACATTTGCAATTCTCTTCAAAGTATCTTTTACACCATGTCCCTCCCCAATATCTCTATTGCTTCTATATTCTTCTTCAATTCTACTTCAAACGTGGATTTTGCAATCTTCCAAAAAACTTTTCTTCTTTTTATACTTTTTAAGAGTTTAGACCAATTAGCAAGAACATGTCTTGCACGTTTTCTATGTTCAACCAGTGGCAACAGCTCTTTTACAGCTATTTCCAATTCCTAACAAAACAAAATAAGTATATTAATCTACCAGCAGTTGTTAAAAAAAGCAAATAGTTGTTAAGAATAGAGTCATACCTTTTGCATATCAGATGTGATGCTCAATTGATGACCTTCTCCAAGCTCAAGGTCATTCTTCAGCAGTTCAACAAACCACCTCCATGTAAATATATTCTCAACCTCAACAACTGCCCAGGCAATAGGCAGCATTTGGTTGTTTCCATCTCTGCAAATAGCCACCAACATTTGACCTTTCCACACACCTTTGAGGAAACAACCATCCAAACCAATCAACCTTCTAGCACCTCCAAAGAATGTTTTCTTTAAAGCATGAAAGCACACATAAAAACCCTAAAAGATTAACTATTCAGTCTCATCAGCATCTCTAACTTTGACAATACAATTGCTACCTGGATTAGTCCTCAAAATCTCATCCATGTAATAAAAAATCCTACCATTCTTCACAATATGATCACCCATAATCTCTTGTAGCACTCTAGACCTAGCTCTTCTCACAATTGTTGGACCACATGAATATCCAACCCTTTTCTAATAATCTCCTGTAACTGGACAACTCTAATGTTTGGTTGTTGACTAATTATGTCTTTACACTTACTTGCCAGAAACTTTGAGTTGCAAAGATAGTTAAAAGTTTATCTCAAATAAATATGAATAGGGTTGTATCTTTTAACAATAAAATCCCCACTACTCTTATTCTTGCTAGCACACAACAACTAAGGACAAGTGTCTTTGCAACACCTCACTCTAACTCTAGAAGGCTCATCCATATACTTTTCAATTTGAATCTTTTCTTGAATTGCATATCTAGTTACTATCAATCTAAACTCCTTTACACTTGGAAAAACCAACCCTAATTCCCAAATAATTTTTTCACAAGTTTCATAAAAAACAACTCTATTTTTTTTGTTCTTTCTTCTCACAGGTTGTTGCACTACTTTATCACCATCTCCCCAACCTACTTCATCATTTAATTCAAAGCTAGGAGTTTCATCACTTAGGTAGTAAGGTTCATCACCTCCTAGTTTACTAACTAGGCTATCCCTAGGGCTAACATTTAACTCATCATACCCTATATCTGGACCCTTTTCACCAACATTAACCTGTTCAGTTGTTGTGCCTCTACTTCTTTTTTGTGACCTATTGAAATGTCTTTTACTAGCCCTTATATCAATATATTCTTGATGGATATCACTGTCCAGACTAATATTCCCTTCTGAATTTGAATCATCCTCTAAATTATCATCACTTGGATCCTCATTTATTGTAAGGTCAAAAGGCTTGGAAGGTATATTAGAAGGAAGAGGATCATCAGGATGCTTAGAAGGAAAATTGGGAATAGAAGGCTGAAAATTAGGGCTAGAAGCATCACCCTCATTAATACGGTTCAAATGTTCGCCACCTACCCCATTGTCACTTGTATTGTGGAAATACTCTAATTCAAGTGGGGCCTGATCAGGTTCACTCACCCCATGTAGAACATACACCTCAAATTCATCCCCATTTTTCAACTTGCTGACAATGTCACAAATAACCTTATCACATTTAATTTCTACCAAATAACTATCCCATTTAACAAATAAATCACATGAGGTTGAATATCCTAGATATTTAATGTAGTCTCTTAACTCAAAGTAAGACATTATATCAACATCGTTATCGAAAAACTCAGTCACAGTCCCACCAATATATTCATGTGGGGGACTAAAGTCTATTTCACCCCCATGATACCATCTTAAAGTTACAAGCACAAAAGACATTGAAAGATACTGCAAAAGCAACAATTCAACCACACAAATACATTGAAATCAGTAAACAAAGAGAAAAAAACACCCCACCCCACCCCACCCCACCCCAACCGCCCCCACTTGATACACACACAAAAAGAATTCTGAGTTGTACATGTTACTACAACACCATGACAGTAATAACAACATATGCGAAAAATCGACAAACATGTAGTACATCCATAAGTCAATATGTTCATATTTGCATCAATTTCAGTAAATTACGTTTTTCCCCGAAAAAAACACAACTTCAAAAAATCCATCAAATCGACAAAAATTAAACAAAGACATTGTATATGCATAAGTCAATATGTTCATATTTGCATCAATTTCACTAAATTACGACCTAAAAAATATTTTCCCCTAAAAAAACACAACTTCAAAAAAGCCATGAAACGTTAGAGACGTTAAAATTAAAATGCACAAAATCCTAGCCTGTAAAATCCCCTACTCTTAGGTTAATACGCATTTCCCCCAACAAATTTATCCCCCGAATACTTTCAATCTCCTTCGAATGTGAGCTTAGAGTGTATGTCACGAAAGAAAGAAAAGAAAAATCGAAAAAGAGAGAAAGAAATGGAAATGCATCGTGGAAAATGTTTGGAAATATTTTATTAGAATCGGGTCGGGTTATTGGGTTGAATCCAAATCTTTTAATAATTAAATTATTATTTAAAGAAAGCAACCACACGCCTAAGGGTTGCTGCAGAATATGGTCAAAATGGTGTATTTACAAGGAATTAAAGAATCGTGGTGTAATAGGTCATATCTAAAGTTTAAGTATCTTTTTAAAAAATTCGGACAAGATCAGGGGTCTTTTATGTATTTTGTCTTTTTATAAACAGTTATATGACATAGTGAGGGTATGTACTATTTTTTTTTTAGAATTTTAGTTGTGTTATAATTATGAGAGATGAATAAACAATTGTACTGCTTCATTTTGTAATATAAAATATATGTGCGATACAGTCAAAATTTTGTGGACATTCAAAAATTTAATTCTATGTGCGATACAGTCAAAATTTTTTGGACATTCAAAAATTTAATTCTTTTGAGTTAAAAGCATCAGTTAAAAAAATGATAAATAAAACTTATATTTCATAATTTGTCTTATTTATACAATGCGCGAACTTATTCACTACTATGTATTCTCTGCGTCCCAAATTACTCGTCTCAAATTTCCTAATTTGATTTTCCATTTTACTTATCTTTTTTCATTAATCAAGAAGAGACAATTTTTATTTTTATGTTTTACCCTTTGCATTAATTACTTTTTCTACAAATTAAAATGTAAACATCATTTAATAGGGGTACTATGGTAAACTAACCATGTTATTAATTATTTTTCTTAATCAATGTGTCATCTCAATTTGAGATGAGTAATTTGGGATGAAGGGAGTAATAAAAGACACTATTAATTACCATGTGTAATAATTTTATTTCACAAAAAAATTAAAATAATTAAAGTATATAATGAATTGGATTAAAAAGAGTGACCCGCTTCATATTATTGCAAGGGAAGTACAGCTTGCAGCTCTTCTGCTCCCAACTAGAAAAACCCTCCTCTCTTTTTGTGGGCAAAATTGGTGAGCATCAAGCTGTTGTGGGGCGGAGCTGCGTGGTATTTAGGGGTTTACCCGAATCCCTACATTGTATATGGATAGTGCATTTTTTCCTATATATATATATATTAAACTGAACCCTTGTAATACAAGTAAAAACGTTGGTTCAGCGGCAAAGGGCTCAACGTGTGAGACCTCTCATGTGGGTTCGATACCCAGGTCGTGTCTTTTTCTTTTTTTGCCTCATGTGTTTTTTTTTTTTTTAAAAGAAAGGCTTATTTTCCTTATTTAAAAAACCGAACGCTGTCGTTTCCCCCCATTTTCGGAAAAGGAACAAATTGAATTAAATTAAAAACTCATCACTGTCGTGAGGTAAACGGTTTCAAGTTTCAACATAGTTTCACTCCCTCTTCCCCTTCAAATACCCGATACCCATCTATTTTTTTCACTTTAAAAAAGGCTTTGAAAGTGTTCTTCATCCTCATTTGCACTAAATCTTCAAGTATGTTTCTTAATCTATTCTTTAATTGTTGAAATTGCTCCTTAGTTTCTTGCTTAGGGCCAAAAATTTTGTTGCAATTTCTTTCATGTTTTGGCGCTTGAAGTTGATTTGTCTTTTGTATGTTTTGTTTATTTTGGTGTGTAAGTGATTGTGGAAGTATTGAGTATCCAATTGGATTCAAAATAGTAAGAATTTGAATTGCACACTAAGTGTTTGTCAAATTTCCCAAATGAAACTTCTAAGAGTTTTTCTATGATTTCTAGGGAATTTCTGAGTAATTATGAGTTGTGGTTCATGTTTTTGGTTTATATAGCATGTGTTAACACAAATTGATGAAATAATTCAAAATTGGGGTTGGAAAATTTTGGGGACGATAGGTACGCAGGTACTAAGATCATGGTCTCACTCTCAAATTATTTCTCTGATTTTCTCTCTAACAGACAGAATCACGCTCTTTCACTCCAAGCTGAGCTGAGTGAGCTCCTGCTCGCCTTTCACTTTCACCTTCTGATTATCATCTTCGGCATCTCCTTCCGACCACTATTTGGCTCTGATTTTGTCTAATCTCCGATTTGGAAAACCTTGTTTGTCTCATTTTCCCTTATTCCAAATAGTTTGAGAGGAGTTAGGGAGCGGGCGAATGAGAAAGAGAAGTAGGCATACAAATGGAAACCAGCTTCTTAATATTTCTGCCAGTATGCTTCTTGGGGATTATCCCTAATTTCTGTTGATTCTCCTCTTCCCGACACACCAGCAACTCCTGAGGAAAAAGAAGAAAAGTTGTTCCCAACCTCAGCTTATCTGTTTTAATTCTCGTTCCTCTCTATGTCTTGATTTGAGCTACTGGGCACGGTTTTCAAACTAGTATTGATGTAGTACCACTTTTCTTGGAATGAAACTAACATTTGTTCTCTCTCTCTCTCTCTTTTGTGTAGTTAACTGCTTTTGTTCTATATCTCATCTTCTGACCCGACCCGCTTATTTGTGGATATTAGTAGCATGCTTACTTATGTTGAACCCCCTTGATAAAGATCCTGCCTCTGCCACTACTTGTGGCTTGAGTTCCATATCCATCTGGTAATTTATAACAAACCTTTATGTCTTTTCTTCGGTTTTAAATTCTTGCTTTGCTTTTTCTGATTGCCATTAACACAAATGCTTTTTTAAAAAAAAAAAAACTGTGTTACTTTTAAGCTCTTGTTTTACTACAAATTTTTCTACCTTTTTGCTCCAGTTAACTTCCCATGAATCTTGAAGCATTGTTTTATGTGCCGTAGCTCCTTATGCATGATTTATCTTACTGTTTTATCAACTATTATATTGTGTTCCAACAAAACAGTCATTTAAATGGTTAAATAAAATGGCAAACAACTTAAGTCCCGATAGTTTGGACCTTAATTACATAAAATCTCGATATTTTGCATAATTACTGAAAATCCCGATTTTGGGTCTGTCGAGATACATAGGATATATTTTTTCCTTGGTAAAGATACATAATTAGCTTCCTATACATTTTTTCGATTTTGGGTGTGTCGACATACATAATACATCCAACGAAGATACATTTTTTTCCTTTGTAATGATGTATAATTAGCTCTTGATACATTTTTTCGATTTTGGGTCTATCGAAATGCATAATTAGTTCACGATACATCCAACAAAGATACATAATTAGTTGGGATTTTTGTAATTACTTTGTAAGGGTGGAGATTTGTGTAAATATGGTAATTTAAGTTGTATGTTTATGATATTTTCCTAATACAAACCCTAGTAGGGACTTCTCTCCATCAATTTGAATGCTAAACTAGGTACTCCTTGCTTTAATCCTGAAAAAATGCTTCAGCTGTAACATATGTATACTTTTTTTTTTTTCTTTCTTTTCTCTCTCGTATTTCGTATTTCTCTGATTTATATTTTATTATTTCTTACGCCCTTCTATTATGTCATACATCCTCTTGTTTACTATTCTTTATCTTTAGCCTGGGGTCTATCGGAAACAGCCTCTCTACTTCTTCAGAGGTAGCGGTATGGACTGCGTACATCTTACCCCCTAGACCCTACTTTGTGGGAATACAGTGGGCTTGTTGTTGTTGTTGTTGTTGTTCTTTCTTTTCTAGTTTAATGTTGATTCTGAGTATTTATTTTCCTGTGATTACGGCTCAGAAATTTAGAATTGGTAATTAGCTTCAGATATCCTTAATTTTAATGTTATTTGTTCCTAAGGACTCCAGCTATTGCATCGTAGATAATGTGTTTGATAGTATGTTACAGTAGTAACCTTTGGTCCATCATGGTTGTGAATGTATAGTGCACTGTATATGGAAATGTATATTATGTGAGAAATTAAATACCACGGCATACTTTCATAAGGCGGACACTCGAGGAATTAAATTTTTGGGGCATAAATATGAACATTGATAAGTGGTGAAGTTGCTTCCATGTGACCAAGAGGTCTCGGATTCAAGCTGTGGAAACAACCTTTTACAGAAATGCAGGGTAAGGCTACATACCGTTGAGGTTTGTCCCTTCCACGAACCCCGAGCATAGCGGGTGCTTTAGTATACCGGGCTGCCCTTTATAAAGGTGGAGACTGCAAGGGATAAAAAGTGTGCATTGAGCCATCTCATGGCATACTGCATAAGGAGAGCACTTCACTTATCGAAGTGCTAATTCCTATGAAACTTAAACACGTATAGCCATCTCGAGGCTTTTGAAGTGTGTCTTGCGATTTCCAGATCTACCTTTTAAATATTGCTTTTCAAAAAAATAGGCTTTGTGTTTTTTGTCTTGTCGCACCTTTAATAATCCTATTGATAACTGATGAATTCAGTTTTTGTTTCTTCAGATTTAGGTGGCAGGAAAATGGGCAAGTCTTCAAAGACATCTAAAAAAGTAGAGGGGAGTGAAAGCAACTCTGAATTTGAGAAGGATGAAATATTAAATGAGATGTCGGATGATGTTAGTTTTTCTATCTTAAAATCACTTTCATGTACTTATCTGGTTTTGTCCTTTAACTTTTCATTTCAAATAGTTTACATATGATATATGTTCTTTGATATGCTTAGGCTGAGAACTTTGATGACGACAGCGACAACAACAATGACTTGATTGACAAGGACAATGAGGTCGACCATGATGATAGTGAAGATGAAAGTGGAGAACAAGAGGAAGAGGAAGAGGAGGATGAGGAAGGAGATCAAGAAGAAGAAGAAGAAGAGCGAGAGAAACTGATTGAGGAACAGAAAAATGCTGAAATGGAAGAAATTGAGAAAGAAATTATGGAGCTTAAGCACAAGGAACAGTAAGTTTCTTTCTCTACAACATAACTTAGTTATATGGTGTGTTAGTAAAAGAATTATTTCATTTCATTTCATGTCTGCATTTTTATTTACCAACCATTTATTTCATATGTAAATAAAATTTATAGTTCATATTATTACTCTTTAAACAATTTATTTCTCATATAACCATTACTCTCACCAACATAAAATTCTTTATACTTCAAACCACCTCCTACTTTGCCATTAATTCAAAGTAACAATGTTGCCTTCTCGGTCATTTGATCAAGAAATGCAAGCTCAAGCGAGGAGATTGTATGTACTATGTGGGAGGATTATATTGAAGAGTATTACACTACAACTCATGTTCAATTTTTCTTGTTATTGAACTAAAGTTTGATAAGTAAATATTGTATTTTTAGAATAGCTTTGTGATAGTGTATTATTCTTTTGGTATAAACTTTTGCTTATTTGGCAAGATTGTATAAAGAATTGGGCAATTTTGATAATTTTCATAATTTATGGGATTTTTATGTTTATGAGAAAACATACAACATAAAAAGTCCGAATTGCATGTCCAAACAAAACTTCAACTTCATCTCATGATTTCAAATCATGATTTCATCTCACATGGCCAAACGGGCCCTAAGACTAATAGATAAATAATCTGAGCAGTAAAATAAGTGGGAAATACTTGCTATGAAAATGTGGTATTCTTGCCTACTATTGGTAGCCATTTGATTTTGGCGGTTATTATTTGCACAGAGATCTTTTGAAGAATCTGACGCGACATAAGGATGAGGATCTTCTCAAAGGTCAAGCAGTTAAAAACCAGAAGGTATAGTGTACCAGATGGCACAGATGATAGTCTTTAGTTTTATATTTTTACGATCGCGCATTCTTTTTTTTTGTACACACGCTTCCTATTGCTTCAATTAAAAAGAAGTCCTTGTTACAGGGAACATAAATGCCTACCATGTGATTGGAAGTGCTTTGTTTCCCATTGATATCTATGTTGTATGTTTAGTAGATACTGTATTATTGGGTTGCATATAAACTATACTTCTTTTGCCTCTTGGCTTGCCAATGGCTGAAATTTTAACTTTAGTGCTAATATCCTTTACACGATTATTCTTTTCAAGCAGTACTATTAATGATTGACTAGTAATTTAATCTAATATAATATATGATTAGTGACTTACTATCTCCTACTTGCATTATCCAAGCTTGTCTTACTTAATAGTCAAATTATGTTGTTAACTTGTTCCTTTTTCTCTCTTTTAATTTCCCAAAGGCTCTATGGGACAAGACACTTGAGCTACGATTCTTGCTGCAAAAGGCTTTCTCGAACTCCAATAGACTTCCTCAGGTTCACTGGGTTACCATTTTGCTTTAACACCAGCGCTAGATTCATGATATTGACAAATTGAACTTGAGTGCATGTTGATTCCCCGCAGGAACCAATCAGGTCTTCCTTTTGTGATTCGGAGGACACAGTTAAAGATGCATATTTGGATCTCCTTGCCTCTTCCAGAAAAACCTTGGATTCTATACTGGAATTGCAAGAGGTACAGTGAGAACAGTTACTTTATAGTCATTTTTCTTTTGGAGTGACAAAAGATTAGTATGCTTTTGTTTTGCTGGAAACCTGACAGTTGCTCCTCTCTGTGGTCCCATTATGTGATAGAGTTACCACTTTGATGTGCTAATATATCCTAAACGATTCAATGAATTTATCATACTGTAAGCACCTTGATAAGTAGTTAAAAGATGTTCCTGTTAGCAATATTCTCTTGCCAAATAATCTACAACAATAACAAAATTGTTGTCTTGTAATAAAATTTTAAAGCTTATAGGTCGAACAGAGTCAACTGATTTCTTGATTCCTGTGCATTGTGAATATATGTCTCGTGAAGTAGGATGAAGGGAGTATTATCATGTTTTTAGTTAATACGGTTCCTCTTTGCCATTTGACAGGTACTGCTGGAGAAGAATCCATCAATTACTCAATCAATGGATGGTATGACATGCAGCTTTGATTTTGCAGATATTCGAAGAGCTGCATCTTTATGCAAAATTTGAGTGTTTGATGTTCTTTATTCTGAGTTTTTGCAAATCTGAACTTACTTATTGAAATAGTATAATAATAGTCACAGTAAAATATTGCTAAAATTAGGATGCAGCAAGTCACTCTTTTTCAAGATCTGATCCTCAATCTCAAGGTGTTGACTACTGGAAAGTACTTGGCGACTTGCTGAAAAGCACAAATAGATTAGGGTTATACGTTATAGAGGGTCAGAAATTTGCAAGATTTCAATACCTGCAAGAGAAACCAATTTGCTTCTATGTTGCAGCTCTAAACAGTGGATTCTAAGTGAAGTTCTATAAGCGCATGTTGTCTGTGATTAACTGAAAAAGAACAAGCCACCATATTTAGTGATGTTATAAAATTTTGAAAACCAGGTAAAAGGTCGAAGCCTTTGGACGATTCTGTAAAGTCAAGTGAAATTGATGAAGATTGGCAGAAGATTTCTGAAATGCATTCAAGGTAAGAATGCCCCACTATGTGGGAATACACTGGGTATGTTGTTGTTGTTGTATTCGAGGTAAGAATGTTAGTTGAGGCTTACTGCTACATTCCTTGTCGTATAGCTGCATGCCAATTTTGTATTGCTTTAGACACGATCTCAATTTGCTTGGTACAAGATGTACATGTTTTATTTGACAAATCAGGAGAATCTTCCAACTTTATAATTGTTAAAACTAGGAAGAAGAGTGTGGTTTAGGTGGAAATTCAGCCAACATAGCCAATAGATGTTTATCAGTGCTCCACTTATAAAAAAAGAAGAGAAAACTACAGGTTGCTGCAACTATGGTAGCCTAGACATTTAAGGGGATTGACAGCTAAAAATCCTGAACACTTTCTAAGCAGAACATAAGTTATCTGGTATAGGCTTCAAATACCATTTAACTGAAGTGATTGGGTGGTGGGGTGGGGTGGGTCGGCACTGGTAGCTATGATCTCTTAAAGAAAAAGAAAATAGCTGAAGGACAAATTTGTTAGCAAACATTTCCTTGCTAATTTCATTTTGCATGCCGCTGAACACCAGTATAGCCTAAGCTGGATTACATCATTGGAAGAATGTGACTAGACAATGCCTAAATCCTAGTAACTGAAGTATCCTTTGTGAATTTAAAACATAGGTACGATTAAATGCATGAACCAAAATGTTGATTTACCAGTTCAGGTGAGGGAATTGTTCAAATGCAAGGTGCATTTCTCTGTGTGTTTTAGTGTAAGCAAAATGAGCAATAGACTAATGCTGGAAGAAGCTAGGGCCTAAGTGGCTAGAGATAACAGAATTTGGTGGAAGCAATCTTCACTTTGTTCTACCTTGTCTTGCACAGTTTCAAGTTTCCACTGCCTATGAGTAATGGAAACCATTTTCGTTTCATTCGTCTTACTATTTCTTCCCAGGTCCTATTTGTCTACTCAATGCATGTCTTTATCTATCTGTATGACATGTCTGAATGTGCAGTTCCCCAAGGGCGTGATAAGACACGTGTGTCACAGTTATCTTAAACCTCCAAGAGAAACATACGCTACCTTATTCTTATTTTTTTCTACTGTACCCCTAGTATGTATGCCTTCACTCCATGTATGTGACTGTCTGTCTGACATGTCTGGTTAGTTTACTCACGCTTTATATTTCTTTACTGGTAATTAATAAAAGGTTCCTTTAATTGCCAAAAGAAAATAAATAAGAACAATGTGTATGGAAGTTCCCGTTAACCTTATACTCCCGCATACAAATTTGATATGATAGTCTATGAAGAGTTAAGGATATTAATTTGACTTAGTAATATATTAGTCATAGTGCAACCAGGGGCAGCTCAAGCATATAAGTGGCCTAAGGCCAAAATCGAACAGAGGCCTTAATTTAAAAAAACAAAAAAAATTTAAGAAAGTCTATTTTAGAAATTTTATAATCCTTAATAATATAATCGATGCATTAATCTTTCCCGAGACATAGAACTCTAGATATATCAATTTTTTTAATAATTTTTATTTGTATATAAAAAAGTTATTTTTTCATCAAATAATATTATTATTTTTCTCAAAAAAAAAATATATAATTCATTATTGTTAAAAAATGGGACCCCTCAAATTAGGGGGCCTAAGGCGGTTGCCTTTTTTGTAATGAAGTCAAGCCGCCCCTGAGTGCAACAGAGCAAATCAAGCAATGGTTAAAAAGTTAGCTGGCAGGAAAAAATATCATACCACACTTTAATACTTGGAACTTGGAATTCTTGAAGGTTCTGAAAGTTGCATAGAAATGAAATTGGTGTGAAATATTTTTGGACCTCCCAAAATTGAAAGAGTTGTACAATTTAGGATAGAGCAAGTATAAGTTTTCATTTGAATTAATGAGACCTAATTAAGATAGCAAATTGCTTTGGAAAAATGACCTTCTGGACCTTTGTACTATGTCGGTTTTGTAAGTTGAATACTTCTACTTACATGTTTGTCATCTGGATCCCTGAACCCACTAAAAAGCAACATTTTAAACCCTTTTTTGGTGAGTGTAACACATTCTCCCCACGTCAGCTGCCACGTCTGCCACGTCATTTTAAAAAAAAAAATTAAAAAAGTATTACATTAAATTCCAAGTCATTTTTAAAATGCTAAATAACAAATTAAATATTAAAATTAATTTAATTAAATAAGAAAAATTTATAATTGTAGAAAAATTTGAATAATCATGTTTTTATTTTTGCTCACAAATTAAACATCAAATTCATTCCACAACAACAATAACAAATCCAGTATATTTCGCACATAGTGGGGTCTGGGGGGTAAGATGTACGCAGTCCATACCACTACCTCCGGAGAAGTAGAAAGGTTGTTTCCGATAGACCCTTGGCTCAAGACACGGAATAATACACAAATCCTTAATAAAGCATGGAACAAGAATGACAGTACATACCTACGCCACCCACAAGGAATAATAATCAAAGAGCAGTAAACTAACTCGTAATAAAGCATGCAACAAGGTGTCATAACAAGAATAATACCCTACCAAGTAATGCCCTACCCCAGCGACCCAAAATGGCACTAGCCTTCTATCCTAATCCGCGTCCTCCAGATCTTCCTATCTAGGGTCATGTCCTCTGTGAGCTGTAGCTGCTCCATGTCCCGCCTGATAACCTCTCTCCAGTATTTCTTCGGTCTACTCCTACCCCGCCTGAAACCATCCAAAGCAAGCTTCTTGCACCTACGAATCGAGGCATTCTTGCCCCTCTTCAACATTCTAGCGAGTGTTTCTCATAAACCTATTACATTCTTCTAAGCAGCAGGTTAAATCCTGCTTCCCCTGTGAATTATTAGGTTCATTCTTAGTTTTGTTGTGGAGTCAGATTATACATCTATAGTAATTAGGAACAAAATCTGCATAGCTACGAGTATTTGCTTAACTCCAAAAAACTAGGTTCCAGAGTAGTTAATACTCTGCCCTTTTATCTGCATTGCTCATTCTCATGCGGCAAGTTTGTTTTGCCGTTTCTTCCTTTGCTAAATAATTGGCCTGCTATTGGAAATTGACGTTGACAATTCTTGTGTCATAGGATGGCTTCTTTTAGGGACAAATCAATAGATAAATGGCAGAGAAAGACCCAGGTGACCTCTGGTGCTGCCGCGATCAAAGGCAAATTGCAAGCATTTAATCAGGTTTATTTCGGGGACTTGCAAAATGTTACGTTCAGCAACAATCACAATCGCTAGCATTAATGTTCTGATATTGTACAGGATATTAGTCAACAAGTAGCTGGTTATATGAGGGATCCTAGCAAAATGATAAAAGGAATGCAGCAAAGTAGATCGGCGGTTGCCCTATTTGGAACTGTAAGTTTCATTTCGTGAGTTGATTTGAGAATTGGTATGTTTCTTAATGTTTATGAAAATTTTTTTTTAGTTAGTCTTGATTTATGTGCCTGCTTCTATGCAGGTTCCAGATGCTACTGGCAATGGAGAGGTATCAATGTGTTAGTTTCGCATTTTGTCAATTTTTGGCAAAATCATTGTTATGCACTCTTAAGCCCTAAAGCGAGGCTCAAAATGTGTTGAGCGCTTTGCTCGCTTAATGTGTGCTTTAGTGTCGTTATCAATTTTCTAAGGCATGCTTTTCCTTGCCAATGAGCCTCTTATGAAGAGGCGACACTAAACAACTGATATTTCACTTTATCGTACTACTTAATTCAATTTCTTTGTTCATATTTTGTCATTCATGAATATAATTTTTAATCTTGGACTAAACATATATATTTTTGTATTTTTTTCTCCCTTTGCGCTTTTTTTTCATTAAAGCCCATGCTTTATTCGCGTTTTGCACTTAAAGCCCCAACGAACCTTAGAGCTTTTTTGCGCTTTTCGCTTTTGATAACACTGGCCGAAGTAGTGTTTGCTGTTAAAGTCCAATTGATATAAGAGTTGATCAGTGAATCTCCTTGTTGAGTGTATTGCTTTTAAGAAACTAGGCATGCTATTAGCTTTGTTAGGTTTATGCAATTGGTACAGCAGTGGAAATGTCATTCTCCATTTACGAATGCATTAGTTTTTGCTTGAAAATGCTCTTGCATGGATTATTATTTTTTTTTTTAAGAAAGAAAAGCAAGTCTCATTATCCTCAACTTGGATCAGGGAACAAACATGGACGGTGATCCGGAACTGCTGGATGACTCTGATTTCTATCAGCAGTTGCTGAAGGAGTTTTTTGAGGCGGTAGATCCAGCATCATCTGGTAAGATTTTCAACCCTCCTCTTTTCAAATGTACCACCTTCCTCTATGGTGATTTATGGTATTAGGAAAATGTGGTTATTGGATCCTCGCCTTTGGTGTGTATACCTGCAACATCGTGTTCAATGTTTTTTCGTCGTTTTCCTAGGATTTTGACCGTCATATATTAGCTAATCGTACCGTTCAATGGGATATTGTTTCTTAGGTTACTATGTTGTTTCAAGAGTGTTGCCTGCTTTCTTCACATGAATTGTGCATCTTCATTCTCAGAAAGATCCCCGCTTTTACATGAATAAGTTTTTAAAAGATATAGATGAGCTTTCCTCAGAAAATGTGTTCAAGAGCGTATGTTTAGTTTCAAAGAAAAAGAAGGATGTATTCTCTGGAAGATTCATAGCTATTAGCTCTTGCTTTTGGCTGCATTTCTAAGCTTTTTTGCTTCCTGGGAGAAAAGAACACCTATAGCTAACCAATTATTTATCAACTACAGAGACAGCATTCTATGCGCTGAAGAGACTGCAAACTAAGAAACGAAAAATTGTTGATCGACGTGCTTCGAAGAGTCGTAAAATCAGGTAATTGATTAGTGATTATATCATGCAAGATTGCATTTCAATTTCCTGGATTATAAAGTTTGGTTTTGGTTCTTGCAGGTACAATATTCATGAAAAGATTGTCAATTTCATGGCTCCTCAGCCTATGAATCTTCCAGAAGTGGCCCCCAAATTGTTTGAGAATTTGTTCGCAGGTGGCCCTACCCTATGCCACTTGCTTTAAGCCCCAAATTTGAAGACTTCTGGAGTTAATTCCTGTTAGATATAAAATATGTAATTCGGAAATTTTTGCTGTCAAGATGTGCACCCAAAGAATGTGTTGGGGTCTTGTGTATATCCCCTCCAAGGATTCAAGCCACACTTTAGAAGAATTGAAACACAAACTCATGATATGGAGTTGAGTATTGCAAGTCAGAGAAAGACTTCACCTGTTTTTGATCTGTGGAAGGAAGCTGAAGAATTCAATAGTACTTATTTAACGATAAGTAGATCTTTTTAACTCTGTGTTATTTGGGAGGAGTTAAAGTATAGATGAAAGTGGCAGATAATTTAAGCTGTAGCCACTTTGTTCAGCGTTCATATAGTTGGAACCTAGTTGGATCTATTTATTTTAAACGACTTTGGCTTAAGATTCTATTCTTTCAAGGTCTCAGATTAAAATGAGAAAGATGTGCAGGCTGGAAAATTAGATTACTCTATTAATACATTCAATTAGATAAAAGAAATTTCATAATTTGCAAAATGTCTATTGATTGAGGAAAAAGTTTTTACCGTGATTGGAGCAAGTTCTTCTAAAAATTAATACTAATATAATTTTAGTTGAGATAGCAGTATCTCCAGAAAATTGAACAAAATTAATTATCCATACAAACTTATGCAAGTTTTATACAACCTATCAGTGTTAACAAAGAGAATATTATTTTAATCGGTCCAACCAAACTATGGCACTGGTTCATGCAAAATTTTGTCTAAGATTATTTTCTTAATCCACTCATATTCAAAAGGGTGGAGAAATTTTGAAAAGGCACTTCAAATCAAATTCCAATTTTATGTCGTCATTTTTGCCTACCTTCTCATTTGCATAAGAAATCTAATAACAGGGCTCTTCACTATTATTCCAAAATTTTGGGCACCAACATCACTTTGAAGTTTATCACACCTTGCAACTAGGGGATTCGGTTATCAACTAGGATTAATCAGACTTGTATATCATGCTCAACATAAACCGCACCGCTGTTCTGTAAGAGATCGACTCGCGATGTGTCAATCAGCTTCTACCTAATAAATATCAAAGATAAATGAATCAAAAATATGGAGTGTATCTTCAGAGAGACGTACACACTGACACGGAGACAATGCTGCCGGGTTTGGGGAAATGATATGCATGATTGAGCTGGGTGAGATAGGGGTAGGGAAAGCTCTATGGCAAGGGGGTAGGAAGCAACAAATGGGGTAATAGGATTTGAATGGTTTTGGCGCAAAAAAGGAATAACTGAACCGACGAACTAGTCCAATCTTTTTGCTGCTAAAGCTCCTTGTCCCGAGCTCTGCTTCTCTGTTGGCCCTCCCTCATCCATCATCCCTGATCATCTCATTTCTAAATCATTCGCACAAAATGTTTTTTATTAAAAAAAGTTCTTCAGTAATCAGTTCAATCGGAGGTGACTGCGTCTGATGTGCATGCATACTCGCATCCCTGTTTCTGTTCTGATGGAAACAACAGAGGTCAATGAAAATCAAGCAGCAAAGGTAAACCAGGGCGGGGTTTGGGAGTGTTTTCAAGGGGCAGGGTCGGGCAGGATGGAAGCAGAGGAGAACAAAGGGGCAGAAGATCCAAAGGGCTGTGCTTATACCTTCAATGCAACTGCTATTATAAGCTCCCTTCAGTAGATCTGCTGCTCCCAGAGACGCATACTAGATTCAATGATCACAAAAGTTTAAGCATTAACGTTTCCATCAATATCCCACGAATTAAGTGATCTCATGCAAACTATGTCGCAACATCAACAAGAGACATCCTGGCTGAAACCAACCATCTCCAATGCTTATATCAGAAATCCAAATAATGACACAACATGAAATAGTCAACATTGTGTATATCAATCATCTGATTGAAAAGCTGTTACCAAGTAGACCCCCCTTTTGCCTCTACCTTTGTGGAGCTTGATAAGACTGACCATAGTAAGCAGCTGCTTGAGGGGTGGTTGATGTGTATGCTTGTTGGTATGATGTCATCATTTGAGCTTCCTGGTTACTGTCAATATAAGAATATACTATTGTCATTCCAACAAATAGCAAAGTAAATAGTCTACAACCAGTGGATAGATATCCTCGCAAAGCATCAAAGTTATTGACCCAAAAAAAAACTCTTAAAAGAGCTAATAATTAAGTCCAATCGAGCATGAGAAAAAAATGCCATAATCAACTTAAGGTTCAGCGTCGTGCTGCCAACTTTAGTATAGCAAAAATGTCACTAATTTTACAATGACAGGCAGAAAAGTAACAGTAATGTTTTATACTTAAAATGGAATATCAATCAGCTTTTATAAGGACAATTTGTATGCAACTACCTGTTCATATAAAGTCCATGTCCATGACTATATCCTGGCAAATGAGTAGCCGACGTGTCGGGCCTGCATCAAACAACATTGAATTTAGATGCCATACAGGAGTCCATATTGTTCACTTAAGAATTCAACCATTTACGAGTTATACGATACAGAAAATTACATATGTTGTTGCAGCTGCAATGACTGTTGCAACTGCATTGACTGTTGCAGCTGCATTGACTGCTGGAGCTGCATGGACTGTTGGAGCTGCATTGTATCCTGTAGCTGCTCACCACCAGCTTGTAACATCAACTGGGAATAGACATATTCATCAACTCTTTGCTTTGCAAGGGCGACCTGTTGAACAGAAAAATATATTGAAGGACACAACATGATCTGAACTCCTTGGTACCTCATTGATTGACCATTTTCGAAGGGTCGCTAGTTAAAATTACAAGAGCACAGTCGAAGATCTTGACGCTAATTCTAAAAGATTAAATCCTCCATGACAGTTCCATTTTACAAGTGATATTATCAAACGAAACTAAGGATTACATACAACTGCATCTCACAAAAAATTAACACGTTATAAACGTCCATTACAAGAAGTCAACATACACAAACCAAAAAGAAGCGAAACATGGATATTTAGTTTCACCTGTTGTGCACTACCACCAAGATGGACTTGTCTTTGTTTCTGCTCACCTTTCCCACCATGTACCTACAAAGCAAGACCATGAACATTAACGCATCAAGTGACAAATCTAAAGGATCTTACAAGGCTATTTATGCACCTTAATCGTCGCTCCAGACTCTGCACGGATCCTTGAAATATTCGAGCCGCACCTCCCAATCAACCCCCCAGCTAATGATTCGGGAACTAACATTGTTATATTTACATATTCAGCTGCAAGTGTAGTCCCAACGATGATGTCGTCATAATAATTATGCAACTAAAATTTCATATAGAAGCAAGTGCATCAGTCCAGAAGCTCAAAAATACCACGAGAGAAGATTGATTAACCTGATGATGGATCCACATGTGGGTGAGGTGCGCGAGAAAAACCAAGATTGTATGTCGGGCTGATCGAAATTACTTGTTTAGCGGGGTTATCCCTGTCAAATATACATATTAGGATTAAATAGTTTTAGAATAATCAAACATGCCTAATTATGCCAACTGAAGTTTATTAAACCTCCTTGACTAAAAAAAATTACTAAACCTCAGTTGACAGCCAATTTCTACCACAGCTCTCAAAACGGAAGGAACGTCTCCTAATACCTGAATTAGGAAGCAAAAGAAAAGTAGCAAGTTTAAAATGCTAAATATCTTAAAAGGTAGAAACAAGTTAAAAAAAGACACAAGTCCTAGGCAAAACACATATCTCCCTCTACAAAAAAGATGAAATCCCAAAACTGCCTTAACAAATTCATGCTAACAATAGACAAATGAGCAGTGACTAAACCTATAGGCAATACGGGACAGGTGATATCCCAAAAATGCCTAACAACTTCAAGCCAACAACAGACAAATGAACAATGATTACAGGTATAGGCTCAGCTCGGTCACAACAAAACAGAAGCGCAGAGAACCCTTGAAAGCATGTGATAAGTCAAATAGCTACACGTGCAACTAATGCTACACGAAGACACTTAAGCGAAGTTAGTTGAACAATAGCTCTTCTTTTGAGTTAAAATAAAATAACTATATTAATGATGGGGAAACACCATTGTACAAGCGATACATCAGAAAGTAGAGAACCTACAAAATTATAAGGTTTTCTATGACAGACATTCAATGTTTCATATATATTGTTTAACATTTGACTACTATATACTACAATATCCACCTCAGAAATGAATGGTTTAATATGAAATCTATTAAATATCCCCTTTGTCTTGAGCCAGGGGTCTATCGAAAACAGCCTCTCTACTTCTTTAGAGGTAGTGGTATGAACTGCGTACACTCTACCCTCCCCAGACCCCACGATGTGGGAATATACTGGGTTTGTTGTTGTTGTTGTTGTTGTTGTAATATGAAATCTCTTGGACAATAGTTTATTGAAGAAACCATCAGTATATCAAATGTGTGAACCATAGACAAGCAAACAATTTAAGAAATGAAGATCTTCGTGTGCCTCACTGCTGGACAATTGTACCAACTTCTCACCTGTACTACACGATCAGACTCATGAGCAGATGCACACAAAGGCAACTGGTGTTGAGCAAGAACTGAGATAGTAGCTCCAGAAGAATTTCTCAAAGTTTCAATATTTTGACCAGACATTCCTATCAAACCACCTGCTTGAGAGCCAGCAATCAAGAACCTTACTGTGTTTGCTGCCACATGTCCAGCACCAACTTTCTGTGCGTCAAGGTTGCCATCATCATCCTGTCATGGTAAAAACAATAGGGCAAGGATCAGTACCCCTTGGCACAGAAACTGCAGGTAAAGAGATTCCTATTTTATTTTTTAGAAGTTGTACACCCAGAGATTGTTGCAGCACTTATGGCAAAACTGGATATAACTGGGGAATGAGAGTAACAAGTCTAACCTTAAGCCTCCAAAAACAGAGAAAAAGACAAGTTTTTTGCACCAGACAAAGGAAAGTATTCATAGATTTATTGCAAAGACACATCAGCTATGACAAGGATTAGATGCTATAAAGAAGTTTTTTGATGTACTTGGCAGACCAAAAGGTCATATCAAGAAATATAGGGAAGACGACAAAAAACATACTGTATAAGAATCTCTTGCTAGTATACAAGAACAAACCCAGTGTATTCCCACATAGTGAGGTCTGGGGAGGGTAAGATGTACGCAGTCCATACCACTACCTCCGAAGAAGTAGCAAGGTTGTTTAATCTCTTGCTAGTATATAAACCGGAAATGCTCAAAGTAAATGACTTTACTAGGTTATCAGTCATAAAACATATCACCTTCAAAATAAGTGACACGATTTGATGAAGGGCATTCTCCGCGTCACTAAACATTTCTTCATTGTCTTTGGAGCTAATGATAATCACTCGCTCTTCATGACGCTGCAAATATCAAATGCATAACAGAAAAGTATTAGTCTGAAATTAAGTAAAAGAGAACCAACACCAACACAACAATTACGCCTCAATCCTAAACTGAAGTTGCAGTCAGTTATATGAATCCTCACTAACCATGTTGCTTCACTCAAGCTCATCCCAAGCCAACACACTTCATTGATCACTAGGCAATTCAGCCAGCAGTTGAACAAAAATAATTTCTCAATTCAACAAAGTTTTTTCTTTTTTCTTTTTTGATAACCATGGTGTGCTGGCCAGCTCGCGCGCACCTCGACTAGTTCCACGCGATACCTGCCACCTCCCACCAGCAACATGTAATCAACTCACCTAGTGTTTTTGTCTCTGCTGATATTTGAACGTCAGACCTCACGGTTCTTACCCACCTCACAGACCACTAAGCCACTCCCTTGGGTGCTTCAATTCAACAAAGTTTGCCTTGAATTTTCTCAATTAGGTTCTAAAAATCCCAAATTTCGACAAAAATCAATTACAACAATTACCCTAATTTACCCATTTAATCAATTTCGAGCTTCCGACAATTCACCAATCAAACAAAACAAAATAAAAAACATAACAAAAAAATCTTTACAACTCACAGCGATAGCATCAGCAACTTTGACGGTAGCTTTAGTTTCTTCACGAATCTTCTGTATACGATGTCCTCCTTTACCAATAACTTTCCCGATCTGTCTCGACGGCACAACTATGCGGTACACTACATCTTGTCCAACCTTAACCCTCTTCTTCGACCGTGGAACATCGTCCCCAGATAAACCAGCTTCCTCCGTGGCGGCGGAAGCGTATTCCTCCCGTGAACGTTTAGCGGTGGCGGAACGATTGAGATCTTCATCGGACGGTCGGGGAACAACGGCGGCAGCCGAAGATGGCGGAGGAGCTCCGGGAGGACGAGGGTTAGGGTTCAGGGAGGGTTCAATTTGGTGAGAATGAGACATTAGAGAGGAAGAGAGTGAAGAAAGATGGGAGGGAGATGTGAAAGAAGATTAACGTATGACAAAGTTGTTTTGTTAAAGGGTTCGGTTTGAGAAAGTGATCAAAATGGGTTTCATTTGGTTCACAATGTATAGATATTGTGAAAAATAGTCCTTAACACATTTCAAAAGATGATCAATTTGGTTTTAAGTTATTAAGTAAAGTCAAATACTTAGTACCGTAGTTTTTGATGTCAAAACAATGTGAGGTTCTTCACATATTTCACCATACATAACCTACTTAATCCAATTAAAGACACATTAGGCTCTTTTTTTTCATACTTTACTACATTTATTTTTTGTTATTTTCTTCAAATACTACTCTTTGTTTCAAAAAAAATTTTAATGTTTTTTTTCAAGTTTGGACTTAGGATTAAGGATTTCATGTGAGTTTCAAATTGAATTGAACAATCTATATCTATATCTATATTCTATAATCTATATCTATATCTATAATATATTAAAAGTGTGAAGACCCTTAAATCAAACTTTTTACTCTTCATTAAAAGACTCGGCTTTAAACAAATTGTCTTTTTAGACTTTTTCCTTCAATTATTATATATTTAATTTTAACTCCTAAAATATATGGATCAGAACTTTTAAAATTATGGTAAGAATTTTATATAAATTAGGAGTTTAAAATATATGATATGAAGTAACATGAAAGTACATGAAAGTGCCGAGCTATAAAAAGGGCACGTTATATGGCTTCCAAGTTCCAACAAATCTTCTTAGTTCTCAATTTTAAATTTAAATCTAAATAAATGTATAGTCTTACCAAACACAAATTAAGTGCCACGTGCACGCTATGTTGTGCTTGATCATCGCGATAATTTCTACGAGGGATAGCAAATCATAAATTTTTTAAGAATTTTTTATATAAAGGTTAGGTTTAATCTCATTATTTTGATATCTTTGTTATTATTATTTTTTTATTGTAGTTTAAAGGTAGTAGGTTTAATCGTGTTACTTTGATATGTTTATTATCATTTTTTTTTGTTTATAGTTTATAGTCTTTGTAGTTTTTCTTGATTTAGTTTAAAGTGGATTTTAAGACTTTCATATGAGTTTGTATGAATATATTATTTTTTTCATTTAAGTGTTTTTCGTATTTATAAAATCATCAGGTTATTTATTAATCAAGATATATTTTATTTTATAATATTAAAGTGCTTTTATAGAATTAAACTCATTGAAGCGAGATACACGCGCGACTAGGTACACACACAGAGTCACGTAACCTATACTAGTATAAAAAAGTATGACGGAATACATATACAGGCCCCTCAACTATTCGACTCTTTCCGTATAGGCATCTCAATTAGGTCATGTACCTATTGAACCCTTTACTCATTCACAAATGGTTTCAATTGAGCTCAATTTGCTGATGTGACAAAAAATCTAAATTGCGTATAATACACACGCCAATGATGTGGTAAAGTGACAAATTAAATAACGACACGTGGCATTTAACTTAAAATAATCATTAAAATAATTTTTTAATATAATTAAATCTATTTTTTTAAATATCATTAATACACCCCCCCCCACTGCAGCCTACACCATCCTCCCCCACCCCTACCCCTCTCTTCCCTTCCAAACACACAGATCCCATTTCCCTTTTATTCTTCACAATATCACAAACACACACACATAACTCTCACAAAACAGGGTATCAAAACACACACTGCACTCATTGTTAAACACACAACACAACGACTCAATTGAGAAGGAAGAAAAATTCCCCAAAAAGGAAATTGCTTCTTTTTCTTCGAACACACACAGACGCAATTTCAGATAGAGGAGAGGCCATTGTTGAAAACTTCATTTTTCTTTTTTTCTTTTCTTCTTCTTAACGCACAACACACACCAAATCAATTTCTCCATTCACGCACAAATCGCACACACACACATTGGCTGAAATCCGAAAACACAAGAAAAATAGAAAATCAATTGGAATGGGAGGAAGAAAAGGGTGAGAAGATTCAGTTGATTTAAGAGTTTTTTGATCAGTTTTCAAGTTTCTTCGACGAAATTTTTTGCTGGAATTGACTCTAGTTCGTCGATTCAGAGGACGTGTGTAATTGAAGATGAAAAAAAAAAAGTCAACTGGTGTGACTATTTTCTTGACGATGCATTTATTCCATCGAATTTTAAAGATCAAGAATACGCATTGATGACTATGATGAAGAAAGCATCAATTGATGAACAAAATCTAATTGATAGCATATGTTTTCTAACTTTTCACACCTATTTCATCGTTAATTTAATGTCTAGAATACAAATTTGTAGTTTCTAATAAAAAAAAAGATGAAAAAGGAGAGAGATTGAAAAAGGAAATGAAGAAGAAGGAGAGCAGCAAAACAATTTTCAGAAAAAATGGGAGAATTTTTTTTTAAAATTAAAAAAGAAAATAAAGAAAAATAAAAAAGATAAAGAGTTTTTCTTTTTAAAAGGTTAAAATTTAATGTTTCACGCTTTTAAATTGAGTGCAGTGCACGCACTATGCCAAATCAGCATCATGTCAGCAAATATTGAAATGTTTTGTGAAGGAGCAAAGGATTCAATAGGTACATGATCCAATTGAGATGTTTATATGAAAAAAGTCGAATAGTTAAGGGATCTGTATATGTATTCCGTCAAAAAATATTTATGCTATATAGTTTATCAGCTCAAGTGAAGTGCACATATCGAAATTTCTATCGAAATTTCATTTATTTTGACATCAAAAATTACTATGTTTGCATATATGACTTAGGATCAAATTGATCACTTTATTTATATTTTATACTAATTAGAAGGTCAGAAAACAACATTTTTGATTAGTGCAAAACCAATGAGGATAATGGTGAAATGATTGATGATTTGAGTTTTGGATATGAATTTTTTTTTTTTTTTTTGGTTGAAGCATTGTTTCTAGAAAAAGAAATGTAATGTGGGAAAATTTGAATTAGTCAAGTTTCAACTCGCACCTCGGGATGGTGGCAAAACCCCAAAAAAGAAGAGATGTTGGATCCAATATGCAAATACTATAGTAGAGGGACGACACTGCAATTTTTCAATTGTTCCAAAACCCACAGCAAATCCCTTGTGCAGTTCAGTTCAAGAATCCAATGTCCTCCGTCAACACTCACCGGAGCTAACCATTTCTCTACAATATATGAACATCATCGAATGGTCCTTTTTAGACACTATAAAAATGTTGTCCCGTTCAAGAACCCCACCACTTCAATCCCTGTATACCACTCTCAAGCACAATTTTTTCTCTACTAACACACACCAAAAGCCTCCAACACTGTCCAAGATTCCAACAAAATATAGACCCCAAGCTATTTTACAAGCTCAAGAAGTACTCACTGATTACTTCCATACCACTAGATCTTTACCCTTTACTTTTGCTGAGTACATTGGTAAAAACTCAAGATTTTCTCTTTTGGGTCTTGTTTCTAAAGTCCCTTTTTCGCGTATTGGATATCCTAATTCTATCCAGAGGTTTTTAAGGTACCATCCTATTAATGAATTTGAGTTTTTCTTTGAGAGTATTGGTATTAATCATGTAGAAATTAGTTCTATGTTGCATTTGAATAAGTGTTTCTTGTCTGAAGATTCTAAAGTTTTTGATGCTGCTTGTGCTCTTGCTTGTTTTGGTTTTCCTTGGAAGAAATTGGGTATTTTGTATAAAGGGGATGTTGAGATTTTTAGTAAAGAGCCTTATGAATTGAAAGAGAGGCTTTCGCGCTTTGAGCGATACGGGTTTGGCAGTGTTGCTGTTATTGGTATTTGCCTAGCTTTCCCGCGTGTTTTAGGGGAAAGGAGTGATTTTTTGGATGAAGTTGATATGTTGTTTGATGATTTGAAAAGGGTGTTTTTGGATTTTGATCTTGCAAGTTGTGTAGTGGGAAATGTGGATGCTTGGTTTGAGATGTGTAGGAAGATTGCTATTTTTTATGAATTGGGTTGTGAGAAAGGGACGATTGGTGAATTGATGGGAAAAAATAAAAGCATTTTTGTTGATTACTCTGAAGAGGTTTTGGCTGAAAAGATTGGATTTTTTTGTAGACTAGATGTGAGAAGAGAAGAGGTTGGAGTTTTAGTTCTGTCAAAGCCTGAGATTTTGAGTTTTGATTTGGAAGTTTGTGTGATTTCGACTGTAGGATTTTTGAAACATTTCGGGTTGGGTGTAAATAAACTAAAATTGACTGCCCAAACGTACCAATACATTATGGGTAGAAATAAAATAGCTAATGTACCTCATATTATGAGATCATTGGATTTGAGTGAATGGTTCTTTGACAGACTAAAAAATGGTGGTCATGGTCTGTTAGGTAGCTATGTTATTGGCAGTAATGAAGATTTTGACGAAGATTATGCAGAGGAGTTGCAGAAAATTCAGGCATTGAGAACATCCATTTATATCATTCGTAAATTAAATTTCTTGCATGGGATTGGTTTTGGAGAAAACAAGGTGACAATGAAAGCATTGTCTTACCTTCATGGTCCAGGTGATGAATTACAGGAACGATTTGATTGCCTACTTCATGGTGGAGTTAACTTCTCGAATCTCTGCAAAATGCTGTCAGTGTCGCCAAAGATTCTGAACCAGAAAGCCGAAATTCTTGAGCAAAAAATAAAATTTCTTTTCCTGGATATGGGGTTATCTCAGGAGGAGCTTTGTGCTTTTCCAGCCTGTTTATGTTATGATCTGGAGAAGAGGATAATGCCCCGTTGCCAATTCCATAGGTGGCTTAGAGAACAGGATTGGTGTCCGTTTGAGTATTCTCTTGCAAGCATTGTTGCCACTAGCGATAAAAGTTTTATGGCTCGGATCTCTGGCATTCATCCAGATGCCTCTAAAAAGTGGTTTAGCAGTTTCTCAAATGAAAAATTAGTTTCAAAAAGAAGTTTCTCGAAGGGAAACCACTCAACAAGTTGCTAAGGTACATCAGAGCTCTAATTGTTGCCAATTTTTTAGATGGTTATCAAGTGAAAAGATTTTGACTTGTACATACTTCTTGTTTTTTTTTCTGGGTAGCTCATTCTGAGATTTCTAAGTCAATTGTGTGGCTTGTGAATGAAACACAACATGTAACTGCCATTGTTGGCATTAATAATGAAAAGAGCAAAATTTTCCATGTTTATCAGCAGAAGTTTGGTCAATGTTGTCTCGAAAGAGTAAATTGGTGTTTGTAAATTTAGCAATCAGTAAGCAGGAATTGTCCAATGGCTAACGAGTTGTTGGTTTTTCGTTTCTCAAGAAATGATGCTCCTAATGGTATTTAACCATGAACAGTCTCAGTTTGAAAGGGCTGATATTAATATCTTCGTTTATGGTTGTGATGAAATGTGTACAAGATCAGATTTTGTCTAATAGGGAAGAAATATTTTTTATGTTTCCAGTTGTATCTTGAGAACAATTAAGTGGGACTACTATGGATGCATTGAAAACTACCTGCAGTTAAGTTGATTTACCATTGTTCTTTCTTCAAGGCGAACAAATTGACTCTAAAGAAAGCAGACTATTGTCAATGTTATGGAAATGTTAAATGTGACTTCAGGACTACAAACTACTGAAAATGTGCCTTTTACTTCCGTCTTTTTCCTGTGTTAGGTGATTTTCTGTTCAGACGGTACAATTAAGTCTGATTTCTAACCGATAGCTTTTGAGGAAACGGGTATTTTTTTGTTTTTCAAATCTAACTCTCGTGTTCGTGCATTATTAATTCTGTAAGTTAATATGATGATAGCAGTCACGCTATCCTGACAGCTTTGCTCACTAAATTTTAATCTATTTAAACTATACCTAACTATTAAAGATAGCAAATTAACTATGCCTCATCAAATCATTTACATTTACAGCGACTTGTCAAATTTTAGCATCCTGTATTTTGAATATTGTTTCTCTAGCATTTGTTTAGTGAAAGTACTACCTAGCATCCAAGGATTGGGGATTCACACTTCACACCCTCTTGAATATTTAAAGGTGTTGATAACAATAAGAGACTCAATGGACATGGCATGCATGAGTCATTTAATTACTTCCACATGTCAGAGCTATATGTTTAGTTGTTCTTCTGTTTTCTTAGTTTGGTTCGTTGAATCCTCATTTATGTTTTCCGCATCACTAATCCCTCCGTTGCTGCTAGTAGTGTCATTCACTGGTTGAAGTTCGGAAAGTCTCAAAGAATTGATGAGTCTAAACAAACTACTATTTAGTTAGACCCTTGCTCTGGTGATTTACTTGAGGTTGTAGTACACATGTTATGGATGGATATGATGATGATTCTCTTGCCTATTAACCTCAGACTTTGTTTCCTCCATATGGGAAATGACATTGATACTTGGAAACTAATCCTACTTTGGGTTACAGTGGGAGTTCTGAAGTGTGATAGGCTAAAAAGTCCAGAAGACGTGGCAGAGGATTGTTTGGAGGATCTGATCAACAAAAGTCTAATAATTGTTAGGAGGAAGTTGTAAGGTTGGATCAGAAGCTGTGTCATTCATGGTCTTTTGAGGGATTTTGAGTGTGATTGAAGCTAAAAAGGAAAAAGATTTAGAGTGTGACTAGGATTAGAGCTCGTAATTCTCTGGCTACAAATTAAGAGAGTCCTCATTTTAGTTCACATACTCCCACTTTGCTGGAAATTTTTGAAGTCCTCAAAAGCTATGTGTTCCTTGTACCTTTTTCATGAGCTTTGGTATAAAACTGCTTCAAACATCACATGACATTGGATTCAACAATCCTGAGATACCTCAAGGTTAAGTCTGAGAATCATTTTACTGATTTCCTATCATATATGTAATAACCCTCAAACCATTGAAGTCTTCAGAGTCATTTTACTGATTTGCTTCATATACTTATGTAAGAACCTTCGAACCATTATTTTTTCTGACCTTAAAGTATCTTAGTGCGGAATTTTAACTTTACCTAGCCCAATCTGGAATATGAAGCAGTTGAGGCATGTCCGTTTTATGCATAGCATTTATTTAGCCAATCCTCAAGGTACTTCAGGCATCGACATGGAAGAAAATAGCTCTGAACTGGGTCTGCAACATCTACAGGAACTTTCCTTTCTATGTTTTGCTAGTTGTACAAAGGAGGTACTTTCTTGCCTTACTAATCTAAAGAAGCTGAAGATTGGTAATATTCATCCGAAGAGACATCGAAGGTCTTGACTCTTGAGGGGACATCTGTGAGCCTACTCAATCTTACCTACTTAAATAAACTTGAATCAGTCTTGTTATTATGAGCATTGTGTGAAATGCACTCGAGGGTAATATATCGCCCTTGTGATATTGCAATGGTCTTAATTTCTAAAAGGGCAAATAAGCTTGTATCTTCTATAAGGTAGTTATTTTGAGGTGGATTCATGCAATAACAAAGCAAAATGTTCAACAAGTTGTGTTACTTTTTTCTTGGTGAACCATTTGAGTGCCGTATTCCCTTGTAAATTGTGAGGCTTTGCAAGTTTTGAAACTACACTTGCGTAGGGATATACTTAAACTGCCTAGTCATCTTGTTATTTTCCCTGGAAGACATGGCAACTCTTGCCAAGTTACCGAACCTCAAAGTGCTCAAACTCAGACATAATGCACTCGAGGGTAATATATCGGAGCTAAATGATGAAGACAGTTCAAACAGCCGAAGTTGCTCGTGTTTGATGGTACAGATTCAATATATGAAGGTAGTTCATCAAACTTCAATTTATGTCAAACTAATAGTTAGGCTGCTGTTTTTTGGTTTAGCTCCGCAACTCTACGCTTAACGCTCCTCTAGATTAATTTATCATGTTACATTACACTCCCTTCCCTTTCTCACACTATGGTGTCCTATGCAGCTTTGAAATACATCAATAAGTCCACCAAGAATCACATGATTTCGTGGCTAAGTATCAAATATCAGGAAGCTTTACTTCTCTAAGAACACTCTCAGAAGATGATTAATGCTAAAATTATCAAAGCGGCCTCTTTCTATTCAGAGCAGCTTCAGCTGACTGAGGACATGACCCTAGATAGCAAGGTGTGGAGGGCGCAGATAACGGTAGAAGGCTAGTGTGAGTGTGTGGGTTGTAGCATGCAGATAGGAGAGATCTTGTGTAGCCGGGGAAGTAACCCTAGGACTGTGTACATAGGTGGGTGCCCTTTTTCTTTTGTCTTAGTTCCTATTTGTCTTATTTCGTGTCGCCAGTATTTTCTCATATTTCGTATTTCTACGATTACTATTTTTATCATTTCTTATTCCTGATTTTCTTTTATGTCCCCCTTATTTACTATTCTTTATCTTGAGCCGGGGGTCTATCGGAAACAACCTCTCTACTTCTTCGGAGCTAGCGGTATGGACTGCGTACATTTTACCCTCCCCAGACTCCACTTTGTGGGAATACACTGGGTTTGTTGTTGTTGTTGGCCTCTTTCTATTCAGTTTGTTGTTTACTACTGTAATAGTTGTGGGTTGTCTGCAGTTTTCTTGTTCTCTTTTCGACGGGTGTTTTTTTTGGATGATCATCTGTATTGTGGCTAGTTTATTAGTAACAAAAAGGGAAAAATTGTAAGCATCTAAGGATGCTGCGTAGTGGTTAATGATGTGGGTTCAGAAACATGAGTTCTCAAGTTCAATTCCTCAGTATAAACAAATTGCTAGGTGATCTTCCCATATATCCTAGCGTTGGTGAACAAAGTTAACTATCTTGTACTTGTTGCTGGTGAGAGATGGCATGCATACCGTGGAAGCTTCATGTATACATCTTGTTGTATATGAACATTACAACATCTATGTTGGCCAAAAACTAATTCATTTACTGAAGCATCAACGTTTTCCATCATTGACGCCAATTGAACTATCGCCAACATGTAATGTCTATATTGTTGTTAAAATGTACTAATATATAGAAAACTATTGATCTTTCATCTAAATTTTGTGCATAAAGTTGGGCTTTAATATGAAGTTTGGCTTCAATCCTTCCGAAGCCTGCTCGCATAAGTAATATATCAAACTTCAAGCAAAATTTTAGAGGAAATGATCTCTCATCACTATTTAGAAATTGAATAGTAGAACATGACCTTTTTCGCAAATGTTACGTGAAAAATGAGCATCTTGTTAAACTTGCAAAACTTTATAAATTTAGGCTACTGATTAAATGAGGTCTCGAAATCGGCTCTGTGCAATTCCCCTGTTCTAAGTTTGCCGAGCACAATCGAAGAATTAACTTAAATAGCCATCGAAGGAAATGCTTTAGCTAAAAATAGCCTATGTCTATGTACATGTGGCTAGAAAAAAGTAAATGCAATGGAAAAAATATATAAAGTAGCATATTTAAGTATTAAATTACAAAAAATAGCAACACTTTTATTAAATTACATTTTGTAGCATATGTATTTGTATGTATTTGTATTTTTATAGCAACAGTTTGCAAAAATACAAAATAGATATCGATCATAAGAGCAGTACAAATCATATGTATTTGTATTTTTGTAACAACAGTTTGTAAAAATATAAAATACAACTTACTATATTATGTAATTATGAAACTGTTGCTATGAAACTCTTAAGGGGATAAAGTATGCTATTTCTGAATTTTGTCCTTGTTCTTTAGATGCCCTTTTTATCTACATGGGCCTCACCAACATGAAATGTCTATACTAAACAAAAGTGGATGGATTACTTTAGAAAAATAATAAATAAATAAATAAATTATTGATCAAATTAAACTTAACAATGTACAAATTCATTAATATTATCAATGCATAAAAATTAATTTTTTTTATAAGTCTCACCAAAGAGTTGTTTGGACATTTAGATAACCCAACTTTTGAAGATGCTAAAAGTACAAGAAACTCTAAATTTAGTGGTAAGTTAGTTAGTAGTTTTCTTACCAAAAAAAAAAAAAGGTTAGTAGTTTTTATTTAATTTATGTTTTTTTTTTTTTGATTTACTTATAAGGTCAAATTTTATATGACTTTCAACTTATTTAAAATTGAGATATGGTTATTCTATCATTTTTCTTCTAAATATCATTAAGAGATATCCTAAGAGAGAACAAATGTTTGGTAAGAGTCAAACTTTATAGAAATCTGATTAGGCAAATCTCCAAATTTTATTATCCAAAGGGAATAAACTTTATAAAATTTTGGTTAGATAATCCCAATTTTATTTATAAGATTTAAGAAAGAGCCTAAATCCACATTGAATTTGTTTTTTCCTAAAAGAAAGTAAGTAATTTTTAGTGTTAAATTTGACTCATTAATATTTTAGAAAACACACGAGAAGTATTTTAAGTCAAGGTTTTTAATGTTTTTAAAAAGTCATAAATCATAGTATTTTTTTTTTTTCAAAAGGTTGAATAATTAATCACAAAATGCTGATTTAATATTGAGAAATGTGATTTTTAAATTGATAAACATAAATTATTATTTTTCAATTATGTTTTCTCCAAAGGTGCTTACTATAAAATTTTATTTTTGAAAATAAATTTATTTTGAAAAATTGGTCGAATAAATTATAATTCAGATTTTTACCTTGTAAAATTATTAACACTTTTTGAAAAAAAAAATTATTTTTAAAATTAGCCCGAGACTTTTAAGTAAATATAAAAGAGCTCATTGTATTCTATCACAACTTAGAAAGTAAACTAAATTTTTGAACAATTAATATCTATACACTTAACTCCCATTAATAGGTACATTCCCAAGTCTAAACATAGCAAAGTTGCAAGTTGTCTTTGTGCTAATTTAGAGACTACAAAGTAGGCCCCACATGGTAGGGGCCATGAGAAAAATGTGAATGTGGGCCCACAAAAACACACTATACATACCTACATAGTACATGTTTTTGTCTAGATTTTACAGGAATACTTCGAGTAGAAGTGAACTTTGTTTTTTCCCTTTTGCTCGAGGAGGTTTTCCACGATAACCTTGTGTGTTCTTTACTTTACTGTTTAGACGACCTTAAAGGAACCAGGTTCGTTAAGATCATTAATTGGTGATAGATTACTTACAGTTTGTTGTAGCGTAACTTTACTAATTGCGCCTAGACTTGTTCAAAACATTTCAGGCCTCTAATTATTCGTCATACTGATCACGGCTGTAATCAGTGAAGCCATCAAGAATGGAGTAGGTCGTCCACCACCAGACTTTTTCTGGAGTTGCTTTCCTGATGGCCGGTAAAAATGTATGTATCGCCCTCGACTAGGCAAAAGTAGCTTCTTAGTGCATTTCTGTTTGACTCAATAAAAGTCATTTGTACGTTTGTTTATGTGATAGTGAAAGCGCTTTTCTTGATTTGTTTCGTTGTTCTCTTTACAGGAGTACGATCAGTGAGGAGACGTGAAATGCCATGGTAAAGAAAGCGATATTAAGGAAGGACATAAGAGTTTCCCGAGCGTGCATACAAGTGAATTATCGCGAAACCTTTCTTTCTTTAGTGTCCGAGTTGGTTAATATTCTTGAGGATTTGGCTGCTTCTTTGCAGGGTCATTTGCTGGTCTCGGGTTTCTATCGTTGTATGTAGCAGGGAAGATAAAAGCATTTGATCGTCGAGGGCATGTAGCAAAACTATGCATAGTTTTTCTTCCTCTCCTAATGGCATCTCTTGTCGGGGTCTCACGTGTGGATGACTACTGGCATCATTGGCAAGACGTGTTCGCTGGAGGATTGATAGGTTCGTCTTGAACTTCTACATTGCGTTTCAGTTGATAATATACTCCATGTCTTCGGCGTTTCAGGCCTTTTCGTTGCTACATTCTGTAACCTGCAGTTCTTCCCAGCTCCGTTCCATACTGAAGGTACGTTCATTTTGTAGGACGACTTGTTTATGTTTGACATATATTCCACTTTGAGATAGTTGAAAAAGCACTATCTCGTTGAAAGGTTCTATACATCTGCCCCATCTCAACGCGTAATGATCCAGGCGAAGGCATTGCACAAAATCTCCTTTACGCGACTTTACTGCTATAGTGGACAAGATACTGAAACCAATGCGATATGTTCCTTTCTTTCGCTGTTCTCAGGTTGGGGACCATATGCATATTTCCGATCAGTGGAGGAGGTTCGTAGCAGCAGACAACACGTTCAACCTGCTAACGGAGGATCAGAGGTAGCACGTCCCGATGTACAACTAAATCAGCAGTCGCATACAACTACTAGTCCTTTTGAGGATGTGTAATATGGAAGAATGTGAGACATAAGACACTGTAAACTTATGTTTATCTTTGTTCAATGTGTTCACTAGCTCAGTTTGTTATTTTACTTGTGTATATTTAAGGTTGATTTTGTTGTATGTTTAAGTATTTTTAGCTTTAGGAACCTATTTGATTACTGAAATTCTAAGAAGTCCTTCGGGATGGCTCAGTTAGTTTGAAAGGAGGTTCACAGGTTTGAACCCCTCTATGCCTTCTGAGTCGAGTTTGTCGCACAGGACTTGTCTAGTGTAGTTTGCAGGCTATTACACAGTGGGGGTTAAAGCCAGTGCGCACAAAGTGCTCACCCGAAGGTCAGAGACTATTGTAGCGATTGCGAGTTATCTGGGGTTCCAAAAAAAAAAAAATACATATTCGAAGAAGATATACATTTTCGCTTGATATGTTATACATTGTCACACTATAGAGAACAAAATTTAATTAGGTACTTTTTTTAAGGTTTCCCATCCGGTGTTCGGCGTCCGCATTGGAGCCTCAACTAATCCGGATCACGCATTGCAGGGCCCATTACGGTGGCAGCGCTTCCAACAGAGTTTTCTCCATACTCAGGGTCGAACCCTCGACCTCTGGTTAAGGGTGAAGCAGCTCCATCCACTGCACCCGTAGATACTTATTAGAAAACTATAAAAGAACAAACACAAAAGTTAAAAATTTATATGAATCGGCTGAGTCGGGTACAGCCGATTTGTAACCCATTTCAGCCCAACCCACTTCAACGCAAATAACATTTGCGATTGACTAGCCTATTTATTGACTTAAATGCATTTTGATTCGTCCAAATTCATATTTGTAACAACCCATTTCATATTTGTAGCAATAACCACATTTTGCAAAAATAGCCATTGATTTGCTATTTTGCAAAAATTGAAGAAAGTGGGAGTTAAAATGACGCATGTGAAATACATTTTTTAGAGTGACTATGTTAATGGTCTAGCTAAGCAAATAAAGGTCACAAAAATACACTACTATTATAAGACTCCCGCAAAATTTAGATGTGTTATAACAAATTTTGTTAAAGTTTAAATATATTTTGAACGATTTTCCTATTTTGATTCGTTCAAATTCAACCCAACTATGTGTTATATCAATGTTTTTGTTAACTCAACAATAATATTATTCCAAACATATTAGTTGATAGCAAAATTAGTTAATGTTAGTTATTATCCATAGTGGCTCCAATATAACAATGGATTCTTCTTCGGGAAAAGGACAGAAATGACACTTCAAATTAAACTATTTTCATGCAAATGACCATGAAATTTAAATCCCACTCTCTAGTCATTTCAATTTACTGGCTTGTTCAATACTGTTTCTACACACCTTCTACACAATTTCTATACAAATCTCATACATATAAATATTCTATATCAAAATTATACAATTTTGATGCACAATTTATACAATAATTGTATATTTTTTTTACACATTTTATACAACAATTATATAATTTTCATACACTTTTTATAT